>NC_048897.1:53075443-53181964 GCF_011077185.1 Oxyura jamaicensis | reverse complement strand
TTTTTTTTTTTTTTTTTTTTTTTTTTTTTTTTTTTTTTTCAGTGCAGAAGGCAGTCAGTAGAGCCTATACATTCCGCACCACAGAGAGCATGCCCATCACCAGCACGGGCTGTGGCATCCCTGCTGGGGAGAGCTACCAAGTGGAAAACGGGTTTTGAAGAGGCTGAGAAGATGGATGTGCTTCTGGCAGCATGGCTCGGGAGCCGAGGAACAGGTCAAGCACGTGCCATCCTTGTGTCTTTGATGATACCTTCATCAGGATATCTCGGCACTACCTCTAGATTTGACTGTCTGGGTCCCGTTGTGCGAGGTGCTGTAGGAAGGAGGTGTGAAAGGGAAGGCAACATTAAAAAGTGGATACTGAGAGCAACGTACGCAGGAAAAAGGGCATCAGGCAGCATGTGCATCCCAGGAACTGTCGGATAGAATTAAAACACAGAGATTTTTCTGACGTTCAGTTTGCTCCAGTCACACCTGGAATGAATTTTTGACTCCCACGTTTAACTATTGCTTGACCTGCAGTTGTCAGCCTTGCAGGAAAAGCCATACTTCTGAGCAGTCATAGAGGACTCGGCTGGTCAGGGATGGAGATAGGGTGGGCAGGGCAAGGCTGAAGGGTTTCTTTGATCTGCGATACGTATTTCAGGTTCAGGATGACAAAGCAGTTGATGAAGGTCAGTTAGCCCTTCCTAAATAACTTGGTAGGCGCATAACAGGGTTTTACCAGCATTTCTCACCTGAACATCTGAAGGTTTTCAGGTTTGACAGAGGAAAAACATCTTTATGCTTCTGAGCATTTTAACAAAAGCAGCATTTGTTTGGTTCTTTTCCTCTTTCATATATTTTTTGCTGGGGAGATCTCTGCCTTTTCCCTGCTCTGCTAACAATGCCACGGCAGCACGTTAGCAGTGCTGGGCAGCTGGAGGTGCAGGCAAACCCTTCCCAGCGAAACGCAGAGGTCAGACCTTTAGCTGCTCCACGTTAACGTGGCACCACGAAGGCGTGATGCCCTGTGCCGGTGATCGGTTTGGCTGGACAAGCACCTTGCCATGGTGCAGGGCAGTCACCGAGGCACCTCTCCAGCGAGGCACGCTTAAACACCACAGAGCCCCTGGGCAAGCCCCGTGTCTGTGTCCTCAATGTTCTTTTGCTTCACTAGACTCATTTTAAGACTTTTGAAATATGACAACACAGCTACAGAAAATGGCTCTCTGTAGCACACCTCAGCATAAATGTGTTTCACCTGCTGCTCATTTCTTCTGCTTCTCCTGCCTGGCAATAATTCTTCCCTTTGACTTCTTATAAAATTTTTGATTGCCTTTTCGCTTAAAGCAAAGCCAAACGTTGTTGTTAAATACAAAAAAGACGTGGGTCTGTCTGTCCAGATGACAAAAGCAGCCTGTCACCCAGCTCGGATCCCTGTGCTGTCACTGTGCATGGTCTGTCCTACCCACGAGTTGATGGTTCCCGGTCCATCCGTATCACTCCTGGGGCAGACACTGGAGCCTGGAGCCCTGCAGGAGGCTTGTTCACCACCCAGGACCCCGCTCCTCCTCTTCCAAAGCCACCTTTCTAACCTCTCCCTGCTAATGGTCTTACCTATTGTGATTTTTCAAAAGCGATTTTCACTACCTTTCTCTTTGTAGGTTTAGGGCTGTGAATTGAGTACCTTTGATCAGATTAATAGTTCGGGGTTTTAAGAGGGGGGCATTTTCACCTCACCTGACACACTGATTTGCTGCAGAGACTGTTTGCTAGGCATGCATTATGTTCACTTAAATACGTTTTTATCTTTGGAAAACCTTTAAGGAGCTTATCAGAGTGAGGGAAGTAAATGTGTTCTGTCTGCAAATGCCAGGGGTGATTGAGTTTCCCCTCTCCCTTCCTGGGGAAACTTGTGGGAAGCAGGGCTCGGGCTGGCTTACCTCCAACCCCATGCTCTCGCTCCCTTTTGGGACCCACGCAGCATTGGTGCCATAAATGCATTTTCAGCACAGGTGTTTGTGTCTTCCATCTAGAGATGGGAAAAAGTTACACTTTCATACAGCTTCTCTCCATTCCACAACAGAAGTGCAGCCACGTTTCACGAGCTGAATGTTTACCCCATGCAATGGGGAATGACCAGGGGTGTCCATGGCTCCAAGGAGAACCACCACCCTTGTGCCCTCGCTGCACCCATGCCAGGTAGTAGTCAGTCACCTCCAAATCCAAGCTACAGGTGGCTGCCCCACTTGTGAAAATGGAAGATTTTTGTGCTCCTGGGGTTTCTCCAGCTGAGGATGTGACCCGGGAGCCATTAGGAGTGAAGATTGCTCTGGCAAGGGGCTGAAGCACCCAGCAGAGGGAATTGCGAGCTGGCAGAGCCTGGAGGAGCTCACGGCGGGGTCACCTTGCAGCGGTGAGGACATCGCTGAGGCTGATAAACCAGCTGGTGGACCTCAGGAGAATAGCAATAGAATTTTCTGTGCCACATCTGAGTATCACTACATCTTCCTAGTCATCTAACAACTCCTCCAAATTTATCTTTTTTTTTTTTTTTTTTTTTTTTTTTTCCTGGAGGAGCCTGGATAGACTTTAGCTGTTTAATGCAACCTATTTTTTTTTTCCTCTATAGCTGCAGCTATTTCAGAGAATAAATTACAATAGATTAACCTCCAAAATGCAAGCAATGAGTTAAACATTTCTTCCCAGTGCAAAAGCCTGGTTTGAAATGGTGCAGCCATTCACTAAAATTAATTATAACAAGGGAGATCCCTCACCCTCACATTTTGATTAACGCCTTTTCTTTATCCATTATCCATTTATCCCTCTCTGTATCCTGTTGTTCTCTCCTCCACATAGGGCTTCATACAAACACCATTTTAATTACTTTTATAATTAGACAGCAACAAAATCTTTGATGAAATGTCTCTTATGGAAGACTGCACCTTTTTTTCATGTATTATACACAATTTCTCATTAACATTTTCACGTCTAATTAAATTTCTCTCATCATTCTTGCATTCACCTCTCCAGTTTTGCTCTTTGCTAGTTCTTCTCGTGGCATTACAGTACAGATGACATCACAACATCTCATTTGTTTCAGCAAAGAACACATTTTATGAAAAGACTTCAAGCAGTTGATTTTTTTTTAAAGAATACTTTTTTTTCTGTTCCATTGAAAATTAAATAATAAGAAATTGGTAATTATTAGAAATGCCAGTTTCAGAAAACTGAAATATTTTAAACAAAGTTGAAATATTTTTACTATGAATTCTGAGCTTTAATATTTTAGAAATAAAATATTTCTGAAATGTTTGAAATTGAAAGAAACATGACATCACTGCTGGATTTTTGAGGTAAGACTATTTCAAAGAAAGTTTTGATGAAACAGGCACATGTCAAGAAAACATTAACTCAATCTGTAATTTAAAAAAGAAAGAAGAAAATGAAAGACAAGTTTTACTTTCATGTCTGGTCATAGTTCAGGGAGTGTGAGCATGATCTGGGGTCAGCAGAAGATCTGCTGGTAGATGCTTTGACCCTCCGTGCCTGCCATCTGCTTTGTGCAGGCTACGAGTGGCAGTTTTGGTGTCATTAACCAATATTTACTCCCTTTAACAGTGATGTGTGTCGGGCACATGAGCTGCACAGTCCCGGTGGCTCGGGCAATGGGCACAGAAGCACACTGATATGCAAGGACAGTTCTCCATTTCTTTATTAGTGCTTGACTTCCATACTCTGCTTAGTGCCTGCATGTAAATCCAATGTAAGTAATTAATTGTGTCTTTTAGGACAGACAAGTCTTGCAAAATTATCTTCCCCCAGCATTCCTCCTGGTGGCCTCTCCCACACCTAAATGTGCCATTCTCACACAGTCAGCTGTCAACTAACATCTTCCACAATCATTTCTCATTTGCTGCTTGTATTTTTGCAATTCGCTTATATAAAAAGATGTTTTCAGTCCTTACAGATCGCATTTGGGAACTCCTGTCTCTCACTGCCCCAAATAGTTGTATCTTACAACTGTTTTGTCACTGCGTGCCTACGTCTGGTGCTAGACTTCAGAAATGGTGTGGAGGGATTTAGCTGTGGTGTTAATGGGAAGCACATAGCTAAATCCTCAAGCAAGGGTTTGAAAATGAATCACCACCCCCTGTGGATTTATCAGGGAGACAGAGCCGTATGAAATAACACTTGGATAAATCTCAATTTAGCTTTCAAAACTCGCTATTCCTTCTTTTTGTCTCTTATCTGCATCTGCTTACCTATCTGTATCATTTATGGCAGCTGCTAATGCTCCCTTATGCACAGGCTTTTATATCTTCTTATTTTTAGTTCCTGGATTACCTGCCTGTCTTTAACCTTTGGGCCGTGTGGTTTCAGTCTGGTCATTTTGCACTAAAGCAGGGCTGAGGCTGGAATACTAAAACCAGGCTGATTTGGAAATGTACACTCCCGGCCATGGACCAAACCATAACCTTTTTTCCCCTGGCTCTTTCAGCTTGGCACAAAGACCTGAGATAAATTTCTGTAGTTTCAAAGAGACTGCACAGAACTGGAGTGCAGGGAGTGGGGCTGCACTGGCCTTCGGGCAGCGGTGCTGCAGCGAGCCCAGGGCTGGCAGTCCCTGCCTGCAGCTGGGGCCCCGTGGGACTTGGGCCAGAGGTGTCCTGCCCCCTGTCCCCACTGTTGCCTCTTGTTTTTCCTTTTTGGTGAGCAGAAACAGTGAATTCTTTACGTGTCTTCATATAAAGTATTTTCTTTAACCGTTGAATTATTTTGGTGGCGCTTTT
Organism: Oxyura jamaicensis; assembly: GCF_011077185.1. NCBI lineage: Eukaryota > Metazoa > Chordata > Aves > Anseriformes > Anatidae > Oxyura > Oxyura jamaicensis. Next base: position 53,177,189 of record NC_048897.1, on the reverse strand, counting down.
CTGCATCTTCTCCAGTTTGTCTCCCATTAAAAAAAATACTGCCCACACCCCCCTATGCGTATGTCAACATAAATTACAGTGTTAGAATTTAAAGATTTCCATTTAATTCTCCTCTGTCTTCCTCTTCCTTATTGATACAGCCACGTTTCTTAGACATACTATTGTTCTGGGAGCTGATGAGGTGATGTAGCACCACAGCTACATAAAACAAGAAGGGTTCAGTAAAGAATATATTTATTTAGTGTTCTGTAGTTCAGACCCTCTTAAATCATCTGGACATTTGCTGTTTGCTCTCCAGTGCCATTCTCTTTGCCATCAGTCATGGCAGGAGTGGGAAAGCTGCCTGTGTCGGCATTGCTGCTCTGTGCATCAGCTCCACTCTGCAGCTGGTGCCTCGTTTGGCCTGGCTCAAATTCAGCTCAAGTCATCCATCCTCCCATGGGCCCCGGATCGGCTTTGTTTTATTTGCTGTACTTGGTTCACGGGGAGGGCTCCGTGTGAGCTGATGCTGATCCTGCACTGGGCATGGTGGCTTGTATCTTCAGGTGGCCTCAAGAGACGTCCTTGTGATAGTGGAAGTGTTTTAATATAAATGAGACAAGGACAGAGCTACAGGCTTCTATTAGTAAATCTTGATGTGTTATAGGAAGACTTACGTTAGCCTTTCTCTGACTTTACTGTGGGGAGTTATCTGCAAAACAATCAACAAGCATGAAATTCTCATTTCTGGTTGGACTGCGGCTTCTCTGGTATTTCCTTCTGGCTTACATGAGAGGTCTGACAATGATATCTGTCTGAGGAATTTCAATGCCTGGCTCCCAGCCTGCTGGGAAGGCTTCTGGCTTTAGCTATGGATCATCTCAGTTCTGCCTGTTCGGGGTCTCCCTGGCTTTGGAAGCCGTTTCACGTTTGAATTTGACCTGAGAGATGAAGCGGTAGCAGAGACAGGCCTGGGCTTCATCCTGTTCCCCCTGAGTTTGTGTACAGTCCAGACTAATTTAAAATGAATGCCCTTTTGAGTGACCTGCATGCTGCCAAATTGTGCTCAGGTAAGGAAAAGAGCTCATCTTCAGCCTCTTTGCTTAGTCTTTAGTGCCCAGCTCTTCTCTGCCTCTTCCTTGTGGTGAAAGGTCCAGTGTGTCTTGTTATTAATAGTGCCTAATCAGCATGCCCCTACCCAGTCCTAAGCAGCCCATGCTGTGGTGTCTGTGCTGTGTGGCTCACGAATTCTGTAATTACGGTGCAAATGACTGAAAGACTCTGACCTTAGCGGCTTTTCAAACTTGCTCTGCATTGATGCGATCTGCACTGTATGTGGCAGAGCGGTGAAGAACTGCGCTCCCCACAGTGGTACGAACACGAGGTAAGGCTTGGTAGAAATAATGAGGAATTATGTACTTTCACTGACTATTTTAGAATCAGGTAGAGAAAAAGAATTCTGGAAGACAGTTTTAGAGCTTAACTAACATACAATCCTTTAATAAAGGATATTGTCCTAATTTATTTGGGATGATAAAAAATACTTTGGGGGTGCTTTCTCAATTTTGTGTGTTTGACCTTGCTGCTCTGGCCAGTGATCATTCCATATTTTTCTCTGTCGAGTGGAGGTGTCTACTGCATTGCCTATTACAATTGAGGCTATACCCTGAGCTTGTGCTGGGACATATTTAAAGACAATAAACAAGAAAACAACCAATACTAATACCATCTCCTGCTATTTTCTGCTTGTTCTGTTTCTGTTGCATTCTATATACACAGGTCAGACCTGCCACAGAACACATTAATGTTTTTAGGATGCTGATTTGCCAGCTCTTTTCTTCACGTCTGCTCGTGGAGACTTGACTCTGAAAAGATTTTCATGGCAGCTTGTAAAGGGGAGGAAGGGAATGTCCTGAGCAGTGCTGAGACTGATAAACAAAGATAGCGTGTGCATTATGCGTATTCTTCAGCATTCACCTTCAGAAAGTAGTAGGACATGGGTAGTGGATGAGTTGGCAGAGAAGACCTTGAACAGTAGCTCTGTGAAACCTATTTATTTATTTATCAATGCAGTCTTTTACAATGATTAATTATCAGAAGAAAAAGCCTTGAGGGATCATTTTAGTTCTCATTGTGCAAGTTTTGGACAAACAAAATAACTCTCTTCTAGTACTCCTGATGAGTTGTACAATAGGCTAGTAAGGCACACAAGCGAACAAGATTGTTCAGCCTGGATATGCAAATAAGAATGTATTACAGCTCTCACTGGCTTTACGACCTTCATTAAGCACAGGGGAACATTTGAGTGTGCATTCATTGACTCACACCCAGCCAAGATCATAAACTGCAGTGCAATGCAACTCCTTTCACCGAGGGCATGCAGAGTGCAGTGAAAGGCTGTACAAAGCTCTTACAGCTCAGTGCAGAACTGATTTTAATATTCATGAAGCTCAAATATCAAGATCTCCTAAGAAATTAGCACACAAGAAAAGGACAAATTTAGATGGGGAGGGTTTGTGAGCCGTATGCATGCAGGAATTACAGACCATGACTGCCAGTAATTATTTACCTGCCTTTCTGAATCTATGCAGTTGCTGCACAGTACTTGTAAACTATAGCAGCTTAATTTTGTGAACCAGACTTGTTTATTATGCCATCTTTGAATATTTAGTGTACCTGTTAAAAGAAATTCTCTTCAATATGTTTGGTGTTTCAAAGCAACCCCTACAGAGAGACGAGTGCTGGGTGAGGGGTTAACAGTGCCTGTGCCGTGTCCCTGTTGGCACTGTCCCACGTGTAACCTGGGATGGGGTCAAACAAACCCCAGAGTGTCCCCTGATGGTCAATATCTTTCAGTGTCTAACATTTGCTACTCTATTAGCCAATGCTGGATACTGGGAATAAGGAATACCAGTGGATTTACTGAAAGTGTTTCAAGGTCAGACAGTACTTGTTTATTTTATGGACACTAAGGTCTCAGGTGTCTGCTTCTGTTCTTGGAGCTCATGCATATGGGAAAGAAAAGTAATTCTCACCTGCTGTAGCTGGCTGACCAAGATTTCATGTACTTCTAGAGGCTTAACGATACCAGACCAGCTGATCCCGTATGATTACAGATGAAGTTTTAAGTCTAAAGCTTTTTGCCTTTTTCCCAGCTTGTGTCTAGGTTTTGCAAACTGAGGCTGCTGGTAAGCCACCGGGGATGTATCGGGTCAGGAAACTGCTGGAGTCATCTCTTTTATTGATATGTGCACAGCACTGCAGCACCAGAGGTAGCTGTAACCAGCTTGTGGCAGCCCCCTCTCTCACATCCCTACCTGAACACATCCCTGGTGGCTGCCAGGTTTGGGGAATTGTCAGTGGTTCAAGATCCTTGGTGAGAGAACCAGCTGTCCTGCCCTAGATCCCACCAGGGAGCACAGGAAGGAAGCAAAAAAAACAGAAGTTCTCCAAAAACTGAAAGTTTGCCTCCAGTTGGAAAAAGCTTTGAAAAAGCATGCCAGGAGGCATGTAAGAGGGCTGTCTCTTTATTCCTGCCATTCACTAGCAGCAACATTCAGGCTGTTACCTGCAGATTTTCTCTCGATTCTGATGCCATGGTAGCAAACACAGGATGGCTTGTAGGAAAGACGTGGTCCTTTCCCTAAAGTACTGCAATCTGGTACAAGTAAGTACACTGAGAAAACACCTGTTTTCATTCAATTTTCTTGTTGTTTTACCAGACGCTCATAATTACAAATTCAGACTTGGACCTTTTATTAATCATCAGCCTGAATGCCTCAGTGTTTTGTATTGGTGAGGCATTCATAGCCTTTATTTGATCTTCCTTTACTCCAGATAAAGTGGCATTGCTCTAACGCTGCACGTATAATCTGTTTGTAATTGGAAGAACTCCTTCAGGCATCTTATCGTTGGAGCTCTGAACACAGTATTTCATCATTACAACTAGTTAAAAGAATGCTGCCTTCATAAATAATAATTCTGTAACTCTTTTGAAAATGAATTAGGATCTTCTAATAGTTTTCTTGTAACAAGCACCTGCAGCCATTTATTCTAACAGAATAATTTCTTCACAATTAACCAGGCAAGTAGCTCTTCTATGAAAGAATGGCGTTTTGTGTTAATGTTATATTTTGGTCAATAATGGGAAGTTGTAAAGGTCAAGCTGCCTAATACCTGCAGTGCCGCAATATTTGAGTGGAGGTTACAAAGATTAATAGGAAAAGGCATAAAGAAAACATTAGAAGAACCCTTGTAATTCAAATAACTTGCCAAGTTCTGCTTCTAAGCCTTGTAAGCACGGCCAGCCGAAGTTCAAGAAGGAGTGGCAATTAAGAGAAAGAGATCAATTTATCTACAGGAAGGAGAAGGTCAGCCCCTCTGAGTTTCCTGTTCAAAGCTCAACAGAGGGATGGGTGCCTTAGGGTCAGAGATAATGATCAAACATTTCTTGCAAGTCAGGGGTTCCTCAAAGTTAGTGGTTTGGCAACTTTGCAGATTTTCAATGGAGAAGAGACAAATTTAGCGTCAGAGATCAAAAACATAATACAATGAAAATGCTTCTTACAACGATGCTCCATTGTACTTCATTCACTGTCCTGCTTTTGATCTTACAGATAGTGCTTGGCTGTTTCTGAAGCTTCAGAAGATTAATGCTTTTTAACTACCTTCCATTTTGACTACTCCTTATGAAAATTAAAAAGTTGTGCACTTGGTCAGTTTTGTGCACAACTCGTTCCATGGAGTGCTTGCAGGCAGGGAAGGTCACCGGCTGAGTATTTCCACAAGAGTTTTGTTTTGTTTTGTTTTGTTCTGTTTTAAACCTGCGTCCTGGTTAAACCACAACAACCTGTTACAGGTTATCAGAGATGCATGCAGGGGCTGCCGGTAGCTTCGCTGATAGTCTGGTTTGTGATGGGTGCGTGTGGAAGTGGGTATGTTTGCTCTGGTATCGCCCATGATTGCAGCTGACCGCCCTTCTGCTGGCTGTGTTCAGCACATCATCTCTGCAGACAGCTGTGGCACAAATGACAGCAATCACTATTCGCAGAGCCCCGTGGAGCAACTGTGCTGAATGCTGTACAAACGCAAACCAAGGCGTGGCTTCCACCTAGAAAAGATTGCAGCTCTTTGGGGGGACTGCAACCTGTGTAATCTCGCCGTGGTTTAGAGACCCAGTGTGGAGCCTGTGAGCAAACAGGCATTTGCCCTTAGGTACTAAACAGCAAGAAGGTTCAGAGGTTCAGGAGCTGCTGAGCACCAAGGGATAACAAAACAGTGCTTAAAAAAAAAAAAAAAAAGAGAAAAAAAATCCACTGCTACCTTGCAATAACTTAATTTTACTTAACGGAATAAGTAATATGGTGCCTTTGCTATAGGGTAGTGAGCCACAGGAGATACTTCAACATAAATCAACATTTACTTCCTCGAATTACTGAGAGAATTTTGGGGCCCTGAGGCCATTTGAACAAATGGTTGGGAGCAGCACCGTGGGGCTGGAAGGATTTTCAGAATCCTTCTATGCTTCTTACTGCTTTTAATGTCTGTACACCAAGCAGAGAGGAACTGAGGAGGATGCTGTGCAAAGATGCGTGTGTGTGCTAATAATTGCAGTGTTAAGTAGCTGAGTGTAATATTGCATGTAGTTGTAGGTGGCTTTTGACCACCAGAACCTTTAATGTTAAAGCCTTATAACTTCTTATTTCATAAAGAGAGTAGGAAAAGAAACGCTGCAACTAGAATCTTGATAAACTGAGGTTTATTAAAAAATAAATAAAATAAAAGTAGCAAAATATGCCCCATATGTGTGTATATATATATATATTTATAAAGTCCCTATAAGAGAAGTGTCTATTGGGAATGTTTTTGAGGGTTTTTTTTTTGGGGTGATGCTAGGAGAAAATTGTAAGTATCTATTATTATTACTATTGCAATAATGTCTGCCTAGCCAAAAGGTAAAAAGTAAGCACAGCAAAAGAGAGAGGTCAGCTCCTGTGCTTGATGTTCGCCTTGTCAATGCATTATTATTGTCATGTACTCGGACTGTGAGCCCTTGTGAACAGGCCCATCTCTTCAGAGCACATCTTTTTATATTTCCATAGCTTCAAGGCCTTTGAAGCTGTTCCATCTCATGTATTCCCTGTTACAGTGTACTACACTCAGGTTAATGCTCTCTCTTCTGCTGGCCTTGACCAACCGTCTTCTGCTTCCTCTTTACCATGATAAAAGAAATCCTTAGAGCAGTGTTGTCTAGATGGAGACAGAAAGGTTGCTAATGCTGATATTTGTGAACTGCTTCAGTGTTTTTCTCGGAGAGAAGCAGGTGCACTTATTTAGTGAGAAGTTATTGTCCTTTTCAGTGCTCCACGATACCTACAAATAAAACAATAGCTTTGTTTAGGCAGGACTGGATAGTTTGCTCCCAAATGACCTAAAATGATTGAGGATATTTTGGATGATCAGTTTATAAACTAACAAAACAAGTAAATAAAATAAAGTTTGCAATGCTGAAAAAATTGTAAGAGTCCTCACGGTCTAATGTGCTACTGATCAAAAGGAACGTGTGTGAGTCAGATGGAAAAATAATGAAAAGTTGTGGTAAAAAGAATCGAGTTCTTGCCAAAGACCCCATGAACATGTGCTTTGGTCAAACACAAACCTGGGCTCTGCACAGGAGCAGCAGGATAAACTCTGATGTGTTATGCTATCGGAGAGACCAGCTTGAGGGATCTAGTTGTCTTGTCTAGGCTGAAAATCTGTCAGTAATTCCTTGACTAGTCACTGTTGCAAAGTTACCCAACAACCTGCATCACCTGCTGTGAATTGCACTTGAAAAGATGATCAGCTCGTTCACGTCAAACTTCCTGCAGTGTGACAGGGCCGTGGCAGGCCCTGGATACCCGCATGAATAGTTATGTGCTTCTAACTAGAAACTGGTATCAGATTTACACCAGCGTTCAAACTGTGTTGTGGCCCTTGCCCCATGAAATGCTGCTTCCATTTAGCATCCTGCTGGTCAGGTGGCGGAAGAAGAGAGATTTTCCCAGGAATCAGTCATTTTCAGAAGTGCACCAAGGGCAGTGCCACGTGCAGATGCAGGTGTCGGGAGCTGAGGTGCAAAGTCACAGCTCCTCGTCTAAGCTGCACTTGGGGCAACCATTGAACTGTGGTCCCTGCATGTGCGATGCTTTGCTTTTAAGTGTACTTTTGGAAATGCTATATTGTGCAGAAGTAATTTCATGGAAGAGTAGAGATAAGTCACCCTTACTGATATGTATCCCTTTTGTTTTTTAAGAGAAGCAACACATCAGCATGAGAAATTGTTTAGTGAATGTGTAATACTAAAATACGATCTGGAAGTCTGAAGGTATTGTTAAATGCTTGCAAAATAATGTCATACCATTTGATGCAGTCATGTACATGATACCATGCATTACACGGTGTGGGCACCCTTTACATCGGGATCCACAAAGGGAAATGCATTAAGTGGAAATCCTGTACTTTGCCACAAGTTCAGCAGAACACAGAAATACGGCCACGAGCAACAAACTCCAGAGGCTGGATCCTTGCTCTGAAAAAGTCAGACAGCTTATGATGGGTCTTGCTACACTGCAGCACTAATGCCAATTTGCTAGATGTAAAGCCTTTTTTTTTGGATGCGACCTTCTGACCTTCACTAATAGAGGCTGACTTCCAACCATCAAGAAAATCGTAGCAATTTTTTCCCTCATGTTACACACAGTTCTGGTAAGTGCTGCATTTGCAGGCACCAGTGGAGCTGTGCTGGATACACTGATTTTGTTTTCTTTTTGATTTTGTTGTTTTGTTTGCTTGTTTTTGAAATTCTTCAGTGTTCAAGAACTTTACTTCCATTCTGCAATGGAAAATAAATCAGACCTAATCTGTCTGCAGATAAGGTTACATATCAAAATCAATTTAAATGATCTCCACATCTCGATGCAGTGCAGTGTGTGTTACAAGGCTTCTGTGTGACAGCTGGGTTTGACTTTTCCTTCTGCTGTTCTTTAGACAGCAATAGCAGGGAAAACATGGAAATGTCTTAGAATATGTAGACCTGGTAGATGGATTGTTTTGATTTCTTATTTGATTTCTGCACTGCATGATACAATTTTATAATTGCTTGATTCTTCAAATGAAATGTCCTATTCTTGTGAGAAGCCAGGAGTAAAGATGGTGTCACTTAGGGCTTGGTTCCCATTTTTAAAGATCACCCTGCAGGGAAAAGAAGGCATAGGAGATCTTGTACAGCTACCCACAGGCTGAGAAGGAAGCTGTCGTTACTTCTGTGAACAGATTTGGCCCTTGCATTGGAAGGGCTCACTCCTCCAAGTCCCTTTCACAGGGCCTGCAGTGACAAGGGTCAGTAGTGTTAAGGTGCCTTTTCTGGCAGGTGAACCTGAATATTCTCCCTCCGTGCTTGGATTAAACCAGCAGGGGCCTCTCCCTTTTCCCTCGGAAGCAAAATGAAGCACCGGCCGTGTGCAGTTATCCCTGCCAGGAGCATGACATGGTCAGCTTCTGCCTCTCCTGCTGTGCCTAAACAGGAGTAAGTCCAGGCTGACTTCTTCCTTTCTCTTTGCCAAGGATGAAGGACTTGCTATTTGTAGTACATACCTTTCTTCTCAGCTTTCTAAACATGGCAGAACCTCTCCCATCATATCCCTAGAGATGTACCACCAGGGGCAGCTGCTGGGGCGAGTGTGACATCCAGCCCCTTTTCCACCCTTAGACACTGCATGCACCAGGAGGCATGCCCAGGAAAGGTGTGCATTTAGTGCCCTGGTACACCCTCACCCAACGTTTCAGAGCAGTGTAAATACTGCTGCACTGCAGTTTGTGCTTTATGTACCACATGTGCTGGTGTTCAGAAGGGGTGCTCTGTTCAGATGGGTTATGTGCAAGTGTTAATGTAAGAGCAGAGCGACTCTTCAAGAGGCAGCAGTTCTGGGGGAAGCTTCATATTCTGAGGTTCGTCTCTAGGGGAAGAGGCTCAGGAGGTGTTTCTCACAGCCACGTGCTTTTCTGGGGTGGCTTGGCTTGGCTGGAGGTGGAGGTGGCACCTTGCTTTTATCCAATAATCCAAGTCACTTTTTTTTCCTGCAGGCCATCCACAGCTCCATCAAGCTGTAAAACCAGCACGTGCTGTGAGACGGAGCTCCCGGGGCTCTGCTGAGTTACATTTATGACAGCGGACAGTATGAATTCTGTAGTTAATTAAGAATGAGGGTTAATGTGCCATAATTCCTGTTCAAAGGACCATTTTAGGTATCACAACTCTGCCTTTGGCATGAATTAATCTTTCTTCATTGCCAGATCGGGCTGTCATCCCAAATGGCATCGCACTCACTGAGCTCCCTGGCCCAGTGAACCCTGACTGCTGCAAAACCCAACTGCTGTCCCTGCCTCGGGGGGGGCTTGGGCCAGACCTGGGCAAAGCTGGTGCCATGGGGCAAGAGTGGTATTTAGACACATTCATAGTCTCTGGGGAGTTAAACAGAGCCCAACAGACCCCCACTATCATATTTATTTCCTGATCTGACACTGGTAAACACAATGCTTTGAAATTCTAGTGCTATATGCCATAGGCAGTAAACACCATTATTATTCTACAATTAATATGTAATTTTCCATCCTATGAAAAAATTTCCATGTCCTTTATTGCCTTCTTAGATGTTAAAAATTAGTAACAATAATGACATTTGGAAATTTGGAAGAAAACAACTATCCTTTGACAGCAACAGAACTCAGACTTTGCACCCAATGTGCCATAGACCTGAATGAATGACTCTTGAATCACACTGGGATTCTGATCCACCTTCTGGCTTGTTTGTATGTCGTGTCTTTTTTCATATTTTTTTAAGCAGTGGCAAATGAATTTTGGTGTACTACTTTGAGGAGCCCTGAGATAGCAGTGGATTTACGAGCTTGCTAAACCTCTAAAAATGTATTTTGTTTTGGTTTGGTTTTAGACAAACTTGCTTATTAAGTGGAAGATTTTCACAGTTACTCTTTGAAATGTCATTTCCAGTGACAAGATTTTATTGTGCAGCAGTATTAATGCTGTAGAGAATGGTACAGTGTCTCCTGAGCCATCCGGTGTGCTGGTCACATCAGGGCAGTCTTCAGCAGTGTTGCATCAGTCCCAGATAGTTTCTGTTATTGGAATAGCTTACATGAATCTTCCTACTCCCTTCTGCAGATTTCAGTTTGGTCAAACTGTAACCTTTTTTTTTTTTTTCCAAGAAAAGCCAAGAAATTTTTTTTTCCAAAAAAAGCCAATAAATCCACGACTTTATACAATAACCTTTTTTTTTTTTTTTTTTTAATATATTCTCTATGCTCTTTTCCTGTTCCTTACTTTGATAAATTGATAGAAAAGGCTATTTCTAGCTGTACCATTAAGTAGCAACGTGAACATAAGCCATACAAATAAAAACTAACAGTTTGGTAAACTTTTAGGAACACAGAGGCCTGTGCTCTTCTCTATATATTTCCTCAACATCCCAGTGAAGTTTTCAAAATCCACCAGGGACCACAGAGAGGTTCCCACTTCCTTCGTGCCTTCAGATCAGGTAACGTTGCAAAGGCATCTCAGAGGTAGAGGATTCCTCATGTGGCAGCACTGCCTCCTGTGAAAGGTGAGTAAGGAAAGCAGACCTGATAGGGTAAAACTGTGACATGAGGCACTTTCTGCTAAAGGTATGTATCCAAATGTGAAAAGGAAGATAGAAAAGTAATATGAACTCAAACGCTTCTCAATCCAGAAAATATAGAGAAAAATGCGTATTGACTCTCTAACACAGGCCTGCAGTCAGGTTCTGGAAAGTGAAAAAAATCCTGAATGAGTGGGATTAGGGAAATCATAGGCACATCAGAAAGTTTCTCAAGTTTCCCTATTATATATATTTTCTCTCCTGTCTCATAGTGTTATGTAAAGCTGGTACTTTCAGTATTTCTGTCTTCTTAATTTTATTTTTTTATATTCCCCATACTCCCATTAGGCTGAACAGCCTTTTTGGCAGCACCCCCAGCAGCAGGTTGAACCTCCACCCGTACTGCAAATATTTGTAGTCTAGGGACCTGAGGAGAGAAAGTGTTGGTGACAGTTTAAATCACTACATTCAGGTATAGAATACACCTTCTTAACTAGTTGTTTCTTAACAGTTTCACAATTTATATTCTATCATCTGTCGACACATTTCATCTTGAACCAACCGATTAATACTGGACAAAGACCAAATATTCATGGTCTGGATGAACAGGCACATTGGCCTGTGCTACAGTATGTCAAGCACCACAAGTTAATAAAAGGCACCAATTAGCACAAAGTCCTGAAGTCTTTTGATGAGCATCCCAGGGTCCACCCACGACTCCTGGACCCCAGCAGCCTTTTCATGCATGCGTCCAGTCCAGAGATGTGCTCACAAGTTTTTCTGAGCCCTTCTGTTGTTTTTCTAACCCTCCTTTTCTCTCCTGCTTCTGCCTTTACCAGCCCTGTCCTCTCCACTGCCCATCGACCCTCATCTTTTCAGTGGCTAGCAATGAATTGCAAATAAATGTTCCGAGATCCTTGCTAAAGCCATGGAGTGCTCCTGCGTGTGGGAAGGTCAAGCGCAGCAGTGCCCAGTGGAGGGACAAAGCAAAGAGTTGCAGATGGATAAAAATCTCCTGCCGGAACTGTGCTGGTGCCATCAGCCTGGTTCAGCAGAGCTCAGCACCGTCCCCCAGCCGCGCTGCAGCCCTGGCAAAGTGCCACTGGGCTTCATGAAGAGCTTTGTGAGCCTGGGGCTGTTGATGTTACACCGCAATTTGGTATTTTATGGAGGGGGAGATGGAAGTGAAACCACGGTCTTGTCTGGCTCTAGGACACTTGGTACCAGATGAAAAATGTCGAGGCCCCGGGAGGTAAATGCGCTGATCTCACATAAAGTTGCTCTCATGATGTGAGTTTCTTAAAACATGTTTAACTCTGTGTCTGCATCGTGTACCCTCTGCTTCCTGCTGCCTGCATAAATCTTTCAGGAAAGCAGAAAGCAGGCAGTTTTTCACCATCGCAGGTGCCGTCTGAAAGAACTGTATCTGCATAAAGTAGTAGTGCGTGGATCCGGGGGTGATGGTCTTGGAGCCACAGCCCCAGCCTTGTGGGGAACGGAAAAGCAAACACAAGAAACTTGCTGTTAAATGTTTCAGACCTGGTTCAAAAACTAAGAGGAGGTGTTTGTTCAGCACTGCAGAGCACCAGCGTGGATTATCTGAGGAGCTGCTGTGGGAGGTTAAGAACTTGGCAGGATTAAAAGAAAAAGATGATATTCCAACCAGTTTCTGAAGGCTTAGGAACCCCAAGTACCATTGAATAAGCTAATTGCTATCTGTCGGGATCAGAAGGAAACTGTCCCTGAATGGTAAGCTGTTGTACTGAGGTTGACTAAAGAATCTCTTTCTCAGATGCCCCAGTTTTTACCTCGTCAAGTAGCTTATAGACATATTTTCAGTGTGATTCTGTTTGAAAGCTTTGCCCAAAGGTCTCTTGCCAAAACCACAAAATTATGCAGAACTCTACCGTGGGGATTCAACTACTTCCTTTACTTTTTTATTTTTTATTTTTTATTATTATTATTATTATTATTTTTTAAGCATAAAATAGAGGAAGTTATTCTAGGTAATTTCTCAATTAAAAGTTTTGCCCATTGCTGAGTACCACATCTCACATGACAGGAATTACATGAGAAAGACAAATTGCAGCATTATTTTTCCCTTGACAGATTAATAGGTTTTACAAACATTTAGAGAAGTATTGCTGACAAATGGAAAAATTGCACCAATTAAAAATGAACCCTAAGGCTGACACATAAGAAATCAATTGTCAAAACACAAAAATATTTCCAATTAATCAATTTTCTGAAGAGGAGTAAGAGTCATCCCCACAGAAGGGTAATCCAGACAGTAGCAGTTTGGTTTTAGATGAGGCAGAATGATGAAAACCTGATTTATAATGTGGTGTTAGGAGTGTTGGGGCAGATGGCTGGAGAGACAATGGGGTAAGTGTCTTCCAAGGTTAATGAAACCAAATTTGTATGTGTTAGAACAGGAGTAAAAGGGAAAGAAGTTACCTCTTTTTTTCATATTTTCATCAAATATTTTTTTTTTTTAAATACTCCTTTAAGATCAGGAGTTTTGGCACTCTGCTCTTTGTGAGCTCTTTCACCAATCTGCACAGAAAATTCTCTGATGTTGCTGGCTGTCAGTGGCTGTGGCCCCAGGATGGAGGAAGCCTCCCAGCACCGCTGGTGCAGCTCACCCTACACCGACAGCCCTGCTGGGGCTCCTGAGCAAGCTCCTGGCTTTTCTTCTTGCTCGTCAGGGAAGAGAGAGGGCTGCTGACTGCCAGCGCCGTGGCTGCGAGATGAGCCTGCAAAACTTCACAGATTTGTAACATTTACAAGGGAGCTTGTGTTATAGCTCTCGTAAAATCCTTCTGTGATGAATTATTTACATTAGCGCTGCTGCTCCCCGGGGGGAACCTGATGGCTCACCGAAGGGGCTGCGTTTCTCACTCCCGGGTGAGCACAGCAGGGACAGGCAGCACTGCACAGGACCCCTCCTGCCTGCAGGTCTCATCCCTGCAGCCACCGACTTGTTTTGAGTAGCACGATGACACAGCAAGCACCGGCTGGGATTGTACTCTGCAGTGCACGCTCTGTATCTCTGTGATGCTGTGGTTATTTTACTGTAAGTTCTAGCATCTCATGCTTTGCCACCTAACAAATGTAATTGGTGCATTAACACCCTACAAGAGGGGAGCCTCCTCGGGACTGTGAGCGCGTCCGACCCCCACTGCTGCACTGTGCTGCCAACTGCTGCTCTGCTGTGGGTTGCTTTGGCTCCTGAAAGCAGAAAAGGAAAAATCAGGATTGCCACTATAAATAACCTTGCCTTCCGTTTCTATGTTGTGTGCTGGTAGCTGTTTTTTGATATTTCTTAGTCTTTTTCTCAGGCGTGAATAATTTAGTATGTTTTGGGGGTACTGCCAAATAAATGCTAATGAAAAAGAGAAGAACAAGAGGGGGGGAAAAAAGCCTATCAGGGCTATTCACCCATTGAAAACTGTGTGCGAAGGCGTGTAGGTACGCATGCTGAATCTGCAGTCAGCTCACATTTGTTCAAGGCCTTTGCCCACCCACAACTGCTGGGTGTCACCAAAAGTTCAGCACAGAAGTCACCTTGGGCACAGCAGTTTTCTTCTGTGAGCTGGAGATAGGGGAGAGCCACTGAGCTTCAGACAGTAAAACGTTTCCTGAGTTCTTGCCTTCAGGTCTGTAGGGGCAGAAATGCATAGCTGTGAGAAGAACAAAAACAAAAAACTGAAAAAAAAAAAAAAAAGCTTAAATCAACTGATTGACACAAAAGATTTCACAACTATAATTTTGAGTAAAATGAATGTGTAACTATAAAATGAACCTGTGACAGCCCAACAGTTATTTTATTTATTTATTTATTTGTTTGTTTATTTTAAGACATTTTTGGCTACTAACCAGGATAGCAGTGATGCTCTGCAGAGTTAATACTGAGGTTTTCACAATCCGCACCAGACGTTTGTTCCTGCAGCCCACCAGCCCAGCAAAGATCCAGGTAAAGAGACAGAAGCGGTTGGAGGCCGCCCACAGAGGTGGTGCTGCCCCTCGCGGGCTTTCCCTGCTCCCTGCCCGCTGTGGCCGTGGGGCATGCCGCCTGTCCGAGTCCAAGGCTGTGGCTGAAATGAGTCTGAGTGTGTTAAATAGGTACCAGCATCAATGTCAGTGCTGCAGAAAGGAAAATACGGATGGCATTTGATCATCGGTGAGTGTTGTACAGCCTCTGAGCACCTCCATAATGCAGGGAGCCGTGCTACCCCCGAGCTGGTTTCCAAGCTTGTTGCTGCGGCTGGTACCTGAATAACCGATGTTTTTTCCTTTCCATCTGGTGGTTCAGTGTTGTAATCAGAGAAGGTTTCTTTGCAAAGAGTCTAAGAAATGACACAACGTCCATGGTGGAACTGTCAGCCTCCTCCTCTCTGATTCTTGCCGCTCTGAATTCACTGGGTGTGTGGGATGGGAGATGAAGATCGGAATGTAATTCCATGTGGAGATAGCTGAGCTCAGCTCCCAGCAGCACATTTTCTTCTCGCTGGGATAAATCAGCCCAGGCAAAGCTCAGCTCCTGCTGCAGAGCCTCTGCTCTGTCCAGCAGCCAGCTCTGCCTCGTTTTACAGCTGCTTGGGGCATCGTCGTGTCCCCTGTGTGCCGACCTCCGCAGATCTGGAGGTGTGAGGAAGGAGGTACGCTGGGGCTCAGGGCTGCACCCAGGGCCCCCAGGGCTCCCAGCTTTAAGGGTAGGCACCGAGAAGACACCATGTCCTGGGAGGAGGAGGTGGGGAGCCCGTCAGTCCTGGTAAAGCTTGTGCTCAGCTCCCACCTTTTCTAAAACATTCAGGCTGTTTTCCCCTTTCAGTTTGCCTGTTCTGCCTTCCTCAGGATGGCAGGGAGTCCTGCCGTACCAGGCATTTTTCTCCCCGTAGAGGTGCTTATCCTTTGTAATCACATTTCCTCTCCATCGAGCTCTCAGCACATGGCATTTTTCCCAGTCCTTGAGTAATTTCTGTAGTTCTGTTCCACTTCAATTTTTCAACCTCCTTTTAGAAATGAAAGCACGAGACCAATAGTCAGTATTGAATTCTCAGCCTCACCACTGTCAGGATTATCAAGAGAAAATATTTTTTTTCTCTCACCTATTTAAGCCCCTACAGGAACATCACTGGCCCAAGGAACTGACTCCCCTGAGACATCTCTCTGATTCTCCTCTGTTCCTTGCGCTGATGGGCTTTTGTTGCCCTGTGCTCATACCATGGACTTACCCGTCACCCATTACGTGAGCTCTCTGGTGGCTCTGCACAGCACCAAGCTCTCACGTTGACTCTGCGTCTTCCTGGGTGTCCGTGACAAATGGGAGGTGGTGACCAGCGGGCCTCTTGCCTCCCAGGTGCCACTTGTTATAGCTGAAAAAATAAAAAAGAGATAAAATTTAAGCATTAAAGAGGTAAATGTGAAGGCTTACCAGCTCCTGTCAGTAACCTTTGCAAGCCTAATGTGTTAGGAAATACGAGTGAGAGTTAATTTTTCAGTCCCTTGGCCAGCCTTGCTCTGTTCCAAGAGAGAGTGGCCGTAAACCCTGTGGTGGTGCTGCCCCCTGTGTCTTCAGGCTTCATCCTGATGCTGGAGGCTCGGCAGGACAGTGAGCCAGATCCGTGACATGTCCAGCTGTGCTGGAGGGGCTGCTGCATGCTGCTCGTGGCCCCCACCACTGTCACGAGCCTCCTCGATGGCCCCAGCCTCCCACCTGAACCCCTGTTATTTTTCCTGGCCTCTCTGAGCATGCTGTGCTCAGCCAGGTGTGTCAGGGGACCGATTCCAGCCGTGCAGGGGTGCCAGCATCCTCCCTCTTTGCCCGTCTCACTGTGTCCTCAGCTGTGTTCAAAGACAGCCTTCGTCTGCACGGGTCTCCACGTGGGCAGCACTGCCCTAAATAAATCTCAGCCATTTTGTCAGCCTTCCTGGCAAGGTGTAAGGAGAGGGAAAAGTGCTTTAATTTTATTGACTGTTATTCTGTGTGTATTTTCAGTTCATTAATGAACGCAGAGCATATGCTGGTGTCTAGCGGGGGCTGCCAGAAAGCTCTCTGATTGTTCTCTGCTGCCAGCGCTTCTGGAGCCCCAGTAGTTGGTCAGGGTTTAATCGTTTCAGGTGGGTTTGACTGATGTGTTGTAACCCTACTGCTCAGGAGGGCTTATTTTTTACGCTAGAAAGGTATGTGCGTCTCGGTCTTCGACTGCTATTCGGTGATAGCAATGACATATGCCATGGGACAGGTTTTAGTGGCTGTTAATTAAGAGTAAGGATGCAGGTACAGCCTCTGGCCGAGGAAGGTGGCGGAGAGGAGTGCCGGAGGTAGCGAGGACGTGCTGAGGGCTAGCACAGCTTGCCTCCCCCTTCTGCTGCCCGTCCGCAGCTGTCCCCTGCCAGCAGCAATGCTGGGCCTTTTGTCTGACTCAGGTTAGCAACCTGCACACTCTCGTGTAATTACAAACTCTTTACCTGTGTCCCATACCCTTTGCCTGTACGATGTTTAACACATTTTAATACTAGTAGTTGAGAGCTGGCTGCTGGAAAATAATGAACAAACAACACATCCGTCTGCCAGCGCCTATTCAGAAATGTCAGTAATCTCTCTAGAAGCTGCATAATGAAATCCATGTGCTGCTGCTGAAACAAAATTACGATTTTGAAGTCTTTTCTGGTTCAGTTTTCTAAAAAACAGATGGAAATCCCTCCCCCTCAGGAGATCGTCTGAGACATGCTGCATTTATTTCACCCAGGCATTGTAGATTTGTGTCAGAGCCAGGCTACGCAGCAGCATGCCATTTCAGCCACACACCGTCACTCTGCTCTTAGGCACTGCTTGGATCTGTAGCCGTAAAGGTGCAGCTCCTGCTGCAGATCACCTGTTTCTTTATTTTTTCCTGTGCTAAGAGCCCAAAGACAGCCGCGGTGCGACATCTGACCCTCGCACATGCTGTCACATCTGCTGAGGACGTGCTGCTTGGAACATTTGTATCTGCTGCTCATCAGAGAGCCCTGAGCATGTGGCTTCCTCAAGGTAAAGCACCCTGCATGCAGATGCACCACATGCCCAGCTAAAGCCTGGCTCTGTTACCGCATTACTTGTTTCTGGATGATACTGGAAGCACTGAGTTAGTGAACTGGCACTGGTGAAGCAGTCAATTAGTCAAGGAGCACAGGTGGAAAAGCGTGAGGTGCATCGTGGAGCAGCAAGTAGGTGCACAGCACTGGTGTTACATCGTGATGTGTGCCGATAGCATGCAGCTGGTAGCTCTCCTTTGAAATCTTTTGATTCTCTTTGACATCAGCCTTTTCCTTGCTAATGAAAACCCACTCTAACTTGGCATGAAAAGTGTAAGGTTGTTGGAAAAAAAAAAAAAAAAAAAGGAAAGAAAGCTGAAAGCAGTTGGAGAAGCCACAAGAAAGACTGCAAAACTGC
The DNA here is from genome assembly GCF_011077185.1 of Oxyura jamaicensis. Classification (NCBI taxonomy): domain Eukaryota; kingdom Metazoa; phylum Chordata; class Aves; order Anseriformes; family Anatidae; genus Oxyura; species Oxyura jamaicensis. Next base: position 53,159,099 of record NC_048897.1, on the reverse strand, counting down.
AGTTTGCTGGACTTAGAATGGCCTTATTTATTTATTTATTTATTTATTGGAGATAAGTTCTCCAGAGCTGTGAAGAGTGTTCTGATATCATCTTGCATGTTTTTAAAATGCATCTGTGGATTTGCAGGCAGTCTGCCTGCAGAGGGCTGGGGCAGATGCATGAACTGCTCTGTGGCCGTGCCGAGCCCCTTTGTCCCCAGTAGCGCCTGTTCCAGCAGCTCCGGGGGAGGCCCCTCGTGCAGCCCATTTTTAAATATCTCCACCAAATGGTGGTTAAGCTCATTTTTCTCCTTAGGCAGAGAAGTCTGTGATGAGCAGCCTCTCCCTTTGCCACTCCATGCCTGCAGACGTTGCATCTCGGGTTCCTCTGCTGTTGCAGTAAGTTGTTGTATAGGTAGAGGTGGTTTCCTTTTGGATTGCTGTTAACACATAACCATACATTTGCAATTCTCCACGTGAACCCCTCAGTATGTCCCAAGGTGCTGGATCATCTCCCTGTTTCCAAACAGTGCTGCCCGTGCACTCCGGCCAGCCAAATTCTCCCCCTGCCTCTTGGTATTTGGCAGCGACTTGACGGGGTGATGGCACTTCAGAGCTCCAGCTGTGTGCGACCTCGGTGGCTCAGCCAGGCAGCCAGAGTTTCAGACCTTGTCACAATAAATTCTTCTGCAGTTCATTCATCAGCAAAGGCAGTGTTGCCTGCGATTTACAGAACCCTGTGTGTGGTGTAGGGGTTTAGTAATCCACATGCTGGCTTTTAAAGTCTGAAGGCGGAATCCCGTACTTGTTGAAGCTGATGCCCAAAGCTCCCATTGTGCCTATACTGGGACAGAATTTCCAGAATTTCACATACTTGCAAGTGCTTTTTCCTTTTTTTTTTTTTTTTTGGGTGGTTCTTCTGAATTGCCAGCGATTTCCTGGGGCACTGTTCCCCTCCATGGCATGTGATGTGTCTCCCTCTGTCTAGTTACTGTGAAAGCTCCCAAAAGCAGTGCAATGTTCTTTAAAAAAAAAAATAAATAAATAAATAAAAAAAGCTGGAACAAGACAAACAAAATAAATTAAAACAAGAAAGAAGCCCTGCTGTGACACCATTCCTATATACAAAGACCAGGTGTTGGGTAAGTGTCTTCCATAAAAGAAGGCGAAAGGATTTCCCTTGAGTTGGAAATAATAACATATTTGCTGAAGCCTTCTGAAATAGCTCATTTTCCTGTCACGAAGTCTTGATGGTCTCATGGTTTCAGCTGCACTGTGGAACCCCGTCAGCACCCCCTCGCCCCTTCCCACGTTTTGATTTCCCCTCTCCCCCGGGCAGAGCTCGTGCTGGCCAGAGGCGCTCACTGCAGCTCAGCTCAGCCTCGCTCTCTCAGCCATGGCATCTCCACCTGATGTGCAGCAGGTAAAGCCCAGGCTGTCCGTGTGATTGCTGCTCCAACTCATCTTTTTTAAGAACAAAAAGTGCATTTATAGGGATGTGAGGTGCTTCGCATTCCCTTTGTCTGCAAGCGCCTGGCAGGGAACACTACTCTTGTTTTTCATAACGGAGCTGCAGGAGAGCCGTGCTGCGGTACCTTGCTCATCCTTCCTCCAGTCAGCTGCCCTACTGCCCCTGGGCTTCCTGAGATATGAATGTTTATTTTTGTTCATCGGCTGCTTTAAAGAAAAGTATCTGCCTGTCCCCAGCCCTGCTCGCAGAGTGACAAGCAGCCGCCCTGTGCTGCTGAGCTCTCTGCAGTGCCAGAGCCGCCGTGTTCCGTGGATGGGGGCTGCCAGCACTGGCACTGCTTGCACGCAGTGCTGGCAAATGGCAGGAGTCATTTGTTGTCAAGTCTCAGCGAACTGCCTTCTCTTTGCCTGGCTGCAAACCACCTTGCTATTTTTACCTGTGACTTTCTGTGGAAAGTCTCCCCCAGCGCGGCGCGTGACGGCTCGGCAGGACAGCACGTCATGGCCCATCGCAGGACAGCACCTCATGGCCCATCACAGCCTTGCTTCGCATGGAGCTGGCAACACGAAATGCAGATGTGATCAGGCCTCGGGGTGCCAAGCTGTAGCAGGATGAGCTGGGAGGCTTGGGAATGATTAATGGCCAGAGAGATCGAAATATCAAACATGCTGCATGTCAGGTTTGGAGGGAACGGAGCAAAACATGAGCGTTTAGTAAATGGTGTTTATGAGGGAGGTGGAGAGGGGAGGATAAAATATGTGGTGGTTTTTTGCTGAACAGCTGTGTGATGAGTCTCAAGGGTTCAAACTGCTCCAAGGAACAGTCTGGAGCATCATTTTCTATCCTGCTTTCTGTTGATCGACTCCATAACATGAGACAAAATGCAGCATTTCAGTCTCTGCAGATTTAGTTTGCTGTGTTCACAAGTAGGGGTTTGTTTTCATAAGGGCTTTGTATTTTCATAAATATAGATGCTCAGTTGTGGCCCAAGGAGGGTGAGATGAGTGTCTGGACAGTGGCATCATGGAGCATCAATGGTTAGAACAAAAACCAGGTGTGGATGGATGTTGGAAAGCAGCAAGGAGTAACACAGGAATCCTGGCAGGGTCTGCGAGGTCATCCAAAATGCTCACTTTTAGGTTTTCAGGCACTGTTTTAGCTACAGAGGAGCTTCCCAGATACATTCCTGGATGTTGAAGTCTGGGGAATTACTAATTACTCCAGGCTGTGCCACAGCCTAGCCCTGATATGTCTAGGAAAAGCTCTTTCCGAGGGGAGGATCCTGAAGCCCCTGTGGCAAAGAGAGCCTTTGAATTCCGTGCAAAACTCACACTCTTCTCCTCTTCCTTTGTGAGGCTTCATTGGGTAAAACATTTTGTGTGAGGCCAGTTTTGGTGGCTGACTGGAAAGCTCTGATCTTGAGCATGTGCACCAACCACCTCCTCCTTACATCTCATCTGAACAGGAGCTGGAGCATGCACAGGCTGGGATTTTGGGTGGGTGTGGAGGGTTTTGGGAGCCAAATAAAAGGCAAGGCGTAATCTGAAAACTGATCCCTGGCATTTCCACTGGATAATCCTCCAAGGCGCGTGGGAGACATTTTACTGAAAAGATGTTATTTTATGTGAGAATGAGAAAAATGTACCTAGAACATGAATATTTGATTCTTGCATGTGAGAGCTTCATCTGGAAACATTTTTTAGAACTATGCAGGAAAGTAAAAGAAATAGACTGCCAACATGCTGTCCAAAATTTGCCTTCTTGGATGTGGCTGTATTATTGGAGTAATACACTTTAAGATGCATTTAAAGTCCCAGATGTGTACAGCAATCCACCCTCCCAAAATCTTTCACATGGGTTTTCAGTAGTAGAGTATCGTAATCCCTCTTGTCTAACACGTACGAGTGCAGACATGTCAGATCTGTATAGGAAAATTAGGTGTGTGCTCAGATGGCTTCCCGTGCTGTAAGACAACTGACCTGAGCACGCTGGTGAAATTCAGACACCAGGGCTCTCCTCCACTCCAGCAGCTGCAAGAAGGGCTCCTTCTGCAGAATCGTTCAGTCTCTCCGTGTTTGCCTTGGGGCGATACACACCTCAAGGCATGCGGTTCTCTGCGTTGGGCACCGTGACAGCAAGCAGCTGTACTTCTGCTGGCTGATTTCTTTACTGGCTGGGAAGTGTCACTGCCACTTAGAAATCTGCAGCGAGCTGCATAATCTGAAAAAAAACTCAGCTTGGGGTCGAGTTCCCTGAAGTAGGACTGAGTTGAGCAAAGATGTGATCCTCCTCCCATGGAGAGGTGAGCTCTGCAGCCATCACTGCGCATCTGTGAGCATCAACATGGGGACTGCCACTCAGCGGGGACACAAAGTAGGTGGCACATCTTCATAACGAGGGGTTTGGCTTTGGTGGTGGGTATACTGCTGGTCAGCCTCGGTGGTGGGTGTCCCAAGAAGCAATTTGTCTGCATGGGTTAAAAATAAACCTGTGGCTACTGCGGTGTTGGTGAGTGTCCAGGTGATGAGCAGTAAATAGATGAGAATGCAGGGTTTGATCCTGCTGTGGTCTCAGGGCTAAAATAGTTCAGTACATGGAGCTGAGGGAGGAAAATACCCCACCTGCCATCTCGAATCTCATTCACAGGCTAAGGAAGGTGGAGGCAGGATTTAGCCTGGAGTGCCCCAAGTAAGTTTTAAGGAAATGGGCAGCCTGCGCCAGGGCCTCACTGCCCACAGAGGAAAGAATTTCTTCTTTACATCTAATCTAAACCTACCCCTTTTTAGTCTGAAGCCATTTCCCCTCAGAGCTGCTCTCCATCCATTCCCCACCACGCCTATATTTTGCTTGGGTTTGCCCCAGCCCAGATGCAGGGCCTTGCACTTGGCCTTGTTGAACCTCAGGAGGTTCACCCAGGCCCACCTCCCAGGTCTGTGCAGGTCCCTCGGGATGCCATCCCTTCCCTCCAGCGTGTCGGCCACACCACACAGCCTGGCATCATCTACAAACATGCCGAGGGTGCACTTGACCCCACTGGCCATGTCACCAACAAAGATGTTGAACAGCACCGGTCCCAGTACCGACCCCTGAGGAACACCACTCGTTACTGATCTCCACCCGGACTTTGAGCCTCTCTGTGTGCAAATCTCCTGTCACTGACCCAAACACACAGGAGATCACCCTCGTCCAGGAGAGCAGGACCTCCGGGACCTCCAGGGCAGATGGGGACTATCAGCAAGTGACTGTTGTTAGCCAGATGTAGAGGAGGCTGCTGTCAGCTCCTTTCTGTGATGGCTCTTGTGGGTGAAGCAGATCCAGACACCTCTCCTGGGATGGAGATGAGCTTAAAAGCCCTTAAAGCCGTGATCCTGCCAGTGCCTCCGGGCTGACAGCAGCTCTCCTGCCCACTCGCCAGTCCCAGGGACTTTGGTGGAGATGTTCCCTTCGGGCAGCAACTGGCTCTCCGACCTAGCTCTTCTGTTCATAAGATGAGAATGGGAGAAATTCTTCATTTGTACAGTGTGGATAGGCTGGCTCAGGTGTGCTTCGTGGTTTTGGACAGGCAGGGGTTACAGAGGGAGGTGGTGAAACAGATGTACCGCTTCAGGTCACTCTTGTATACTATCCCTGCTGAAAACTGGCAGATCAGAAGCTGCCTTCATTTCTAAAGCTGTCCTCATACCCTCGTTTCAGGGATCTGTGGAACAAGTACAGGTGAAAATAATGTGATATCTCATGGTAAAATGCACACAGAGCAATGCAAAAGGCAGGGCCTCCAAGCTGGTTTTAGATCGATGTGTTTCTTGCATAGGCAACAGCGTGTCTAAGAGAAAAAATCATGCACGAGGAGCGTGGATTGAGGGCCTTGGACTCAGTCCCTGGAAAAAAACCTCACAGGGGCAACAGCCACAGCAAAGGTGGCACCAAGATGTGCTGGCAGACCTCCAGTATAAAGTGGCAAATAAAAGGGGCTTGTAAGTAATGCAGACTATTACCAACAGGCAGCAGTTGGTTGATTTCTGTGGAGATCCACATCGCGTGCAAACCTGAAAATGTCCCCCTGGAGGCTTCTTGGAGGCTGGGACTGTAGTCCAGGGAGCAAGCGTGGTTCCTGCCTCTTCAGCTTATGGGATGGTGTGCACTTTGAATCCTATGAAGTCTTCAGTCCTGAAGACTGTTCTGCAAGATGAGGAGGAAAGCTCTTCAGCCCGCATTTGGCTGTGTAGCAGTGACAGTCCCTTAGTGCCACTGCCCTGAACTGGGGGGATTTGGTGGGTGCTGCTCTGATGAACTGGGCCTCTGGCTCCTTGGCGGCCGACTGCTGTGCTCGTGCACAGGAGCTGGAAGAGATTTCTAAGGGATGAATAAGTATGGCCTCAGAGGAGGTGGCAAAGCCTAAGTCAAAAAGGAAACTGAAATCCATTCCTGGTGGCAAATCAGTGGAGGTGGCTGTCTTAGGGCCTGAATTTACAGTTTATAGACAGAAAAGTGAATTCAAGCTAACATGTTTAAACATCTTTCTCCTGGGACTTTTTATTTTTATTTTTTAAGCTTTTTCTCTTTTAACCAAGAATCTTTAAAACTGTAAGAAAATCGGCAGATGGGGAAACCTTCGTGGGTTTGTAAGTGACTTAGAGAAAAAGGTACAGAAAACAGGGCACGTCTGAGTCTGGGGATGCTGAAGCATTGCTGAAGTTCCTTTTGTTCTCTAATGACAGAGAAGTCTGCCAGTCCTGGCTCTGCTGCAGGCTTCGCTCTCTCTAATTAAAAATCAATTAGTATGTTTAGCAATTATCTAATTAACGTACTAAAGCTATCATGTTAGATTCATATCCAAACATGCCTCTTAAATTGTATGTTAGTAATAATGCAAATGATGTATTTGTTGCTCATGTAAGTTTGAATTAATTGAAGTGCATGACATTTCTGTTAATTTTGCACATACTTAGTACGCTGTACTTGGGGGAAAAGGCAATAGGGTGATCAGCCAGTTAGGATCTCAAAAACATTCCTGGGAACAGAACTTTTAAGTCCTGTGTTCACGGGACTCCCATTGAAGCCTAAGCAAAGTGATCACCCACGTCAGAGTCAGCTTGCAGGACTGTGAGAGCTGAAGTCAGTGCAACCTGACCATTCATGGGGCTTACTCTCAGGCAGGTTGGTGGCCCAAAAGACCCAGCACCAGGCTGTGCCTTCAGCAATGTGCCTAGTCTCCCCATACTCAGCTAGTGGCCTTGTTCTCACCACTTCTCTGTTTCGTTTTGGATCTCTCTGTAGCAAGGACCATCTCCTGACCAGCTGTACTCTCAGCACTCCAACACTCTGTACCTGATCACAGCTAGAGCCTCTCAGTAGTAATGGAAAATTGGACTGCTGCCCAAGGACCTCATTGCTTCCTGCATTCAGAGGTGAGGTCAAACTGATTATTGAGTTAGCATTTAGAAAAGCATCTCGTAAGCCAGAATTTTCAGCTCTGGTAGTTTTCTCTGCTGCATGTAGCTTTACCAGGTTTAAAAACAAAAACAGCAAACACATACAAACAAAAAAAACTCCACAACAAAACAAGAAACCCCAAACCAACAAATACAGGTTTATGCATCCATCTTTAATGCATCCATCTTTTCTAACTAGTTCTAGAATGGGCAGTGGGAATAGCTTTTCCAGCCTCTGTTCTTTCTGAAACTTGCCAGATACCAGCCCTTTTCTGGAATCCTTGTGGTTCAGTGTATTAATGGACAGGGTGTGTAGGAAGGTAAAAAAAAGCTTTGTAATGTGCACCAGTGGGTTTTGCGGAGCCAAACATTTATTTAGTCAGGCAAACTTAATGTCTTTTGTGTTTGCTAATGGGAATTTGCAAAATACCGAGCAAAATGCATGGCCAAATAATACAGACCCCATATCAAAAGATGGGGTTTTGACTATCAATTTGGATTACTGAGAAGGCTCCTTGCAACAGAGGTGTATTCAGGCAGCACGGCTAAAAGATGACAGATATTGTAGGTGACACTGGCTGGAGTTCATCCCCTCCTGCAGCTCTGGGATAATTGCAGCTGCAGATGTTGCCAGACAGTAATAAAGACAGAAAGCAATGCCCCTGTAATGCCTTGTCCATCTAAGATAAAATGGGTGAAGCCTTAGGAATTTTGCTGACCTTAAACTGGGGCTCTTCTCTCCCTGTGATAACAAAAGCAATTCCCTAATCAGACGTTGTGCATTCAGCAGCTTCGGCATTACTGAGCAGGATTTATGAATCAGAGTGCGCTTCAAAGCTGGTCACCTCCATCTTATTAATAGGAAGGAACGTGGCCAGAGAGAGAGCACATAACCACTAAATGGTGGTGATAAAGCCAGCTAATTGGCTTCTTAAATTCCCTGGGAAACATTTGTCCTTGGTAAGAATAGGCTTGGGCTGTTTGGCGATATGAAGCGGGAGCTGTGTGAGGTGTAACGGCGGATGTCGGATGCCTGCGTGCATTATTCCAGCCTGGGCTCCTGTGGAAGCTGGATGTCTTAGGTCCTTCCATTGTTTAAAAACCTCTAAGGTGAAAAAATGCAATAAAAATGGCTTTTTCTGAGAAATACAAGCATAAAGTGGCTGTGGGCCAGATTTGTGAAGGTCATTAGGTGCCTAAAGATGCTGATAGTCTGTGCCTACTGAATTTTCTGGGGGAAAAAAATAAATAAATAAGAGTGGAGAGAAGAGAAGAAATAAGAGCAAGTTCAGAATATGAATAAGTAGGGTTAAGGAGAGGATGGGAGGCAGGTGAGGAGGCAGAGGTTCAAATTTATCAATGGGGGACCAGTATGTAAGTGTGTTCTTAGACCCAGCAACGGGTGCTCAACAGGACAGGGACTCTGGTGTCCTAGATGCCCCCTGTGGGGTGGCACAGGGCAGACCTGGGACTGGGGATGGGGATGCTTGAAGGGGACAGGGGCTAGCAATGGCAGTGGTGATAGCCAGAGAGAGGAAGACAAGAGGAAGGGAGATTAGAACACAACAAGAACAAAAGAAGGGCCTTCTGATACAAATAATTAATCTAATTTGTAATTTCAAATTAAAATCACACATAAAAATGAAAGAAGAAAGTTCAGGTCCTGGTTGAGATCCCTGTATTCACCCATTATAAAGCTATAAAGCTGTGGCTCTGAGGACTTCCCAGACAAGTGTTTCTTTACCAATAATTGTGGGACGGTACATTGTATGCAGTGTCTTTAAAGTAGACACAGGTTTCTGGTTTATGCCACTTTGTGCAAGAGATGCCATCTAGCAAATAAACGTTCCCTTCTAGATCCCAACATCTAAAAGGGGATTTAACATTGTAATTGCTACTGAGTTGGAAACCAAACATTTCTTCCAATATACCTGACCTCTTACGGCACATAAAGCTTTTGGAGTTAACAGCAGACACTAAAAAGGTGACTGATTTTATCAACCTTAACATCTTGCTGACATTCGTAGGCTTCTGCCAAATGCACTTCCCATGTCTGGTGTTTCATAGCTACATGAGATGATCTTAAAAATTTATAAGCACATTACAAAAGACACAATCTTCCAAGAGCAGAAACCCACTAACGTGCATTTGTGTTCTAGTACCCTGAGCAGAAAATGCATCACGGTTTGTTTTAAGGTTTTATTCTTTTATTTGTGGTTGTTTTACAACTGATCAGAGCCATTGCATTTTGTCATAAGCTCGGAACATTTTAAAGGTTGTCTCCCAGAGATAAGCAATTAGCCCATTTACAGCTGCCTATCTGCAGTGTGGGTGCCACTTCAGAAGTTGGGGAATGCTTTTTGGAGAGTGGAGTTTTGTTTGTGGCTCTGGAAACAATAAAATAAACCTTAAAACATTTCTCTATTTTTAAAATGTGACCATGGAAGAATCCTCCTTCCCTCCAGACCACTGGGTGGTCACTTCTAGCTGGAGGTATTTCTCTAGCGGGAACCTTTCTTCAAAATGTTGGTGCCCCATCCCGATGTCTCCAATTAAATATAATTCACCTGGGGAGTCTTTGAGCACCTTTATAGCGCTTACTGCACGTTGCACATCCGTACCTCATGCAGCCTCGCTGACTCTCTGCAGAGAGCAGGCATGTCCTTGCACAGGTGGGCACAGCATTCAGAACGACAGACGAAGTGATTCAGCCAAGGCTATGTATCAGGTCAGTAGCGTGGCTGCGCCTCATCTGCTGCTGTTATCTCTATTTTGTTCCTCCCTGAATGTTTCATTTTTTTAGTCTAGTGGAAGAAGGAGTAAAGTTATAGATGCGTGGTGGGAGGGGAAAGCAGTGAATTTCTTTCTTCCATTTATTTTTTCCAGTGTTTATTTTAAAAACCCTACATGGAAATGATGCAAAAAAAAAAAAAAAAAAAAAAAAAAGAGGGAGCTGACTTCAAGAGGAATTCATTTCCCACTTCTTTACCTGCAAGGGTGCTGAGCGGTTCTGACACCTGGGCTGGGCTGAGGCCCCAAGCAGACTGGCTGATGTCTATCGGTTTTTTGCTGGGCTATCGGTGACAAGTGAGTAAGGGCAAGCTGTGAAGATCCTCAGGATGGCTCGGTACTCAACCACACCACTGGTGCTAGGCAGCCTGCCCTGGAAAGCAACAGAAATCCCTTCTCAGTTCTGCAACATATTGACAAATCGGTGTTTAAGGGAGGGGTCCTCAGGCTCACACGGGTCTGCACCACTATCACCCACATGTGGGCGAGCACTGCAGGGTGTTTCTGTTTCTCTGCAGGCTGTGGGGAGGGTGGCCGGGGATTCCTGGAGCTCGCTGCCTTTGTCCCTGGCCTCTTTCTGTGTCCCATCTTGTCAGAAAGGGAGTGTCTTCAGAGGGTTTGGAGAAAACTCTTTGCATTCAGACATATTCTGAGACCCTCGAGGTATTTTTTTTATTATTATTATTTTTTTCCCAGGGGGTGGGGGGGGATATTCCTGAACCTCTGACTGCTAGTTCCCTAGCAGCAAGCTCACTTACTGCTAATGAAGAAAATCCCTGAGGAGGTCCCATGGTTTGCACGAAACCTGACCTCGTGCTGATGTTCCTAGTCCTGGGGGACTGGCTGAAAGCCATCCAGGAAAAGGGGCTAGAGCTGATGTTCAAATACCAACATGGATAAAAATATGAAAGCATCCATTTCTGATACAGAGCAGCAGACAAACTGACAGAGAACATGACAGGGAAGAGTAACTTGTGAGCGTGGCCATGAAATTTAGAGTCACAATAATTAGGAAGGCTGTGGAAGAATAAAAAGTGCAGAAATTTGAAAAAACAAACAAACAACAACAACAAAAAAACACTCCTCCAAAATTTTCAAAAAAACACCAACAAAAGCAAAGACCTTCTATAGGGTAAAGTCCAATAAACTCAGAACTGGCTGGTGAAATCCTTTGGGAAACAAGAGCAAATGAAGAAATGAGTTCAAGCAAGTTGGCAGTTCTTTAAAAATGGTTATTAAGGACACTCGTACAATCCATCCCAATGCAGAGGAGCAATAAGAAGGGCAGAAAGAGACCGCGATGGCTAAACCAAGAGGTCTTTTATTGACCCTGAGCAAAAAGGAGTTGTACAGAAAGTGAAAAGTAGATCAGAAATCTGAAAAACAATGGGCACAGGAGAGTACTATAAGCATAGAAGAAAAAGCTGCAAGGGGGGCCCAGGACACTTCTGCTTCACAGTGCTTGGGCATGGAGGGGACGGGCAGGGGGTCAGCGGCTGCAGTGCTGGGTGCTTTGCTCTCCTTCAGCCTTTGCTGAAGGCATCATCAGCTCACCCAGACAGTGAAGAGGTAAGTACTAAAAGAGGGAAAAGAATATTTATTGTGTTTTTGTGTAAGGTAAGTGTTGTTGAGCCAGGTGGGTGTGATAGCGGGTGCAGCGTTGTTCCCACGGAGCAGGTGGAGCAGGGGGCTGACCCCAGCCAGGGCTGGATGCTGAAGGGGACGTTGGTGAAACTGCCCCCACTGACAGCTGCTGAAGATCTTGGGATGTCCGTAGTTTAACAGAAGCTGGCGGTAAATATAAATCAATATGTAGCTACAAGCTTCCCATTTGCTTGTCCCTATCTCAGCTTTACTAAATAAAAATTATATTTTGAAAGGTCAGTGCTTGGGCTTTAACGGTAAACCTAAAATACTGCCTGGATGAGTGCTGGAGCTGTTGTTTACCATACCAGTTTATGTGGAAATCATGTACAGAGCTCTTCGGCAATTTTACATACTCATACAACCAAGAGGATTTTGGTGGAGCAGAGGGAGTGATGCGGTGTCAAAAACCAGCCTCTGCAGTGATAGGCATTAAAGTGCAGCAGGAATGCATGGCTGCTGACCCTGTCATAGCCATATTGTGCGTGTAGAGAAAAGATATTATTCCAGGGCTTTGCTGGAACGCTTTCTTGGCAGCAGCCTCCAGCAATCAGGTAGCCTCCCCCTGCAGATACTGGGCGAGCGGTCACCCGGGAGCGTGTGTGCAATGGGCTGCATGAGGCTGGCACACGCAGCAGATGCTTGTTCTCTTTGAGTGGCCTGACCAGCACTGCAGTCTTTTTAACAAAGCCGGGTGTGTCGTCCAAAGCTCCCTCTGGGACACTTTTCTTCATTGTGGGGAGGAAGAGGAGCCCAGGCGAGGCAGTGCTGGCTCGGGGAAGTTGCAGCCGCTCAGCAGGTGCTACCTGGGGGCAGGGAAGAGATCCCTACCCTGACATTGTCCTTTCCCCCCTTTCACCAACAGGTCTCTTTCCAGTATCAGGCAAAGACCATAGAAGTCCAGGTTTCTGTGCACACCCCTGTGTCAGGCTGTGGCATACCGTAACGGTACATCTGCTCAGAGCCACTCTGAAACAAATGCAGTCAGCAAAAATGCCCACACTGTTACAGCCTCTCACGGTTATGAAGGGTGGTTAGAAAGAGAAAGAGGAAAAAGAGCTGGAGACCCAAATCAGTTCTGGAGACCCAAATCAGTTTTGCTAGGTACCACATTTCCACAACAGGACTGCAGAATGGCTGTGACCACTGGCACAGATGGCTTTGTTTCCAGCACAGTGACATCTCCCAGAGCTTTGCCTTTGCTGTAATTTGGATGAGCTGTGCATGGCCTGACGTGTCAGGAAGGGGTTAGGATGGAAGGATGGTTGAGGCAGCAGATGTACAAATGGCTGAATTACAGCCCTGACCTTGCTCTTCTCACCCCCTGTGTCCCTGAGCAGGGGGTGCATGCTCTGGAGAGGAGACCCAGCTGCAAGGGGCTCTCAGGGCGCACTGGGGCCCTGAGCTCCATGCAGAGCTGCTCCTTGGCAGCAGCAGAGCATTGGCATGTCCAGCCCAGAGCCAGGTACGCTCGATGGCAGGACAGAAATGGATGTGTTGCCTCTTCTATCCCCTCCCACTGCTCCCTGCATTTCCCTCAGGTGGTGAAAGCCAATCTCAGCCACGGGACACACACCGCTCTGGCACGCTGCAGTTGTAGCAGTAATATGCCCAAGGTATTTCATCCTCTGTAAATCCTCCGGTGTCTTTCTGACCCAAGCGTACGAATAAGATGCTGAACAACACTGCCGAGGGAGTAAATACCTCGTAACAGAGCAGGTGCCTCACTTTTCATTTGTGCCCGTGTGAACATTTATGATTTTATTTCATAATGGCATTGCAGTGAGCTGTGCTTTTACAAATAGGAAATTAAATCAGATGGTGATGTAAACCTGTAGAGGAGAACAGGCAGCTGTAATGGTTCTTTATTGCTTATTTCATCTGCTGTTGCATTTTGCCATCGTCTGGTGCTTAGTGAAGTGTATGATTTATTCATAGAAGACACTGTCACAGCCAAAGGGTTGTACAATAAACCACTGACAAGGCCTATGCCAAAAGCCATTAGAAAAAGAGAACAATAATCTAGACACAAAGTATTTACAGACCAAGTTGTCTTTAATTTAAAATCCTTTACTAAGGCTGGATGATAATTGCATCGCATTTCAGATCAGCCAATGCTGACAGCCTTCTGTGTTTTCCCCAATGGTATTAAAAACCTGCAATAATTGAAATCTTCTTTAAGAAGCCACAACAAATTAATGTCATCGTAAGGTCACTGAAGCACTCATGCGTGCTGCTAAGGGGCAGATTTTTCTTTCTTAATGTTAGTGCCAGGATGGCAGAGGGGTTGGCACCACAGGTAGGTGTTCAGTGTTGGGTTGGATGCAGACCTACAGCCTGTCCTTCTCCTCTTCCTTCTGCTTCTCTCCCTCTCTTATAGCTGTATATGAGTTATCAGACTAACGCAGGGATGGAGAGAGACTTTAAAGCCTGCTGATCCACTGAAATTCACAGAAGGAAGGTGCCCTGGAGGACGGCTGTTCCCCTTGCGTCTCCCTGTTTGCTCTTGCTCTGTTCATCATTCCCCACTACTGGTTAGTTGATGGATTGAGGAGTGCTAAGGGATATCTGGATTCAGTGTGATCCAAGAGGATAAAATGTTGATGTTAAAAAGCACAGGGATCATGGGCGGAGATGTCAGGTCATCATCATCATCCCCATTGCTTTCCTTCAGGAGTTGGACTCGATGATCCTTATGGGTCTCTCCCAGCTCGGGATATTCTATTATTCTGTGGTTCCAGATGGACATTTGGAAGTGCAGCCATGCAGACCCATCTTTTCTGTGGGTGGAACTGTGGCAGATGACAGGGTCACCGTGCAGCCAGGGCCCTGCAGCAGTGGTGGCCCCGCAGCCCCCAGCAGGTCCTGGTGTCACAGCTCGGTCTGGCACCCAGAGTCCCACGTGCATTTCTCAATTCTGGAAGCCCATCCTCTGGAGCAGCCTTCAGGGGAAAAGTCACCTGGGGTCTATACACGGGAAGGAGAAGGGGGGGAGGTCCCCGGGGAGGGGTTCCCAGTACAGGCCATGTCTTAGCGGTGGGGAGTCCTGGAAGTGCTGCAGGCCAGGCTGTGGCTTTCCCCCCATGTCTCAGTGCTGACCTGAGCCGGTCGGCTCTGTGAGGTGGGGTGAGGTCCCAGGCTGTGTGTGTCCATGAGGAAAGCAGGCTCTTTTATTACTTGGGAAGTCAGCTGCAGACAAGCACGTCAGAGGCAGCACATCAGGCACAGGGAATTGAACACCTTTGGTCCCCCCGTTACGTGACATCTCGCTGGGATAAAGCAGGGTGTTAGGAATCGCTGTGTGAAATGTAAATACCTGTGTTCTCCACAAATTGTATTCCTTTTTGACAGTGGCCCTTAATTTCACTATTTCTCTGAGAAATAGGGGCGGTTTCTCTCACCGAGGGTCAGCCTGCACTGTCAGTGCTTGGAGGCTGACAGCTCCCGTCCTGTGCTGGTCAGCGTGATTCCCATAGCGTCTTTGCCAGCCCGGGGAGGACTGGGTGCCCCGGTGCCCATACCAAGAGCCATGCAAAAATGAGGGATCCCACACTGCCAACACACACTGAGCGCTTTTAAGGCTCGTGTAATACCATGTGGGTGGAAAAAAGATAAGCCCAAGTACGGCGAGGGGATGGTAAAGACGAGCAATTGAGTCATCCCAAAGACAGCAGCATTGCTTGAAAGTGGGAAGTGGACATTTAATTTGCTTCTTGGTCTGCCAAAGCTGTAATTCCTGCTGCACCAGCTATGTCCTTGGAAGAAAATAACAGTCAGTGGAGTACAAAAGGCAGATTGCCTGTGCATAAAAGCACAGCAGAGTTTTGTGTAGGAGTGGTTGTTAAAGGGTTAATGCCATCAGGTGGCCCTGAGCTCTTCCATAGCAACACGTATTTCTTCACATTTTATGGCAACTTTTTGGAGACAATACAAGAAAAATTAAAATGGGTCTAATCTGCCTCCCTTGTCACCGCACGTTTGTCAGTGATGCAGTGCAGCACGCAGGTAATTGATATGCAGGTGTGTGCAGTTGCAGGGTTTTGACGACTGAGAGCAGTATATCCATGGCTCTGCTCTCCGGAGCCCCACGGACGAGCAAGATGAAGTACGGTCTCTCGCTAATATTTACGTCTGCTCTAACTTTGTTCTTACTTTATTTCTCTGTGATCTCGGATGCTGCAGAGCTGTAAGGAACTGTTAAGGACTTTGAAAGAACACATTCCATTTTCTTTGTGATGTACAATGAGTAGGAGTAAGAAATCTGTAAATCAAAAAAATAAAAAAAACTTAATTAGTAGCCAACCTAGTGAAAGTGGTGCTTTTTGGAAACAGAATACATCTAGCGCTCTGGCTTTGAGTGGGAATGCACATAGTATTTATGGTCCCTTCTTGAAAGATTTGAGGGTACTTTTGTAGTAAATTATAAGACCATTCTCCAAAGAGTTTAAACAGTCTTTGTTATCCCCAGCAGTTCTGCAGGGAAACTCATGTCTTTTGAACAGGTTGTGGCTTTTGTCACACCTCCTGCTCAGCACATCTCCAAGCTAGAAGCTGGGTGAGGCACGGCCACCCTCAGGGACAGGAAGATGGACCCAGATGGAAGATGGTCCCAGATGGACCTTGGGCCTGACCCAGGATGGTCATTCTTGTGCTTTAACCACCTTTGATAATAGCTCCTAAGCATTTTCAGCATCTGACATGGGCAGGCTGGGGAGTGAGATGGAGTGGTGAACACCTGGGTGACCAGGACTCCTCCACCAGGGTTGGAAAAGATTTTGAGCACCCAGGAATGCAACGTGTTCTCAACGTGCTCACAAGCTCCTGGAAATTCACAAGGATGCTCCTGATGCTCCCAAAAAAGAATTGTCATTTACTGTCAATGACTACTTCCACCTGAAGCTCAGCGGATCGACAGGGGTTGTTCTAGAGGAGGTGACAGTGCTGTCGCTGTTTCTCACACCTTGCCTGCCTCAAGCCGGTGTCTGGTTGATGGGATTACATCTAGAAGCGAGCTGGGCCCTGCGGCTAGCACACCCTGAGGGCCAGGCAAACCGCAGCCTCTCCTCCCTGCTCATTTCTGAAGTTCCCTATTTGAAAATGAATTGCTGCTGCCACTGCTGACCACTGCTGCTCCCACTGCCTTCCATGCTTGTTATTGGGCATGGAATTCTGGCTGCTCTACCGTGGCTTCACTCAATTTCTTCAAAAATTACATTCAACAACCTACTGTTTTTCATCTGCTAGCATCACACACTTTAAAGGACTTTGCTGTGAAGAGTTTTCTCTAGCCACTATTTTCAACAAGCATGAGCTGCTGATAGCTTCAAAAATCCTGCTTGGAATATGGCATTAATATTTGATCTTCATTGAAGCCAAAGAGTTGTCTGACTTCTGCAGACAATGCAGAGAATAATAAAGCTTTTGTTTGTTCTTCCTTCAAGGAAAAAAAAAAATGAAAAAAAGAAAAAAAAGGAAGCTTGGTTTCTGCTGATGAAATGTGAATGCTAATGAAGGCGCTTGTTAGTGGAGAGGCTCCAGCCAAGTGCACGTGGCTCTCCACCTGCAGGAATCTTCCAGGGCTGCAAACGGAGAAGGTGAGGGAGGAGAGCTGCAGCAGGAGTGCCCTGCTGCCACCTGCTTCATGTGCCTCTGATTTCCTGCATGTGTGTGTTTTCAAACTTCACTCAGAAAGGGAAAATGCCAGTTTGAGGTAATACTTCAGCGAGGACGTGTTGCCACATTAAAATGAAGATACTCAAAGAAGCGAATAACCTGTTTTCAAAGGAAATTAACTTTTTTGGGGGTGGTGAGAGAGAGGGTTTTCCTGGAGTATGGGCAACAAAAATTATCCTGGCTATTATGATACATCTGTCTTGAAAAATAAAGACAATAAGTAAAAGCTGATGCAGAAAAAATGCTAAAATAGCACAAATCTACTATGAAGATAACATCCATACCTGCATGTGTTCCTAAACCTGAGATTTTCTTAGTCCTCTCTCGCTAAAATTTCGGATTGCCAATCTGGTCACTCCACTTTAACAGATGACTGTACATCTCCTTCCATCAGGGGACAAGGACCTTGACCCTCCACCCTCCCCTCAACCCCCTCCGAGGGAGCAGGGGGCTACAGCTTGGGCTTTAGCCATGGCTGCTTCCTGTGAAGAAGGAGATCCGGGTATGTTACAAAAGCAACCTTAATTCATAGAATTTCTTGATGCTGTATTCTTGGTCTATATCCTTGCTGTTGTGCTAATACTAGAATTTATTTTTTTTAATTACTTCCTTTCTGTAATAAAAGTGGGGGGCAGAGAGAGGGAAAACTAGTTATAAAGACAGGTGTGGGAAGATTTTTGGCAGGAGGAAAGGAAGGAGATAGAAAGATGCTGCCTCTTAGAAAGTAATGATGTGAGCAATTAGCACTTGGGCGGACATGAGGTGTTCTGAAATGAGAACATCGCATCAGAAATATCCCTAGCAAAAGCATCTTTCAAGGATGGGACTTTCTCCAAAAAGCATTTTAACAGCATATTTATTATGGGAATTGTTTGATCATTGGATTGGGGAAAAAAACATACAATTTGCACTGTTTTCAAGCAGAAACATTTATAGAGTTAAAATTGTGCTGAGCCAATTTTCTGGAAATCCCAATTATTTTCCCTTTGTAGATTATAAAGTCAGCCGAGGGTTTGCTCTAATGCCTGTAAAAGTCAATGGGAGATTTTGCATTAACTCTCCGGGGAGCTGGATCAGTTTGGTTCTCGGCTGCAAAGCCATTAAGCTTTGCTATTTTTGAGCTATGCGGAAGTGAGATTTACATATTGGTAAATTGCGTTGCTTGGCCTGTGAGTTACAGAAGGTTGGTACTAATTTTCCACCAGCATTTTGGGGGGCAATAAGATATGCAACTTAGACCTCAAATCAAATATAAAAACACCCAAGCATATCCTTGCTGTTGTGCTAAAAGTGATTCCAGTTGAGTGCTTTGCTTCATTCCAGTTTTTCATTGTGTGTTTGAGACTAGGAAGTGATTTAGGACTCCCAATTGTCCATGTGAGCAGAGCAAGTCACCTACAGCAGCAGTTGTCCCCCCATTGTTTAGTGGCTGCTATTCCGTGAATTTCAGGAATTAATTGCCAGATTTGTCTCACCAGCCACTGAGACAGATTTCTCAGTTCTTCATCGATCTTGAGCACATACTGTAGGACATTTTTGCCTTTAATGAAGATTTTCTGTATATTTATATTAAAGTAGAAGTCAGGAGCCTTATCCAATGTACAGCTTCCCTGGGGCAGCAGCTGTGCCAGACTACTGAGACCTGAGGTACAGGGATGCTTTAGCAGCCATGCAAATATTCCTAAGGGCCAGCTTTACTGGGAACGTAGGGGTACGGAGGAGCAAAAGCTGCCAGTGCCAGCAGAGCCCAGCCTGTGATGATTTCGATCCTCTATTTTCACCACGGTCTGAAATGTGCCATTGTCTCTTACGTGGTACTGTTTGCTTCCTGGCTCCCTGCTTGCTGGCTTTTCAAGCTCTAATAAAAGCCAGCATGTAGGTAAGCCTGCTTCCATCCATGTCCTCCAAGCTGGCTCCCGTGTGCTGTAAATGCGGGTTGTTCCACCGCCGCAGCATAAATAAGAGCAAAGCTCTGTGACCTGGGTATGGCTGCAGTGAGAAAACTTATCATGTTCCACTCCATTTCTATCCGGACACATCCAGAAGCACTATCTGGACAAAAGCAAACAGTGTGATTGCAGAGGCTGTCATCTTTTAACCTGCACTTCTCTTACGTCCAGTGGAAAAAATGTGAATTAATCAGAAGCCTCACCTGCTCCCCACAATCCCAGCCCCCGGGGGGGCTGTGAAAACAGCCATCATTACTGTTCTTCTGCCCATCACACTGGCCTCAGCACCATCTTGGTTTTCTTCCTGCTTTACGCAACGCACCAGCACCCTAAAAGCCTTACCTGATACTAGCAATTTTATTTTAATAGCAATGCTGTCTTAACAGCATAAAGCACACCCCTCTTGGGCATTTTCAGGAAAGATTGACTTAAAAATCAATCTTGGTTTTACTTTTTTTTTGTCAAATACATGGAATGGTTTTGAATGGTTTTGAATGGTTTTGATTTTGATTTCAAGGAAAATTAATAACGACAACAACAACAATAATAATAATAATGGTGGTTTTCAGGGCATCCACACCTGCATCTGTGAGATTTGCCCTCACGATACAAGGTAGCTTTTGAGTGTGGCTCAGCTGTGTCAGCAAGCCTCATTTCTGAAGGCCATGGAGAGCCAGGCAGAGGTTTCAGACACCCCGTGTCCCTACAAAACACACAGCCAGCTCATGTCCCCGCTCCTCTGCAGCCATGGGGTCGGTCACGGGGAGGGCTCAGGCCCTGTGATGATGCACGCCAACAGGGCTTTGTGGCTGGCACCCCAAAATGGGACCCCAACTGCATTATTTGAAATGGCATTTATTGAAAAATCTTGGTCTGCATGAATTTGAATGGAAGCAAAATGTATGAGGACACATGGAAGGTGACGGGTTGGGCTCCCTCTGCTGGGTGACCCAGAAGTCATATATAAGAGAAGTTATTAAATTCTGAAAAATAGAAGTTATAATATTCTGCCATGTTTTTGTTTGGTTTTGGTGTGCAGCATATGTTGGGAGAGGAAAGTGCGTTGCAGGCACGGTCACTGCTGTGCAGGCACATCGCAAGACACACGTGAGTTGTGAAGAGCATCTTGTTAGTGTCTTGTAGGGAGAAAATAATTTACTATCAAGGAGCTTCACATATGTAATGGGAGCTCAGAACATGGACAGCCAGTTAAGCGTGCTTTGAGATGGTTCCTGTGATGCTCGCCTCATTTATGTTTTTGTTTTCCTGTGGCTGGTAGGATGGAGGCTGATTCTGATACAAGGTTAATGCTCTGTACACGCACGGCTTTTCGTGGTTAACAGTCAGTAACATTGCTCTGCCGGGCTTTTTGCTTGCTCCATTTTTAAGAGACTGACCCTATTAAAAATCTCCAGGAGTAATGGCTAAAGCATAGATGTGGAAAGCAGAGTGGGAATTAAGTACCTATTTAATAATTATGGTGAAGCTAAATATTTAAAAGGATGAATTTTTAAAGTGCAGATAAGATAAACACTAACTATTAATGCTGAAAAAAACACATTAAAATTACATTTGACGCCTGACATTTTTTCTACACCTGTTTGAGGAAAACAGGCTAGTGGTACCATGCATGCCCAGTGGGAACAGTCACTTTCATTGTCTGATTTCCATCTCAAAGGAATCTCTACATCAAAGGTCAAAATCGTCAATAGTTAACCAAGCTAATTAATAGATCTTAGTGTCCTTATTCAACACAATTTTTAACACCATTTTTATTTAATTCCTCTCATGTCCACCAACTTGATAAACTTTTTTTACAAGTTCTGTGTTCTAGAAATTTAATTGCACTTTTATTGTTGTGTTCTGAGTTAATTATACAGCAAACCAGGTTTATCTCTTATATATTAAATCTAGCAAGTGCTCTTTTAACAATCAATTGATATTTAATTACAACAGAGAAGCTGCCCTATTAAATCTAAATTAAATGCTCATTCAAGACTATTAAAATGTTACCAGACCATCAAATAGCAAATGCAATACAATGCAGCATAAACCATTATCTGCTTGGTTTTTCAGTGCTGCTTTGCAAGCCCGAGTAGAAAAGCTGACCTCAAATGACATTTTTTTTTTTTCAATTTTTTTGGTGAATTCCTTAGCAAAATTACCTTTACAAAATCGATTTTACTTAGTGAATTGTAGCAGTGACACAGTGCCTTTTTTATATCTTTTAGCCTAATGGTTCAGAAGGGAAGAATTCAGGAGAGTTTCAGCTGGCTGGGTGCAAAATCCTTATGGCTCTGCTTCTTCGTGTTGTGCCTGAGGCCTCCTGGCAGAGGAGACCCTGGAGCTGCTGGCACATGCCCCGGGTGGCTCAGATGGTGCTCCAGGTCTGCCTTTCTCCCCATCCCACCTCTCTGCTCTGCCACTGCCAGCTGCCACGTTCATCAAATCATTGTTAAATCCATGGTCCTCCAGCTGAGAGATCAGAAGCACAGAGCACGGGGAAGGCAGGAGGGCCCCCCCCCCCCCCCCAGCTCTCTGCCTGTTTTCTTCCCCTGACAGCCCAAGAGCAGCACGGAATTGGCTTTGAGGCACTGGTGATGGTGGGTGGCAGATGGACACGGTGACATGGATTTCTTTGTTTAAAGTTAAGGGACAAAGAGAAGGACAAACATTAAATTAAACTGTCAAAACTTGAATTGTTCAGGAAAACTGTGTGGGACAGAGTCATTCCTTTCCAGAAACACAAATGCAGCACATTTCCTTAAGTTCTCGCATGGACAAAATTCCTATATACTTCTTGATCTGAAAAAACAAGTCTGGTTTTGGCCAGTTACCAATGCTGAATGGATCTGTAGGAAGCATCTGTTCTAGATATTGCCTGATTCAGACTGGGCAAAGACTTGCCCAGCTTGACCAGTGAAGTTCTGGTTTTGTGCTTTTAGCTCAGGCACACCTGAAGGATGAAACCAGCATGTGGCTGCTTCTTAAAGCCTGACACAATGGGCAGTGCTGCTGTTCAGTCACCCTCTGTGGGTCCACAAGTACCCAGACCATCCAACTCATCTAAGCAGGAGCATCCAGAGCATTATTTGGGTTGTAACAATGTCACAGAGGCTCGGGTCTGAAAATGCTCTAGCTCCCTTGGCTGAGCCCGTTCTTCAGCTCTGCCACACAGGGGAACCAGCTTCATCCCTGGTCTCTTTCCTGGACAAGAAGGAATTAGATTCTTCCTTCCCTTTGCAGAGATAACAGCCAAACGCTGGCAAAGTGATGACAACAAAGCCAAAGAAAATGCAAGGAAATGTGTTTTGGAGTATTTATTGTGACTAATGCTATGCCGTATTTAAATTGGGAATGATTTTTTTATAAATTCTTATAAAGAAAACAGCACTTAAGTTAAATATCCAAAAGGTTTTCTTGCATTATGATGTGGAAGGCATTTAAGTGACTAATGCTTCATCTTGAAAGAGAAGCTTCCATTACTCAGTGTAAGCCATTACTTCTGATGAGTTACGGGTCATTCAACAGTCAAATCTATAATGTATCATACATATTCATGCCAGTATCTTCTTAGAAGACTGATGTTAATTTTGGTTTCCCTTGACTTGTTTTCCATCTTCATTTACCTGCAGTCTGTAAGCTTCCAGTCTTTAAAAAGTGGAAATTTCTATTTGATCATTTTTATTGGGTCAATTAGCAGTTGAGCAACCCAGCAAGCAGTTATGAACACACTGATGCTTGTGCCCATGCAAAGGCTGCATTCCCTCAGCTGCGGCGACTTGCAGGGCGCAGGCGAGGATGGGCACAAGCACTTGCCAAGCTCAGCCCTTTGGGCCTAATAAGCACTGTGGGGATTAACAGATGTAATGTACTGGTTTGAGATGTATCTACTTTCAAGACAGAATCACAGAATAGCCCGAGTTGGAAGGGACCCACAAGGATCATGGAGTCTGACTCCTGGCTCCACACAGCACCACCCAAAAATCAGACCCCGTGTCTGAGAGCGGTGTCCAAACGCTCCTTGACCTCTGGCACCTCAGCGTGGTGCCCACGTCCCTGGGCAGCCTGTCCCAGTGCCCGACCACCTCTGGGTGCAGAACCTTTCCCTAACCCCAGCCTGACCCTCCCCTGTCCCAGCTCCATGCCGTCCCCTCGGGTCCTGTCGCTGTCCCCAGAGAGCAGAGCTCAGCGCCTGCCCCTCCGCTCCCCTGTGAGGGAGCTGCAGGCCGCCAGGAGGGCAAAAATGCATTTGCTTACAGCAGAAACATATGATCAGCTGCAAGTATAACATCAACATGTAACGAGGGAAGGAAAAGAAAAGTGTAGCTCCTAGATTTTCTCCTTGCCTCCCCCCTCCTGAGGCTGTGATATCATTTCAGTGGGACTTCTGGGCTCACAGCCCCACCACTGATTAGCATTTTCTGAGGCAGAACAATAAAAGCTTCTAAAAACCCAGATGAAATATCTTCCCTGGCTCTTGATCGGGTCTAGTGAGCAAGGCACAGTGTTACAGAGGCAGAAGTGCTGGCTGCTCTTCCCAGCTCTGCCACTTACCTGCTGGGCGAGGTTCAAACAGCCTCTTTATTTCTCCGTTCCCTCGCTTCCCTTTTGTCTGTTCAGATCAATAGCCAGTCTGGGCAGAGGCAATGGTTTGGACAACGTGGTTTGCTGTAAGTTTGGACCCTGAGGCACTAAACAATTTTCCTTTTAAGTAGCAGGCTTTGTCTATTATTCATTTTTATTTTTTTTTCCAATGAAAGAACAAAATTGACTCTTCCTTTTGCAAGGTGAGACAAAAAAATAAAAAAAATATAAAAAAGCACTCTTTTTACACAGCAGGATAAGTAGGGCGAAAAACTCTTTAAGCAGAATAACAAGAAAGTCTGCTTCTTGCAAGAGCATCCAGGGAGTGTTTGTACTGCTAGTTCAGGAGCCAGATCTTTTACAAAAATATATCCCTTAAGCAATGAAAAGGTGCATCCATATTTAGAAGTCAGGAAGAAATGGATTTAACTGGTGATCCCCCTTCTTTTAATCAGCTTAGCATTATGCTCCCAGCTTTCACTGAGTAACAGGAGACAACAATCCATCTGTCAATATTTGAAGACATTAAATGCCAGAGGTGTGCCAAAGCAGGCTGGAGTACCATCGTGCGGGTAATTAGCAAACTAGCCATGCAAAATGCCAGGCTCTCAGCAAAAAGAACTCAGCAGTGAACCCCTGTGTGCTGTGGGTTGCAGAGCTGGGCTGGAGGCTCCCAATCCTCCCTCACCACCTCTGGTGCTGGTTTGCAGCAGATTCAGGGAATGTGCTACCAGGTTCCTGCCTTGCAGCTGGGGACCTTGTCCACACTGGATGAGTAGTTACAGCAGACCTATGTCCTCTTTGGGACCAGACAAAAACAAATGGCTTCATTATTATTATTATTATTATTATTATTATTATTATTATTATTATTATTATTATTATTATTATTTTCATGAGAAATAGCATTCCTGTTTTTCAAGCAGACCTAGATAATTATTGTTAAGCTTCTACCAGCTCCCTGACCTTGTCTGTTTGATTAAGGCCTAGCACTTCTTATTACAAGTGACCGCTGGATGTGATTCGTACTGTTGGGATAAGCTGCTGCTTTTCAGCTATAATGGTACCAGCACGAACTTAAAGATGCAAAGTTTTTATTTCCCAGTTGCAGGTTTCTGAGCTCTGAATGTTTTCCCTCTACAAACCTTGGCACACAGAAAAGTCTCAGTAGTTCACAGAACTGATGAGTCTGTTTGCCCTGGCCTAATTCCCTCATCTTCTGCCAAGGAGACTGCTCTCATCCTTAATTATTCCCTAAACTGTTTTCCCAATTTACTGGAACAACTTCCAAATGAATGCAAGGGTCTCTGGGCTGGTTTTGCTATGTATACCTCTGGCCATAGAGTGTTTCTTGAACCTCCCCTCGATGTGAAAGCTTGATTTAGAGCAGAAAAGGATTGCTAAAGTTTTACCTGTTCCATCTGTGTTTTCAGTGAGTGAGAAAACAGTCCTTCTGCCCAAGCAGACATAAGAGTGTACTTGAAGAGCAGTGCTTGGCCAAATTGTTCATTACAGAAGTCCAAGCACAGCTCAGCTCACCTGAGAATGGCTCTGGATGGGAAAGGTTGTGCAGGAGGTGCTTCTTTGGCCCTTCTTTTCTGTGGGTAGTCCAAGCACCTCCCAGAGACCATGCCATGGTCCATACCATGAAAATTACTACGGTGTTGGGCTGCTGAATGCAAAGCTGAGACTATTGCACAGCATCTGCTCACAAGAGACTGAGATTTACAGTGACGGCTTTGGGAGTTCATCACCATCCACTTTATAGAAATTTGAACATCTGTATATATGAGGTGTCACTGAAGGGCTTGGCCAAGAGCTGCGGCCCTGGCAAGGCCCCATTGTGCATTCTCCATGTATCGATTCATAGTGGGAATTGCCCACACTCCTCAAAATGAATTGATGCCTGGTGCTGCCATTGCCTGGTAACTCTGACAGAAATCACCTGCCCCTCCAGCGCAGTGTTACCAGGTCTTCCAGGATGTGATTTCAAGACATAGCTATCTCTGAGGCATTAGGGTTTCTGTGCTGACCTGTGTATTTTTAATGGAAAATGGTAAATTTGAACTTCTTTTCATACCATAATTTACAGATGTCCTGGCACTCATTCAAAGGAAAGTTACATATGTGTATGTAACAACAAGGAGTCAAGTAACTCAAAAAAAAAAAATAATAATAAACTGAAATATAATAATATAATAATGAAATAATAATAATGAAAATACATAAGTATTTTCAGCCTCATGATTTTTCTTACCAGCTTCTGAACAAAGGAAATTAATCGGCTATGGCTTTTATCATGAATAACATGTATTTATATGTGTATTAGTCATTTTTCCATTGGAAATCAGGTGCATCACATTGAAGAAAATGGCAGAGATGACAGAGTGATAGCTCCAGCCCCCTGCAGCACGCTGCATCCCCACCCACAGACTGAAGTTTCATCAGGCACTTGCATGCCTCCTGGATGTGGTGTGGACACAGTGCCCAAGGGCTGCACAGGATGTGGCCAGCATCCCTTGCAGCAGCTCTGTTTTCATCTGAGTGGGCAGCACAGAGCCACGAAGGAAGGAGAGGCTGGAGCCATGGGTAGGCAGTGCTGACGGAGCATCCACTGCTGTGCTATGGCTGCTCATGGTGTCTAGATCCCTTCTCACCTTAGAAGTTCACACTTCTGTTGAGTGTGTTTCCTTCTAAGCCATGTGTGTATTAGCCTGTTTGCCTTTTTTTTTTTTTTCTTTTTCCTTAATTGAAATCGCATGGTTTTAACATCTTTTTATATTTCCCAGTCCACAGCGGTAGATAAAAATCTCACCCTATTTGATATTGCCACCAATTCAGCATATTAATATTCATCATTACCTTTTGTATGCTGCCTTTCAATTAATTTCCAGCCCACATGAAAGTGCTTCTATCTAAGCCTATTTAATTAGTTTTCAATGTAGAAGTTCTCTGAGACAGTATCTGCCACTTCACTCCAGATATAGTACAGATTCCTTGAATCTGCTTTGATAAGTCTATTGAAAAAAAACAATCAGGGTTGGCTAGCAAGATATATTTTTGATACATTCTACTGTCAGTGCTTTTCTGTAATGCTTAAGAATGAAAAGATCTCAATCATTCCTGGTGTGGAGAGAGACTGCCTCTAAAACCATGTTGTGGTGAGAAAAAAGATCTTGAGTCTGTATCAGCCTCTCCGTGCCATCATCTATCGGAGCAAGAAGGTTAAAAGCTACCCGAGCTGCCTATTAGCCAGCAAACATCTTCCTAGATCACAATCTGAGCTTCAAAAGAGAGCAGGGAGTGAGCAGGTAGTATTTTCATTTTCAAATAAGTGGTCAGTGAGTGACGGAAAGATTATAGCTCTGCCATGTGTTTGGCTGATACATGTGTTCAGTGCATTGTGCTGGGCACAGCGCATAGACCGGATTGTTTGTTTTTCAAGCAGTTTTTCAAGCTTGCAATAACGTGCATCAGTTTGGGAAAATACACTGTGTAATGTGCCTCATTACAGGAGGTAGCTAATGGAACAGGAGTGTTCAGGTTTGGATATGCAGCCTGCATGATGGAGGTGCTGCATGCGGGCTGGGTATAACCTTCCCCCCTCTTCGCTGTGTGCTTCAATAGCTGCATTTACGGTGGCCCTATGCATATAGATTATCACATTTATTCTCTCCCTTGTTGTGTATACCAAGTTTGAACCCTTCACCTCAGTCATAAGAGAATATGTCAGTGCATGACCACTATAAAGTCTGTCCTTTTCAGGCAAAAAATAAGTAGCACTCAATGTCACTCCAGCTGGCTTTCAGAAAGATTTATGTTTTCTGTTGTTGAGCTGGATATTATAAATAATGACTTTACTTTAAGTAAAAAATTATTGGACAGATGCTGCCTTTATGTCAAGTTTGATTGAGTAAATGCCAATGAAAAGTAGTTCTTCATAGTAGATTCATCTTCTGACATAGGGGATATTGTTGTATCCTTGACAACAAAGCTTAAAAGAACAGCAAAACAAATGTACTCATTATGTTGACTGAAAATTAAGTGGACCAAACCTGGATTGATCACCTCTTCATTGCACAGTTCGGTAGCTGACAGTGTCCTTTGCTCACCTTTCCTTTCAGCATTCTTGTTAATGTATTTCAAAAGTAACAAGCAAAGCAATGAGATGGCTGAAAAGAAATTTGGAGACAAAAGCCATGCCAAGTATAAAAGAAAAGAACATGATAAAAGTGTTAATCCACTGAGTTTGTCTATGAAACTCATCTTCTGAATTAGCACAATGTTTGCATTTACAGTGCAGTTATTAGGTGATGGCTCTCCAAGTAGCAGGTACATCACCACGGAGTTCCTTTCCTGGTTTAGTTTTATATATGCACATGATCCCTGTGTTTGCAGAGGCACATTCTTCAGTATATAACAGGCATATTCTTCAGTCTCTAAAAGTGATGGGCTCTGCCAATACTCAGATTTGGAGGCAGGGGAGATTTGTCTGTAGTTAATGAGAATATATAAAACAAACCATACTTTTTTTGTTGAAACAAGGCTCATACTTTATCTGCCATACACTAGGTACATGGAGGCCTCTCCTTGGCTAGGTTATCAATATGATTAAAAAAAAAAAAAAAGGATAACAGGGGAAAAAGAAGAGGTAGTGTGATAGGTCCAAGCAAATGGTGTGTGTATTCTTAAAGAACATATGAACATGTGGCTGACTGGGCAGGGTAGTGGAGAAGTTGTGTGACAGCTGTTGGTAGAGAAAATTGCAGCCATTACAGTGGGTTATTTGTATAGAACAACATATTTACAGAAATATACAGAAGACTGTTTTGTATTTTTAACCTTGTTATTGTTTTTATAATAACTAGGTAACTGGGTCTTGGAATTTTGGAAAAGATTCCAGCTATGTGACATACTGTATGAACATCTAACACCTCTTTAGTAAGCCACTTAAAAGCAAGCACTGAAGAAGACTGTGAAGATAAAGTGAACTGAGGATTCTGAAAATACAGAAGAATTGTTGTCAAAGAAGAGATGGGTGCAGGCTGCACCTGGTGTGAATGCATGACTGGAGGGAGCTGGGGATCTCCATGCTTCTCTGCTGGTATAGCTCACACCCTCCATTTTTAATTATTTTTTGCTGACCTATCAGTAAGAAAAGGAGTATCACACTATTTTGTCCTCAAATAGATGAGTCTGACTTTTACATACGTGTTTTCCTAAAAGCAATCTGACTTATTATAAGACAAAGCAGGGGGCAGGGGGCTGGTTTACTTTGTTTTACTCTTGAATGGTTGCATTTCAGCTTATTCACATGAAAGAAGTTACTCAGGAAAGGGAAGGCTGGGAGAGAAGGCAGAAGGAGGAAGGGGAAGAGACAGAAGTTTCAATCCTGAAGATGTAAATCTGATACTGAAATGTATCCATTCACCAGGGAGAAACCCACCAGTATAGTTCTTTGGTTTCTCACTTGTATAATCAACATCTTGAATTTAATGCTATTTCTGTGGATATTTGCATGTAAAACCAGTAGGTTATGACTGCTTCATATAGATGTAATGAAGACAGAGGAACTCCAGTAAGCCCCTTGAAAAACAAGTTATTTTTCCTACTTGCCAGATGCTGGCTGTGTGAGATTTACTGCCAGTAAATGTTTTAGGAGAAAAAAATAATTAGTTCTCTGCAAAGTCAGAATCATTATCAATCTGCATAGCTGACAGATTGTGCTCTAAGTACTATTTGTATTAATAAAAATCTGCTTGTTACATGGCTGGTCGTGTCAAGCCATCCAGGCAGGTAATGTAGGTGACTGATTTTCCACCAATTAAGGTTTAGGGGTCAGTTCTGGGTCAGAAAGATATCAGAGCAAGAGGAAAGAGCATTTATGAAACATGCTGCCTGCCCGTACACAGGGAACAGCTCCGTCTCCAGACAGGATGTGTTTTGGGAGCTGCAGTGTCACCCTCCAGGCTGGCTGCCGCTGTGCTTCGTAGGAGTCTTCACCTTGACAGCAAAGAGTTATAAAGGAGGTTCAAATTAGTACTGTTGAATACATGCTGCAAATAATACAAACCAGAAATCGCGAGAGTTACGCTGCATTTATGACGGTAGGAATATGTTGTACTCATGAAAAGAGAGCTACTGACTAATGTTCTCCCTGGGGTCTAACAGAGCTGCAAATCCATTAGGGACACCTGAGTGTGGCTGTACCTGTCTCTGATGCTCTGCTAGGTGTGGACATGGCGATTCATCTTTAGATCCCCCAGGCGCTCATTGGGCTGTGTGTTGTGAAAAGGACAGACGTCTTCCAAGCTGAAGGCTGTACATTATCTTTCAGTGGTGACCAGGCAGAAGGTGTTCCACGTGAATTGCTACTTGTTATTGCTCACTCACAAGGAGAAGTGGAGATGAGAAGCAGCCGCCTGACACCGAGCTGGAGTTTAGGAGGGAATGAGAGGAGTGCAGAAGGACAGAGAGAGGAGACAATACAGAATTTGAGCAAAGAGGGAATTCAGACAACAGGTTCTAGGTGAAGTGTGTGTGTAATAGGACAGGGTAAAGAGAGTGCCCACCTAGAAATGAGCAGAAAGACGTTTGCAGCTCTGCAGAAGAAATAAAATAGGTGGTGAAGAAGGGGGGTGAAAGCAGCCAGCTCCCAAGGAAGAGGGGAGATGGCAGCCAAGGTAACTGGGAACCAGAGCCCCAGGAGAGAGGACAGGCAGCAGGGAGGGATTCATGGCTGGTCACCTCTTGAGTATTGTGCAGAGGAATAGAAAGCTGCTTTGTTCTTTTCATTTACAGAAATTGTCACCACGGTGTCTTGGTTTGCGTGCAGTTAATGAAAATCAGGTAAAGGCTAATGAACCAGTAATAAACAAGAGTGTAAGCTAATTCCCAAAATTAAACAATGAACTTAAGGAGATTTACAGCATCCATTTGAAAAAATTATTTACATTTCCTGTGGCGACTTGCTATTAATGTAGCATAAATCAATAAGAAATTAATTCCAAGCTTTTCTAAGACTGTATGAACTGAAAAAAAGTCACAGGTAGCAATTCATAACTGGGCAACTGGTACGAACACATGGCCAAAGGTAACTGCAGCTTCCCAAAGATGCACAGACAGCATCAGCCATTACCTCGGTCGTTTCTGAGAAGACCCCAGAGAGGTGGCAGGTCATCTGGAGCCCGCTGGGCTGGGACTGCACACCCCAGTGCATGCAGGTGGGCTGCTGTGTCCAGCAAGCCTCCACACGAACATCCTCAGTCCTCTCCTCCCCTCCCTCTCCCATCCTTCTCCCTTTTCAGCACCCGGTCCTGTTTGTGAAGACCTAATACAATCCCTTACAGCTAACGGAAAGACTCCCATTAACTCCAATATGCTTTAGAGTAAACCCTACGGGCACAATCTCGCTCTCAACATTGCTGTAAGAAAAGGTCACTCCTGTAGCACTAATAATGTACAGTGTGTTAGCATCGCCAAACACCCATTTACTTCGAATCACGGTGACATTTTCCATTGTTATTCTCAGACACCTAGCCTCTCTCTAATGTCCTCTGCTTCTGGCAGGGGAGTGGAAGCCACCATACGAGGGGGTGTTTTCCTCCTGACCAGTGTCCTTGGGCACCGTGGGCTGTGGCAGTCAGGTCAGGAGGAGTCTGTGTGCCAGTGGGATATGTCTCGGGCTTAGTGAAACCATGCCTGGACAGAAAAGAATGAGGTGGTTTTCATAGCCATACCCATGTCTACATGCCCTTAATTCAGCATGGCACGAAGCTAGATGACAACTTGCTTTGGAGCTAGAGATTTTTGAATTCATTTCCAAGGTCTCCCTGATGCCTGGTGTCTCCAAAGTCCTCTCTCTGAGCTTTTATTGCCTGCTGTCTCTGTGCATGCTTCTTCCTTGGCCATCATGGCTCTGCTGAGTGCTCCTCATGGACAAGAAGCTGCTCTAGGGCAAGATGGCATCAAACACTAAGCTTCAGTGACCATACACAGAGAGGGACGGTGGGCTCCTGGAATGCGATGGAGCTGCCATCGCATTAGCTGTCTGGAGAGTGTGGCAGGAGCAGTAAAATAACCATGGCTGTTCCTTAAACGTGAACTAGAAGCTGACAGCCTGCAGCCTGGCAAACCTTTTAGAAAAATGTTTTCTCATTAGCACAAGCTGAGAGTTCCTGTCTCCAACAATGCTGAGCATAAAGCTGGTGGAGTTAGGGCTTAGGTTAAAGCTTGAAATGTAAGGTTTTTATCTCTTTTTCAGTCCTGCTTCCTGTTTTCCCTTCTTTCTGTTACCCGTTTAGGTGCCCTCCTGACACTTCAGAGTGCACTGCATTGCCACATAAGTGGCACCAAGAGAAGAGACCCTCTGCTGAGCAATTTTATGTGACCAGCTGTAATTAAAACAAACAAACAACAAAAACCACATGAACAAACAAACAAACAAACAAACAAACAAAAACAGTAAATATGAAGTTTCTGGAATTGAGACTCCTCCTAAAGCTTGCAGAATAAGAGCAACAGTAAACTCAATGTATGTATTAGTACCGATCTGCTTTATCCTTATATATCTCCCTCCTGAATCCGGCTTTTGTCAAGTTGCAGCTACTTCAGTGAGGCCCCTCAGCTCCTGAACCAGCTTTGGAGTCCCAGGAACAGCCGGCTAAAGGGGCACGGCCTCGCACAGGGAGCGTGGCTGGCTGATCTGCTGAAGTGCTGTTATGATTATAAGTTTGGGGATATCTGATAATGACTGAGTTTAAAATGCACCAAACGTTCTTGGAGCTTGCTAACTGATTGTTGCGAAAATAATCATTATGGTGCATTACGCTGAAGTGTTTGTTTTATACTAATTGTTCTGACCTTCTTCATCTGTATTTGATGAGATTTCTATGCATAATTAAAAGGCCCTCCAGGAAAAAAAGAAAAAAAAGTAGTCAGCAAACTAATCTATAGGACAAGTAAATGCAGATCATTACTATCACCTTAATTCATTTAAAATTCACTCTTCCTTTTTCTTTAAGATTTTTCCTTCATCAGTGCTTAGTACGAGCTAATTATAAGCCACTTTAGCCTGTTATTAAGATGCATGCTGACTTCTTTTTTTTTCTTTTTCTTTTTTTTTCCCATTCTGAAATTTTCCATTTGCTTATCTTACAAGGCAGCCAGATGTTTCTGCAGGAGCCCCAGGGCAGCGTGTGCAAGCCGTGCCCTTTGTGCTGTGGAGCCACCGGGCAGAAGCAGGCTGCCTCTGGCCAGTGCCTGCTGATGCCTCAGGCGGGATGGTCCTCTCGTTCCTGGGGCTTGGGAATGAGCCTGTGGGAAAATATTTTGTGTGGTCTGTATTGAAATAACAGTTTTGCTTATGTTGTGGGGAAATTTAATTTGAGATAGTCTAATGATCAAGATGGGAGTTCAGGTTTGGCTGGTTCTCTGTTAGAGATTTGTGTTCTCATGGTCTGAAAAAGCCCCTCACACATGGCTCATGACTCACAGCTTTGGAATTAAGAAATAAATGCTTTTCACATCTTGTACAGAGGGCTTGGTCTGTCTCTAAAAGGTGTTTGTTCACTGAGGATGCTCAGTTCCCTCACTGCTAAGTAGTTTGACTGGATGCAGGGTTTTTTTGTCTGTTTGCTTGTTTGTTTTGTTTTTAATTCAGTTTAAAAGTTACAGATATTTGAAGGAAGATGGAAGATTCCTGATTTTCTTGTTTGAGAGTATCATTCCTTACAATAGAGAGAAGAATCTGGGGGCTTTTTTTTTATTCCTCTACTTTTTTTTTTTTTTTTTTTTTTTTCCCACCTCTGCCTTGCCCAGGAGCCAACACAAACACAGGGAGCTGTCCTGAGGCTGAAAGCTCTAGGCTTCACTGAGAATTTCAGTCCATTCTCTGTACTTTCAATTGAGCAAACTACCAATGAACTGAACAACAATTTAGCTAATTTAGCTAATTTTAAGTCTGAAAATAAGGCTATCTGCTAGCATCAAAACTACCTGGATAGATGCTTCTAACCTTGAGTAATCTAGGCATTTTGGTTCTGTCTAGATGGTTAGAAACCCAAGCTGACTTGTTGTCCCATGTCCTGTGTTAATCAACAGATAATTGTGCCAGTTGTTCGGCAGCCTCAGCAAAGAGGAATTCCGTGTACAGAAACTACAACTTCTAACAGGAAAAACAAAACAAACAAACAAAAACAACTGTTAACATTGACATGAATATATTGAGCTGGCTCCTCCCTTCCTCTAATGATCAGATATCTTTAGGGTGAGTAGTGCTTGATTTTCTCTCTGTAAAGTACCTATCGTATTTTGGAAACTAGAAAAGAAAAGGAGAGGAAAATTCTGGTACACTGCTAACCTGTGGCTGGGGAATAGAAAGCACATCCAGGAGGGAGATCTGGGTATAGGCTGAATCCTGGTGGGGCTCCGAGTCTGCTGAGGGGCTTGTGGTGTTCAGCCCTACATAGCTGTGCTCGTATCCCTCGATGGAAGCTAAGTGCTGAGCCCCTGCTTCAGTAATAAATGCTGCGTGTGACAGTTTGCATCTCCATGACTGGAAATGTGCATAAGCACACACATTTCTAAATAAGGCCAGGCTGTTTTCCAAGGTGTTATAAATGCATATGACAACTACTAAGTTCACTAAAGAGAATTAAAGGAGATAAAACATAAAGACACAAGAACCACAGCTGAGAGCTGAGTCCTCAAAGTGTCCAACCAAACGGAGCCCAGGAGCTTGCATAACGGGATTTGCATCTCTTTAGTGTTCCCTCCTGCTACAACCTTGACATTTTAAATTGGTCAATAGCTGTAAAATTGCATCGATTCATTAATTTTTAAAAGCAAACTTTGAAAAGCAACCGAGATGCATTTTAAAGAAAGACGCATAGTTAGAAAGGTTAATTGTTGTTTCAAGTCGCTTGGTAAAATCAATAAGACTTGGAACTCCAATGCTTTCTGTGTCAGGTTTTGCAAAGACGCAGGCTAATGGCTGTAACTCTCCCTGCTGCAGCCCAGGGGTTTTGTGCCTCCGAAAAACAAAGCAGCGGCTATCTCGGAAGCCAAGGCTCAGTCACTGAGCAGGATAGCTGATGCAAGCTCCTTGTAAATAATGGAAAATAAAGGAAATGTTATTTTTGCAGAGGGCAGGCTAGGTTACTAGGAGCCTTTGATTGTGTACGTGCATGTTTACAACCCAAAAGCTATTTTAAAAGCCACGGGAGAAGTTCACAGATTCAGTCCCCCAGGAAGCACGGGGCAGAATTAAGGGTTTTCATTTGCTCTTCCCGTGGGCCATGCATTGTGGTACAGCGTTTAAGGACTGTGTTCCCCCACCGAGGACCCTGTGAAGGGAACAGAAGTGGCAGTGCTCACTCAGCACCTTACACGCCCTGTGGCTTCAGCGATCAGCTGTTCTGCAGAATTCAGGCCCAGCTCGCGACGTGTCGCTGCTCCCAGGGGTGCTGCAATCAGTCAAAGCTTCTTGGGGCTGGAAGGGTTCAATCTCTCACTACAGAATCAAAGAGCTTGGTGGACGTGCTTCTGGAGAAGCACCAAGGCAAGAAAGAAAACATTTGCTCTCTGCTTTGCAGACGTAAAAACAGAGGATCAAAGAGAGCAAATGAGAAGCATCCCCTAATTTTGGGTGCTGTGCTTGGGAAGCCATGGCCCTGGTTTCCTAGTTTAGTGCCCACGATCCCAGCACGGCTCTCACTTGTCCCTCCTCCTCCTGTGCCCTGCCCACTGGCACGGTCCCGCCATGTGCTGACACAGGAGCGTGTCAGCGAAATAACAGCTTTGAGGTTGAGTTAATATATTTTAATGATAAAACACAATGGCAGCTTTGTTACAACCACACTGTGTAGCTCCGAAAAGATGAAGCTATATAAAATTACTATCAGGAAGACAGGAAACCAAGATTCAGAAACATTTGTGGTGCTTCCAGCATGCAGAAGATCATGCACCCTCACCAGGGCTGTTCTTTTGATACCAGGCTGTTCTTGTATCACCAGGCTGTTCTTCTATCAGCCAGGCAGCCGTCCTTCCAGTGTCCCAATTCCAGAGCTTGTCACCGCAGCGATTCCTCCCCAAGTGTCTCTTTAACCAGGCATCTGATCTGTCGTCCTTCTCATTTCCATAGAAAAATACAAAACCAAAAGCTTCGTTTGCCTGAGCTAATGCAATGGATTAGAATTGTTTAATGTCCTTGCCTTCTTCCTCTTTACTGGGTGCACGGAGCACATTCAGTATTTTTATATATGTGTATCTCTGCATATGCAGAAGGACACATTGATGAAAGCTGGTGAATGCCAGACTGAATTCAAATCTTTGCTAATGCCCATTGAAGCATTACATATAAGTTTTAATTAGATATTGCTGATTAGATCTAGTTCTAGTGTTCCTGGCGTTATCCCCTTTTACATGGGATTTAACAGTAATTTGTATTTTAATAGTCAAATACCATCCTTTTTTACAGCTCTATAAGCCTACCCTCAGATTTTATCCCTCCCCCCTTTGATGGTGATAGAAATTCCACAAATTTTTCAGACATTTCTATAGACTCTCAACTGCAAATGATGGTCACTGAGTTGCTGTGGATGTCACAGACTCAGAACAGGTTAGGGGCTGGATCTGCTCTCATGTTTCCTCATTCAGATTCTGTAGGGGCTTGAAGGGAGCTTGCCCACCTTCCTTGGACTTCACATTTTTTTTTTTAATTATTTTTGGTTTTGTTTTGTTTTTTATTGTATTGTTTTTCAGGTTCTGCTGGAGAAGGAGAAGGTGAAATAACTAGCTATGAAAGCTTATTTTAGTGTCCTCATTTTGTGTTTTCTGAGATGCAGAGGAGAGTTTCCATCCAGGCAAGCTTCCACACGCAGGGAGCAGAGGCTGCTTCAGCTGCACAGAAGCCACTTCTGCAGAGCTGCTCTGAGGCAAAGCCACAGCTTGGAAGGATGCTTCTGAACACAGCCCAGGCGTGCATGCTAACTGGTTTAGCAAGAAGAAACCTTTTAGAGATCCTTGAACAGGAAATTGGAGGAGGTTTAATGGGAAGGATAAGAGACTTGTAGCCAAAAGCTTTAAAACCCTCAGCAGTCTTTAGATCCAAGATGAATGGTAGGTCCATCTGATCCTGGTGATAGTAGTGTGTGACACCTGCTGGGATTTTTAAAGTCTGATTTTGGTACATTGGTACAGGCAAGGTAGATTTATGTTCTGTTTTCTACTCTTTTCTTGAGTCCAGGCTTATAGCTCATATTAGCTGGGGAGGAAGACAAAGAGAAGTGATAGACCCACCACAGCAAACAGATTTGCTCACAGTTTCAAACCCCAAGTCCAAAGGGGATTATGTGCATGGCTCCCAGATGTTTTCTTCATCAGCACCAGGGAGCAGTATGGGCTCCGAGCTTGGGGAACCGAGCATGGTGCAAGCAGCAGGGCATGGCCTCAGCTGCCAGAGCTTGTCCCACTGTAGAGGCAGGGGGGCAGAATGGTGACAGCAACAACTGCTGACACTCAGGCAAAGACAAGGTAAATGTACCACGGCTGTGTGATATGGACTTCATCCTTTTGGCTTATTATCCCCTGAAATAGCAGCAGGGCAGATCCTTTGGGCTTTCCTCATTCCTGTTCTTTGTTTTTGCCATGTATGTTTGCTGGACTATTCTCACGCCTTGGGTAACTCAGTGTGATCTCACTGCCAGAGCAGATGTGCTCTGCTCTTGGTTATGCTCTCCCCGCATTGCCTTTCTGCTGATTTTCTGCCTCTCTCTTCTCTCGCTGCCCCCCCAGCTTTCATTCTCTCTTTGCTGGTCCCTCTGGTTCGCACACCTCCAGCACACTGTATTTTGTTTTCTCACTCCTTTTGCTTCTGCTTTTATGCAGCCTCATTCCACTGACTTTCAGCACTTTTCATTCCTGCCTTCCCCCTCTGCCTTTCAAGCATAAAGAGAAAGGTGGGACTTGCTGTGAGCAGGTTGGGTGGGCTTCTCTGAAGCTAAAATGGCTTAAATGGGACACGGCATCTTCCTGCTACCTCAGATTGAAGCTGCTACAGATCCACCCATAAGTAATTCAGAGTAATCCAGGAGAGGATGCTAACTTTGCTAAATCACAGGTCAGAGCTGGACTCAAAAAAACCTTTTTCTTTAGGTGTATAGGAGGTTGAATTATTCACTTCAGTGCCAAGCTGAGCTGAGCTGCAGTTCTGCAAGAATTTGGCTTTGGCTGGCGAGGAGGAGAGGGGAAATTTTAAAAGTTGCTCCCGGCAATGTCACTGTGAAGCAAATGTAGCTGAAAGTGGAGCAGAAAACACGACAGGACTTTGCCACTGCACACGTCTGCTATCATTTTTTCTCCTGGCATACTCAGCCTGGGTGTTGTGCGTGCTTGCTTACAGCTCATTAAAGAAGCACCTGAACACTCTCCCTGTCCAAATCCTCATATCCAAAATGCACAGCTGCAAGTGAGGTATTTGTTTCCATCCATAATTCTAGTCAGTTTTGTGAGGCAGCTTGAAATAGTGTTCTTACAGAAGTTCTCTGAATTTAAGCAATCTTAATTGCCTTCAGGAAAGAAAAATCCCTAATTTGTGGCTTGACCACAGCATTTCATCGGTTCATATCAATTCATCCCCAGCATCTCCACTATAATTACACATTTTAAAACCAGTGTGTTTTATATATAAGTATATATACACAGAAAGGTAAGCTATCTCCTTCATCTTAAAACAAAGGGATATATTCAGGAGGCTGACTGACACATCTCCAAGTGTAAGAATAAGCCGAGCTTTCAGGTTGTCTACAGTTATATTTATTTGGGAAACAGGTTGGAGAGAAGTGTGAATTCATCAGATGCCTCTGAGGCTTGTAAATGTGTATCTTTGTTTTCTAAGGCATGTGCTGCTGAAACAAGAACAAAGTAAAGGTGGGAAAAGGTAATGTTTCACTTCTAGCTATACATTTATTCAGAAAGTAGTGATTTCACTAGTAATGTCATCTTATCAAAGAGCACCAGTCAACATGTTATCATTGCTAAAAAATTATTTTCAAAACTAACTTTTTCTTGCAAATATTCTGTATCGCATCAAATGGGGAAGTTTGTGTAGCAGGCACAACAATATTTTTTGCAGAAAAAAAAAAAAAAAAAAAAGCAATTGGTTTATTTCACAGACAGGCTGTCTCCAAAGCAGTTCTATCCAGGCTAATTCATGAACATTTCAGTTAAATTGGTCTGTTAAGTAATAACAGCTGATGCATTTTTATTTTCTGTCGTTTTTCCTGTCGGCTTTGTGCATTTGAAATAGTAGTGGTTATGCTACCCTTGGAATGAAGAATGTGTCTTTTTTACTGTACTATTAATCATTTTGCAATTATATGTCTAGAAACAGCAGAGAAAAGAATCACTGAAAGTGTCTAACTGAATTGGTAATATTGTGGTCTCTATTTTGGTGAACAGAATTTCCAGCTATGTATCTGGGCTCGTACAATACTGGAAAAAAGTCTTTTTGTAGATCTCAGCCAAGAAATTTTAAAATTCAACATCTGATGAGATGTAGGTGGCAGTACCTTTAATATGCGTACATCAGGAAGAAATGGGATTTTTTTTATTTATTTTATTTTATTTTTATTTTTTTATTTTTTATTTTTATTTTTTTATTTATTTATTTTCCACGAAAGAGGTGAATAAGCTGTTTCACTTCGCCTTCAGTCATGTGGAGAAAAATTGATGACATTTGGTCATGAGACTTGCGTAATGTCCAGAAGGCAGAGCCTTTTGAAAGCAGCAAAGTGACGTTGTGCATCACCTCCCTGTGGCTCACAGGGGAGATAAGAACATACGCAGCAGTCCGAAAGGCTCTGGACTGTCCCACTTTCCAGAGCATGTGGCACAGGACATCCGTGCATCACCAAGAGCTGTGGGAGAAACAGTGTGCATGGGGAGATGTTTCTAAGAGGATTTGGGAGGGCAGGAAGATGGAGGGCTATTGCTCTTCACACATCGTTATTTTTCCATGAGTTTAGACACCTGGAAATGAAGAAGTAACATAAATGTGCCCTTACAAATCTCAATGTCTTACAGGATTGAGATCTACTGGTCTATAGCCCGGCAAGCAGAGAGCGGTGTGGGAAGAGAAACCCCAGCCTACCAGAGTTACTGCTGGCTACACCGCGTGTGCAGAAGGCTGCATGGGCTGCAGCTGCCCGTCCAGTCCCAAACCTGCAGATGGAGTGGTAGGAAGGAGCTGCGGTCTGCGGAGCAGCTGGGCAGGAGCGTGCCAGCATCCCAAACAACTGGGGCTGCCAAGCTACCTCCTGCAGTGGCTCTGCTGCTGGGGAGGTGTCTGCATGCAGCAAAGGTGCAGTTTTGGAGGGGGCATTTTGGAGGAATGACTTCCCCTATGGTAGGATTTGTTTTGGCTGTGGGACCTGATGCTACACGGGTGTCCCTTTACACCTTCATGAACACTTAAATGATCCTTAAAGAGTCTGAAACGATATAAACCCATAAGTTATTACCTCTTTTGTAGTCCCAAAGTTGCTGCCAAAGTTCATAGACCTCACTAAGTTGTGCAAAGCAGCTCTGACATCCAGCCTTCTAGGAAGCCTGATTGAATTATTGAGGCTAAGTGTATCAGCGCATATCAGCTGAGCCTCAGGAGCTGCTCATGGGTGCGCCTTGCACCGTTGAGTAATTTGGCTCGTTTCAACTTACTTCACTGCATCCTGAGCGAGGTCGAATTAGTGTGTTTGTGGCAGGCTAAATGCACACACATACGGACAGCTCTTCTGGCTCAGCTGACATACAGCATCATGTTGAACCCGACCCCGTGGCTGAGCACCAGGGATGAGTAACACCATGTACAAGCTGGCTATCATGGCGAGGTTAATATCTTGGGCCTTCTCCTTCTCTGTGCAATTCAATCATCGGCTGTTTATTTCCATAGCCACATGCACTAAAAAATAGTTTATGGCAGTGCTGTAGGAAGGGAACATGGAGAGAGGCCATCACAATAAACACCCTTCAACACCCATTACCGTGAAGAGCACTAAAGGCTAAGTGACAGCCTAAAAAGAAAGAAGTGTCATCTTTGATTCATGCTGCTGTTGAATTAAGCAATATAATCACTGACAAATCAATCATTACCAGCCATAAACAACCGGTTCGTTAGTCGGCCTTCCTAAGGCAAAGCCATGGACCATTAACATGTTACACATTGGGCTGTTAACAGTAATAAGAATCAACTCAACACTGTCAGGAGAATTACCAATAATAAAGACCAATTTCTAACATTATGAGATGTAAAGCGGGATCAGAATCAATCTGAGTAAATCAAGAGTAATTCTGCCAAGCACAAAGAAATCATTATGTTGTGAATATTGTTTGGATAAATATTAAATTCTGGTGGTATATTTTAAACTTCTAAAACAGTAATTTTAGGGGAATATCCCAAGGTAAACACAAGTGTTGACTACTTAAAAATACAGTTTTATTGGAAAGGACACAGACCTTTTCTGAAGGGCTAAAAGATATGTCTTAGCAAGACTGACAACTTTCTCTAAGAAACAGGGAAATTCAGGATCATTTTTTTTCTTTCACTTGATTCAATTCCCTTATAAGAGATTTTAAATTAAAAAGACATCTCTGCTGTAATTTTTTTTTTTTTTTTTTTGGTGAGCTTCTTTTGCTTGACATCCACTTAAATCAGGGTAGTGTTATCTGGGGCAAAATAGATTATTTTTATTAAAGCAGGAGGGAACATACTTGTAGAACATCTGAAGATGTCCAGAAGTCTCTCTTATTCTGATCGCTGAGCTAGACTACAATGAACTACATACCCACAAGAGGGGAATGCCCTGCCACTTAGACAAGCCAAATACAATGACAGGATTTTACTTTTTCATTGTAAACAGTTTTAATTTCTTGATGGATGTGGTTGTTTCTTGCTTCTTCCTCATTCATTGCAGCATCTCAGTGTGCTTTCCTACTTCTAACACCTGTTCACTCACTATGCTGTACTGGGTCTGGCTGGGATGTTAACTTTCCCTGCAGCAGCCCATAGAGTGCTGCGCTCTGCACTTGTAGCTAGAACAGCAGTAGTATCACACCGGTGTTGTGTCTGCTGCTGAGAAGTGCTGGCACAGCATCAGGACTCTCTCTGACCCTCCTAGGGGGTGGGCAAAAAGTGAGAAAGAAACATCAGCAGGGCAGCTGACCTAAACCAACCAAAGGGATATTCCATACCATATGATGTCACACTCAGCAATAAAAGGTGGAAAAGGGAAGAAGAGGGGAGGGGTGGGCTCTCGTTGCGAAAACGTCTGTCCTCCTCCCGAACACCGGCTACGTGCGTTGAGGCCCTGCTTCAAGGACGTGGTCAAGCATCGCTCATTTGTGGGAAGTAGAGAATAATTTCTTTCCTCTGCATTTCCGCATAGCCTTTACTTGTTTTGTTTAGTTATTCCCTTTTCCCCTTCCTCTTCCCCTTTCCCTTTTTTTTTCCCTTTAGTTGAATTGTTTAATTAATAATAATATTTCCTTAATTATATATATATATATATATTTCCCTCTTTAATTAAATTATTCTTATCTCAACCCGTGAGTTGTTCTTTCCTTTACTTCTTCCCCTCCTCATCTGAGGAGGGGGAGTGAGAGAGCGGTTGTGGTGTTCAACTGCCTAGCACGGTAAAACCACCACATATGCATGGAAAGAAGAGATAAAATACTCGTAAAAAGCAAATGAATAACAGTAACATGTGTGTCCTCAGTCTTCTTCCTGCATCTGTTATAATTCCACATACCATGTTTCCATCCCTCTCCTTCCCTTATAAATCTACAGGAATCCAGAAATCTGCCCCACCGTCCTTACTTGTGAAATACACTTCCCAATTAAAACAAAACAAAACAAAAACAAAACCACAATTTCCATAAATGCCATCAACCCTAAGAAGGTTATTATGGATAACAAGCTGAGATTCAAGGAATGCCCTTGGCAGTTCCAGTAGGCAAATTTTGTTCATTCAGCCTATTGCCTCAGCTTTCCTAGATTGCAGGAGCATTAACACAGGACGCTCAACCACGTGGCATGAGACCATGGCCAAGTTAGATGGAGCTGCATGAGAAAGATTGAAAGGGCAAATTAAAATTGCCTCTGGAAGGGAGCTGGAAAGCAACTACAGACATGGGATGTGTGCACACTATTTGCCCTTCAAGGATCCTGAAGATAACCTGCAGCATCTGCAGATGTGCACTTTGAGCTCTTCGGAGGCTGCTCTTGGGTCAAACACTTGGGAGCCTTGGATACCATGGAAAGTTGGAGTGAATGTCCTGTGAGGAATCACTGAAGAGGGGCTTCTTTTTCTGTCCCAAGGTCCCAGCTGGAGGGCTGATAAAGCATTCTTTAGGGACAAGAAACTGTCCATGATAGGAGAGTGACAGCTGGAAGGGCTGCAAAGCCAAACTGAACGACAGCTCATCCCAAACATGAGCCACTGCCTGGCCAGAGTGTAAATACAACTCCAGAACTCAGAGCTGTTTTCATTAAAATGTCTAAAAGAAAACCGAAATATAAGTCTGGTGATTAGACATAATCTGTGCTGGCTAGTTGGCAGAGTGCTGTTTTGGATTAGTATTTAACCAGCCTTATATCCAGGTCTC
This sequence comes from Oxyura jamaicensis, assembly GCF_011077185.1. Lineage (NCBI taxonomy): Eukaryota > Metazoa > Chordata > Aves > Anseriformes > Anatidae > Oxyura > Oxyura jamaicensis. Next base: position 53,115,915 of record NC_048897.1, on the reverse strand, counting down.
CAGAAAAGATCAAGAAAGGCAATCAGGCTCAAAACCAAGGAACCCTCTGGTCATGGAAAGACAATTTCTGGAGGATAGAGTTTCAGTTTGCAGCTGAATTCTGGAGCCTTACCAGGGTTAACTTTGTTTTGTTTTGTTTTGTTATACTTGCATTTTTTACCTGTTTATAATATAAGCTTATCAGGTCATCTCTGCCTTCACTTGTGTAGATACAGAGCCCAGCACAAAGCAAATGTGACTTGGGTCTAGCAGTACTAACGTTGCAAATAATATATAAGCCTTTTTAAAATCTAAAACTGTACCTCTCCCAGATCTGAAATCTGTCATATCTTCACTCCTTGTTTCTCTAGGTGCACTTTATGAATACTTTATATCTCTCTTCAATCACTTTATTTACTCTAATCAAATGGTTTTGGTATGAGGGAGGCTGTGAGCAAAGTAGTCCTGGAAAATAGATGCAAGATAATTTTTCTATTTTGGAATAAGCAGTAGCAGGTTTGTCATGCCTTGATGCAAATGCAAAATGCATCATATTAATGAAGAATCTAGATCAGGGCCCTGCGCAGCGATTATGTTTTATGCATGAGATCTCTGCTCCTCCAAGGCACATCAAAGGTTCATCACTGACCACTGATAAACACATTCATCCTCATTTGAAAGCTTTGTTGTAAGCTGTGTTCTTCTCCTGTCTTTCCTAATGGTCTCTCAGCAAACACCTCTCTCGTGGGAGATGCTGCAGTCCAAAACCAGGTTTCAGCTAAGTCATCAACTCTCTCAAGGTTTTTTTTGCAGCCTTTATGGGATATAAGGTGCATTGCGTTTCAGGACTTCTGAGAGTATGTTCTTTATCATGTGCTCTTCTTTCATCCTAGAAACATGAGTGCTCCACGTCGCTGCACTGCACTGAGCTGTCTGAGAGCTGTATCACAGCCCAACGCTACGGTGCTCAGAGCCATCCGGAGGGGTCCTGCTGGCAGGTGTCAGTGCTCCCATAGAAATGCTTCAGAAGTGATAGGGGAGCAGGTTACCCATATTAACTACCTTCCTTTGTGTCCTCTCATTAATTTGTGTCTTTACAGAGCACAACAGCATGGCTGCACTCTTCTTCCGCCTGGTTTAGGTGGCCACTCTGACATGAAGAACCATCTCCTCTCATAAACCATCTGCTGATGGGTCACTACTTGTGTTTTACCCTGTTTAGTAGGTCAAACACCCCCATCTCTTGACTGCCTGAAATCTATTTGCCTGGTACACGATGACAGGAGTGGGGCTGTGACGTGTGGACAAACCAACTCGTGCCTCTGCACAAAGGGTGGAGAAGGCAGAAATAATTTGATTATTGAAACTCCAAGGTGTAAAGGTGTGATTTATTTTTTTTTTTTTTTTTTTTTTTTTTTTTCCTGAAAGAAGTGCTGGGGCATTGTGAGATCACAGGATTAATGGAGACCGTACTTATTAAGTGGATGCTTGCTTCTCACAGTCATGAAAGAATGTATGGAAGACCACAGCAGTTCAGCACATATCGGCTTAAAATGTGTTCAGAGGCTAATCATACAGCTGCCTGAGAGCTATGCAGAGGGTACTGAATTAATCAGGTGCTTTGGACTATGAAACACTGCAAAACAGGGGGGAAAAAAAAAAAAAAAAAAAAAAAGAAAAGAAACCAAATGAGAAGGAAAAAGGAAAGAGTGCCTGCTCACTGAACTGCCCGTAACTGAAATGGCACCCAGGGACCCTTCTAACAGGAGTCAGCAAAAGACATGACCTTCATTATCCAAGTGCTGATGGGGCACTTTCTGAGGTCTGCTTTCCAACGCTGCAGAGAAAGAAATATTGGGCAAAAAAGTGTGCATGGAATAAACAGCAAATCATACTCTGCAAATGGACTAGTTTCAAAGGAGGATGCTGGCAACCTCCCATTTCGGGTCTGTAAATGACAGAAGGATATGCGCTTTGTTGCTGACTGCCTGGCATATTATTTAGTCTATTTAGACGTCAATTCTAAAAGGGGAAAATGGATGTAATAATTCTTCTTTTCTCTCAGCTTCTGTCATAACTATTGAGCTTGAAAGCACTTCGGTGCAGGAACAACCTTTTTGCTATAAATACACCCGTACTGGGCATGTGGTGTGTGGAGACCCTGCAGAAATGCTGTGCTATGTGTCTCATGTAATATATAATTGATAGGTGTGTGGCTTTGTGCTAGACCATCAATGTGAAGTCGGTGCAGAGTGACACATGTAGTCCTGTATCTGTGCCAGCATTGCACAGGGTGTGCTGGCACGGGAAGGGACAGCAGGGGCCGGGTTAAGCGCCTTGCTGGTGCTGAGCCCCTGGCAGGGCTGTGCTGGGCCAGCTGGTGAGAGTGCTAATTGCTCAGCGTGACGCCAATGCCTTCTAGCCAGCAGTGGCCATGCAGCAGGACATGGGCAGACTGACCGCAGAGCCACTGGTGCTGCCGTGGCTGCTGCGGCCGGCTCCCCGCAGCACGGTCGCAGGGCTGTCCACTGGGTGCAGTAATGGAAACACTAAGTGCACTGAGGCTGCCCAGCAGAGAGAGCCCCAGGGTCTCCCGGGATGCTGGAGGGTTTGGTTCAGATCGCTGCCTGGAACAAAAGAAAGAAATCCACAGGTTCTTGTCATCCATTTGTTTCCCTACTTTCCACTGCGTGCTCTCCATTGTGACTTTCAACACGGCGCAGCAGCCACTTTGGGTACCCCGTACAGAGCCCTAGTTGCTGTTATGAAATCATTTCACCCTCTAAGTTTGCGGGGGATTCTCTGACTTTCCCAACCCCATGTTCATGAGGAGGTTGTTGGTGGGGACAGATCCTGGACAAAACATGAGCAATCAGAAAGGACAACACGTTCACCTCCATTTTGTTGCTCTGATGAGCCAGGGGAGGTTTAGGATGGGTATTAGGAAGAACTTCTTTACTGAAAGGGTTGTTAGGCATTGGAACAGGCTGCCCAGGGAAGTGGTTGAGTCACCAACCCTGGAGGTCTTAAAAAGACGTTTAGATATAGAGCTTAGGGATATGGTTTAGTGAAGGACTTGTTAGTGCTACGTCAGAGGTTGGACTCAGTTATCTTGGAAGTCTCTTCCAACCTAGATGATTCTGTGATTCTGTGAGTTCCTGCTTACCTACATGGGCTTCATGTGGTGCAGGGGGGACTGTGCATCTTCACTGTGTCCTGCTTATAACTAAAGCCCTCTGCACCTGCATCCTATTTCCTCAAAGAGAGGTGGGGCCTGCATCTCTTAGCAGCTCTGGGAAGGCCAGGCTCTAGGTATGCATGTATGTTAGGTTTTTTGAAAGCAAATAGTGGGTTCATACCACTGGGCTTTATTTAAGGCATGTCGTTTACAACTAGTTTCCAAATACACTCACCAGAACAAGAAAGATACTTCTAGAGAAAAATTGTCTTTCCATCTATCTTAAAAGCATGTCCCTTAGGACAGGATAAATCACACAAAAGCAGCGCCCACTCTTCCAGTTGTTTCAGAGACTTATGATCAGTGCAGACCTTATCCACTGTGAAAAGAATTCTCATCCTGAACCTTTTACAGCTTAGGCACCAAAAAATTTGGGGGAAAGTGGTGGAGATGAACACAATCATTGCCATTGAACAGGAAGATTAAACTCTCAAAGATTTATTTAGGTTTCTCACTCCCACGGCAAATGAGAGTCCTAAGGGGGCTTGGCAGAAGCTGAAAAATTTACAAAAGCATCAAGATTAGACAGGACTGTGTTTGTTTTCCTTTGATCTCTAATTCTCTCCTGTTTTTTTAAGAATAAACTGTAGGGGCCAGGAGGCCTTTCCTAGCCTCCTACCATTGTTTCGCTGCCCAGTGCTGCAATCTGGGTGTTAGATTTGCTTTTTACAGACAAGCAGCACTTTCCAACCCTCCCCCCCCCCCACCCCCCCCCACCCAAACAGAAGCCAAAGCTGTGCTGTCTTAAAGCTGTTTTATGCAAAAGTATTAATAAGCAATTCAAAGTTTTGATTTGCCCATTTCTATTTCTTCTATAAAAGCTAACATTTTAGAAACAACAAAAAAATGAAAAGGATGGTCATGTTGGATGACAGACATCTGTCTGCCAGCAGTCAGGACTTGGCCATCAGATGGTGCCTTTCGCTGACTCGGTTCCCAGACTCATCCCCAAGGTGCACATGGAAGACAAAACACAGATGGTTACAACATAGTGGCTGAATCCTGAATTTCTTGTTCTCCTTTCTCTCACCTCTTTCTCAACAATCTCTATAATCTCTGTGAGTGCAAGGAACATCTAGAACCAATAATAGTGTTACCATAAACACTGAATAATCTGATACAAACACAGGGGTGCATGTCATAATGGAAAGTGAGGGTTTAATGATTTCTCTGTGCTAAATGCCATCTCTTATACCCAAAATAGTTCTGTTGTTTTTGCTGTAACCTTTATTGTTGCATCTGATGGAAGAACAGCTGGTCAATTATTTCCTACAGTCAGAGGCAATGTTAAGGGATTCAGAAACCACACAGAAAACAAAACCTGGACAGTACAGGACTTGGCTCAGTTGCGTATTGTATGCTAAGAACCAGCACCAGCTGCCTTAAGCGGATGGGTACAAAAGCCAGTTAATCCTCTGAAGCATTATTTTAATAAGTAATTTGAAGAAAAGAACCCAGGTGCAGCATAGATGTGGAAAGGAGGCCTTCTCCAAGTAATCACAGTATTTGGTGGCCTCAAAGTTTCCAGCAGATGGATTCATACAGTCCTGGTCACGGTTTCAGCTGTTACTGATTTGGTGATTTTGTTTGACTTCCAGTTTGTTACCTGCCAAAGCCCAAATAAACATGGATGAGAAATGTCATGGAGAACAGTTTGGAACATGGTGAAGTGGAGAAATAACAAGGTCGGCTGTGACGGAATCAGGACCAGCCTCCTGTCAAGCTTCAGATTTGCTTTGGTGGTAATGCAGTTCCCATAATGGTGTGTGAATGGGTGTTTTACTGGGTAGCAGCTGAAGAGTCTGTGAGGACATCGTGTATCAATGAAAATAAAAAACAGATCTTGATAACTTTCCATAGTTTTACTTATGTAAATTGGCTACCCTCATATCAGGATATTATTGCAAGAAATATCAAGAAAGGAATGAGGGATCTAACAAGAAAAAATGGAAAGCCACTTAAAGATGAACTTTCTCGTTTGTAAGCCTTTGCAGAAAGGCAGCTCTAATTTACAAACATTTTTAGCTCAAAGCTATGAGGTTCTCAAAGCTTTAACATAGCATGTGTTGATACATGGTTAACCCACGTGTTTGCTCTCCAGCTCTGTGCCTTGTGATGTAATTCTGATTGGTGTTATCTAGTGCCTTGCTGAGAGAACAGACAAATGGGATGGAGGAGAAGTTTCTTCTAAAGCCATGTCAGAGTTTGGCAACTATGTTTATTTCAGATATATTTATTTATCTACTTTACCATGAAATAGGTTGCTATTTCTACACTTTATACACCACAAAGAGGTTGCAGCATAGTTATAAGGCAATAGATTGAAGCATGCTGATATCTTCATTGAAGGATGAATAATTCAGAGATAGACCATAAAAGACAGACCATAACGACCATATTGACAGTCGAGCTGTGTCTGAGACTACCCTTGCAGCAGAAATATTGTTAACAACTACCAGTTTAAAAGGCACAGAGGTGCCTCACCATGAATTTAAACATGATGCTCCCTTCCAAACCTGACGAGTGATGCTGGCAAGACAATACCTCACCAGCTGCTCTTCAAGTGTCAAGCAATTACACATGGCAAAACAAATTTTATTTCAACATGCTGATCTTTGAGAAAGACAGTTACTGTAACTGCAGAATGAATATTTAACTTTCTCCTTCTATGGAAATTAACATTCCAAGCCTGTTGTTTACAAAGACAATGCCAGCCATCTTGTCCCAAGACGAGGGAGAGAAGGGGAGCAAGACAGACTAATGAGGGCTTTCTGCTAGGTCAAGGCACAACAGTGGGCTGATGAACTGAAAATTACTGAGGAAATAAAATTGCTGAAAAAAAATTGCTGGCATTCTCCTGAGAGAAATTAATGTGATGGAGAAACTTTGGGGAGGCAGCAATTACTGCAGCACAGAGGGAGGGCAGGGCTGATGCTCAGCGTGGGAGGTACTGGAGACCGAACGCATGACTTGTCCTTGGGAACTGGCACAGGGTAAGAGTGGAAAAGTCAAGCTGAACTACAAATTGAACTAAAGAGGAGATCACGTATGGTGGGTTCTTTTACAAGAGACAAAAGATCTCTGGGAATATCCTGGATGAATAAGGAGTCTTCTTAAGATATGCCTTTGCTATTTTAGACAGAACCATCCCTCTGCCCCATGCTGAAGGGGCTAGGGACATCTGCAGTGGGTAGAAACTTAGCAAGAGCTTTTCCTCTTCTGCTCCAAAGTATAAATGTAATGTAAGCCATGCATAATAATAGCAGCAGCCTAGGTTAATAGGATAGAAAAGATCAATATTTGCTCTAGGGCCTGGGGAGAGGGAAGGAGCCTGAAGCAGAGGCAGTCCCAGCACTTTGAGAGGTGTGACTCACGAGGGGAACAGAGCTTCAGAGGAAAACTCGGTGCCTGAAAGGTAATGAATTGGCCACTATTAAATTTCCCACCAGCTGATTGACAGCAGGGCAGAAGGGATAAAGGCATCTAACATGAGTCACAGGCTGCCTCGGTGTGTTGTAGATGTGCACATTATGGACAGTGGGGTTTATGGAAAGGCTGCTTCTGAAGAACCATCGTTTTTCAGATTTTGCATGGTTTTCATGAGGATTACTCTGCTCTCCAAAGCTGGGACATTATTTACTTCACAAGATTCCTTCAGAGGAATTTGGCTCAGCCTGGCTGTCTCCTCCAATATTTGAACTGTGCATGGATAGCATTATGCTCCTACATGCTTGCACAGATGGTCCCTTCGGGCTTAGGCATAACAGGAACATTTGAGGCATTGTGTTCAGTTCCCATTTGCAGCACTTCAGTATGCAGAACTCATTGAATTTTGTATTTATACACTTTATCCGATGCTTCATAAACACAAAGCACCATCTACAAAAGAAGATATTAAGGAAAATTGTACCAGTATAAAATTTTAGAAGCACCATTCCTTTCATGGGTGTTGATAAAGATTTGCATCAGTGCTGCTGCTGAGGGGAAATTGTGGCCCACAAGGAGGATGCTGGGATTTCCACGATGCAAGGAGAAGTTCCAGAAAAAGTGCCTGGTAATCTATGTGCAATCTTGAATGTTAATGAAGGAATAGAAATAAATAAGATGTTTGAAAGTAATTTCTGTCTGATTATGAGCAGTGATTCAGGAATGCTGTATAAGGTAATTAGGCACTTAATAGATCACAAGGTTTTGATGCTGAAGACTGGGTACATAACTGCACCCTGTGCTGTGCTCCCCCATTGCTGTTGCCCTGGCACTGCACCCACCCTGAAAGCTCCCAGCATCTCCCAGCATCTCCCAGCATCTCCCCGGCTCTCCCAGTGTGCCAGTTTTTCTTTGCCAGCTTTCGTGGAGGAGCATCAGAAGTGGGCTGCCAAGCACAGGACATCAGCTGGTTAAACACAGCTGGGAGAAGGTGCAAACTGTAAGGTAGGGTGCCAGCAGTCACCATGTTGCTGATCAACAGCTGCTGATTTCTCAGGGTTACAAAGCTCAAAATGCAAATCATGGAATATGACATTAATGGGGGAGGGGGGAGTCAAAATGAGAGGACAGTTAAAAACAACAATAACAAAACATCTAGAAGTGATTTCTCTACGCAAAACACTCGAAGGTTTTGTTGTTGTTGTTGTCGTTGTTGTTTTTCTGCTAAGAGTAACTCATCATCCTTCCTCCCTCAGTAGCAATGAACTAACATCATTCAATTCTTCAGGCAAACCCGCGAGGCTTGTCTTTGTTGGTTCATATTTTAAAAGTGCCACCTGCAGGATTTGCCTTGGCCCTTGGAAGCTCATTTTTTTCTGTGCCCACTGAGTCACACTTCTTTGTGCAAGCTCCCTGCAGAATACCACCCTTTGCCATGGAGGTGTGTTGGTAACAGCCCTTTTGTAGCTTGGTGGAAATGGGCTGAATCCCTGAACAAGCTTGAGCATTCATAACTAAGGAATTGATCCTTCATCTTTAAATGGGAAGGAAATGCTCTGGTTCACTGCCCTGCAGCTGAGAGTAAATCCTCCTAGGAAAATGAAAAGGAGAAAAAAAGTTATTGCAAAAGCAGCTTGTAGTAGTCAAGCATTGATATATTGAAATATACTGATTCCAGATATTTTAGAGAAATACAAAAATGTGTCTACTGGCTGCTATGACATGGTGCATATTTGGGAGAAGTGGATTTTGAAAAGTGGGGATCAGGATAGCTACAGTGCCAAAGAAGTGTCGGATCTAAAAAATGTTCATGTGCTACAGTTTGTGTTTTTCTGCAGTCCTGAACAGAAAGATCTTTCTTCCTTTTTTTTTCTTTCCTTTTTTTTTTTTTTTTAACAATTCCTTAGCCTACGCACGCATAAAGCTATTTAAAAATCCTCTTCTTTTATTGCTTATTCTGTGACAAAGAAAAAAAAAAGTAAAATCAATTTTCATTTACAATTTTACAATTTTCATCCACAGGATTGTTAGAGCAAATCAATGTCTTTTAATTAGCTTCAGCTCACCTTGCAGTTTCCATTTGTGTCATGCAGAAGAACCTGTAACTGAGACGCAGGGAGGTCCACCACAGGGGAGCCTCACCTTTCTCGAGAGGGCTGTACTCCCTCTGTGTTTAGAGGGCTCCAGAGGGGTAATACAGGGAGAAGTTCATTGTATTTTGATGCTACGGAATGCTGAGTGCAAGGGAGAGTGGCCAGTTGCCCTAACTTTGCCCTTAGGTTGCATCTGCCCATACATGCCCACTGTGTGTTCTCTGTTAAATGGTTACCTCCTGAAGCTTCGTCACCCCACATGATAATGGCCTTGGGTCTTGTACCCACAAATAAGACACAGGATGCAAGTCTAGATGGAAATCTTTGCATCTTTCTGCCTCTCAGTAATATTTTTGCATCAGAATTACAGCTCACGTTGCATGGCATCTTTTTCTCCACATGAAAGGAAAGCATTGCCACATTTGGAAGATTAAAAATAATTCATTATTCAAGACACCTCTTGAATTGCCTACATTTCCTTTGCCTTCATTACTGTGTATTAGAATATTTGTGGGTAAACAGAAGCTCTTCCATTTAGCTTAGCCTGAGTTCCTGCCCTGTCCGTGCAGTAATGTTACAATCAGCTTCTTTGTGACATTACCCATTTGTCACCATGGGAGCAATTTTGAGATCACAAATACGGGTTGGGGCATTAATAAATAAATAAGGAGGAAAGAGTGCTGATTGCAAAGAAGGCATTAAAAATCTTTGCAATCAGCAGTAATAACAGTAGAAAAAAAAAAAAAAAAAAAAGAGAGAGAAAGACAGATAATAAATGAGAAAATTCAGCATTTCAGTTGGAGACCTCCACACCGGTCTTGCGCTGTTTGTACTAGGCCAGGATGACACTTCACAAATCTGGTGCCTGACTTGTGGAATAATAGATGCTGACCAGGGCTTCATTTTAAAGGATGAATTTTCATCCCAAGAATAACATTTAAACAGCATTAGTTTCCAAACTCTTGTGAAGAAAAATATAAACCTGAAAATAACAATGAGCAAAAATATTTTCCTTTTCACAACTGATTTTAAATACTTAACAGTGATGGGATTATTTTCTTGTATGAACTGAAAAGAAGCCAAGTAGAAGCCTAAGGCTAAAATAGCTTCTCATCTTAGTAAAACAGCTTCATTATGACCAGGTTTCTCCTCTGCCTGCCCACAGGATGTAATGAATCTCCATCTGTGGTTGACCACACAGCGAAGCTGTTGCGTACCTACAGGCTGTGAGGAGTATAGCTCCTGGAGTGAGCCTGACCTGTTTCTTAGACACGTTATTCCTCTGTTTTCAGCACCCAGGACAGGGAGCACTTCCCAAAGCACCGAAACAAAGTTTGGTTTGCACATTTCCAGACACATTTATCCCCTCCACCAAGGCAACAGAGGGTTTGGTGTCCTCTGACAATCCCTCACACCTCTGGGTGTTACAAAGCCCTGCTGGAATTCCAGTGAACGCGGTGTTATTGCTTGTGCTCCGTCCATCCAACAGAAGATGCTGCCTCGTTTATTTATTTATTTATTTCTGAACACATTGTTAAAACAGTCACCATGAAGAGCTGTCCCAGCCCTGCTGGGCAGCCAACTGCTGGCAGAGGGCGGGCGGCAGCGCGGGGGTGATGCTGGGACCTTCAGGAGGCGTTTTGGCAGGAGCAGCCCCGCAGAGCTCAGCCGTGGCCAAGCCCCAGGAGCTGGCTGGTTTTCAGCTGTGAGACAAGCCATGGAAAGCTGTTGTTTCTGACAGCGCACTTAGTAAATTTCCTTGCTCCCGTAGGGGAGGGAGAGAACAACCACATTTTCTCACTCTATCAGGGTAAAGATTTTCAATCAACAGATTTTAATCAAGAAGGCAAAATAAACCATGTAACTAATATATTTGGCTGTCATGGCAAACCCCAGATAATGTCTGTGGAGGAGGACGAAGGCCAGAGAGGACAAGAAGACATTAATATTGACAAGTGTAAAAGTTAATTATGCTAGAGCATGGAAGACCAATGGAACAAAAGCGGTTTCTGAGGCTCGTATGGGATCACAAGCACCAACAGCAAAATGGAGGTATGTCTTCTCTGAATTTCATTAACAGTTGGCATTAATAACAAGAGCACAGGTCTCACATGCACTCTTGCATTACGATGAACTTACCAAACAGGAGTAAGCACCGTCTGTACTACCAGGGCAACAACTACAGAACAGCACCAGCACGTGTCCTGTGTGGGCAGCCAGGGGGGACGCAGGGCTTGTGCCTCCCCTCCGGGAGCTGAGGACGCTGCAGCACAACCAGCTCTGGGCTTTTTGAAAGTACCAGTGGAAACTGCCCCCCAGTGCTGCTGTCATCCTCACTACTCCATAAACTCTCTGGAACATCTTGCAGTAAACCAAATCGCTTCCTCACAAATATTTTTGCAGGTTAGCCCCACAAGCTTCAGTACCTGTTCCGAGAAGGTTTTTATTTTCTTTCCCAAATTAGTCCACTCAGGCAAGGGATCAGTGGAGCTTTATCCCTGCCTCCATTGGTGAGAGCACAATCTTTTACAAGTATCTTTCATGGTAAGTTGTAAATTCAGGGAAAGTAAGTCCAACTCTGCAAATGCTTCACAAATTGATCAAATTAACTATTAACATCAATATGAAAGATTAGATTAGATTAGATTTATTTTATGGGTTGTTTTCTGAACACTCATATATTCAAAATCTCTTTGTATATATATAAAAAAAGACAATTTTTCAATGATTTACAAATCAACTCTTCATTTTCTTCATATATGATATACATTACAAGGACATACAGTTAAACACAGATATTACTGGATGCATTTTAGCCAAACTCACACAATCAAAAATCTCAAATCTAGAAATCACACTTGGAAAATCCATTTGTCAATATTGCAGTTAAGTAATGACCTACTTTTGCATTTTGTGTTTTTCACATTTTTCTGAGAAGGAAACAAATATGAATGACCTTCAGATCTTACAGAAAAACAACAACAACAACAAAAAAAAAAACACTAAAATATTTAAACAATAACTACATGTGGTGCTGTCTGGGCTGGACAGAGATAATTCTTCAATATGCATTCAGGGATATTAATATATTAATGTAATATGCTAATATCCATAGCTTATTTTACATGTCATTTCTTTAAAGAAGTTAGCATTGTAATCCTCATGTGTATCTTATCTCACCAGAGCAAAGAAATGTGACTTTATTTCCTACTATCCCTTTTATTTTACTTTTTTTTTTTTTTTTTTTTTCAGAACCCTCAGAACCTTTACTCCTGTGGCTTTACTCTTCTTGAATTTAAGTCTTTTTCATAGACTCCTGAGAGCCTTCAGTCTCTGTTGAGTCCTCAGTCTGAGCTCCCATGGCAAGTGCCCTTTGATAAAGAAACTTTGCATTGCATTTTCAATGGAAAGTGTATTCCAAGCACCATAATTTCACTTTTCAGCTACTTCACCAACCTTTCTTCAGTTAATCCATTGATTTTCCCTTGCTTATATAGAGCTCCCTTGGTCCTCCTGTAAACTTTCTCGTTAATAGGAATTTTTAATAACTTCATTTTTGTTCAGAACTATATGTGATGTAAATGAAGGTTTGAAGTTGTCAGTGTGTTTTGGTGATAGGAGATTTACCATAGACCAGTCAGCCTGACGTGTTGCTGGTAAGTGTGTCCTCTCAAGCAAAGAAAGAACTGCAAGGTGACCAGCTCCCTCTCTGTGAGCTCATCTGAGTTCCCTCCAAAATCCTGGCTAAGACTGCATACATGAGCAACTCAAAGGGACCAGCTGAAGTAATGTGTCCACTTATTTCATGCTTAAGGCAGAATCTCTTGCTTTTTTCTTCTTTTTTCTTTTTTTCCCCCTAGTAAACAATTAAAGCACACAACAGTCAGACTGATAGATGCTCTCTCACAATTTGATAGACATTGCCAGGCAGTTATTTTTGTTTACAGCTTATTTTTTGTGGCTCTAGTGCACAAAGTTGATTATAGTGTTGAATGGTGCCATCTAAAACGAGATTGCCTCTTGCTGTACCATGAAATGCCAGGCGTTGTCTTCCAGCAAAACACCTACTAGACCTAAACCTTATTCATCCACAGGTATTCCTTACCTTTTGTGCACTCCTTACCTTACACCTCAACTGACTGTGGCTAATTATTTAAGTTGTTATTTCCCTTCTGTCTCCTCATCTGTGAGTTCTTTGGATGAGGTCTTCATGGCAAGAGCTGCTCTGTACTGCCTTGGCCTCTCTCAGGTGCCTCTTCAGTCAACACCACCTTCTCTTGCTTAGGTGGAAGTCCTCGTTGCACCCGTCTGTTATCAAATGCCCATTGATCACAGCTGGTTCAAGACCTGAGTTAACATGCTGGGAATAAACAGAGCAGAGTTATGCTTACACTGTATGGGAAGAGATTAAAACTTTATACAGCCCATAACGGTTCATTTGTATAAATAAAATTTAAGTTCCACAAAAAAGTAGGAGATTCTGATAAAAATAATGCTGAAATCATATGCTTTTAAATAGAAACCTTGATGCCAAAGATATTTAAAGCTATAAAATGATTTACTTTTATAGTTTAAGGTTGAACAACCTGAACATCTATGAGTTGCATAAATTTTCCACAAATATTAGTTTGTATAATATTCTGTAATATTCATCATATCAGAAAAGATATAATCAACCCATTTGACCATTATTAAAATGTGAATTATAAGCAATCTCCCCTCTCCTTTTTTATTACAGTTCTTTTGTATTTCTTAAGCCATACAAAATTTAATAAATCTTTGCAGGACTTAATAAAGAGCAGAAGATTTATATACGTACTAAGACTTTCATTTAGTCTTCATAGCTGTATTGAATTTATTTTCATCGGATTCCTCATCACCTGCTAGTTACCATATTTATTGCATTCTCTCCATTGCTTCTCAAAGCACGTACACGTGAACTGTTCTTGGAGGAATGTCTTTGTGGCTGTTGCAATCATGAGGCGAACAAAACCATCTGACTGGCCAACACACTTGCCTTAGACTAACTGGGAGGTTGTGGGTTCAAATCATCATTGTCCATCATGTGACAGCCCCCAGAAAGCTCGCTTACTTTTTTTTTTTTTTTCCCCCCAAAGGGCCCTACTATTTCAAGCTATCATCAGAAAACTGCATAAATGTTAGCAAGAAAGAAGTGTAGTGTTTCATATTTAATAGATTATTTGTATAAATTCAGACCTAATTTGTCACCCCTTAATTCCTCACCAATTCTAATATGTGGGATGTTTCAGAAAGCGAAAGATTTCATTCTGAAACCATTTAGCAGCAACATCACCTCTTGCAGTGATCTTCAGGCTGACTCTGCGACAGCCTGGGACCTCCCCTGGAAGCTAATAAGTATATCTAAAGATTAATAGGCATGAAATTGTTTGAGACTGTAGACTGATGAGGATCTGAGGGATCCATTCTGCTTTTATATTGCTAATATCTCTCCTCAAAACAGGGAGCGTCTGGAACAAATTATGGGATCTGTCCATGAGTTCTGTTGTCCCCACGGAAAGTAGCTTTCAGCTGTGTCAAGAATATGGGGCATGTTTGTGGCAGAGACTATGAGAGCACCAGTCTGGCTTGACTGTACCTATTCTATCTCTTCTGATCAGCTATTTATCACTGTTCTTGAAAAGTTTTCCTTGAGATGAGCAAAATATGCTGTATATGCAGCTACATTCATGGTATTGTGAAAAGCAGTGGAAGGGAATGCCAGCGGTCAGTTCTGCGGGGTGTGGAATCAACTCTGGGTACAATGATTCAGGCATAACACTAGAAAACGAACTGTTTGCTTGTTACCTTGTTTCTAACCAGTAGTGGAAAGGAGAATCAGATTAGGTGTGTAAAACTCTATTGGCGGAATCAGTTCAGGCCAGAACTTCACCAAGTGCATCATCCTGCCCTCAAACAGAGCCAACATAAATGGTTGGGTAAGAGTGTAACACGGAGTAAATATGTAGTGATGCTTGCTGGAAAACATCTGTTTTCTTGTTACCGGTGCCTAAATCTGTCTTCTTGGATATGGTTTGGTAAATACAAAATGCTGGGTGTTTTATGTTACATATGTATGAGAACAGCCCCTAACACCACGACTAGATTTTGGTTAGCAGTCGTCACACTCTGACGACTATTATAATTAGTCAGTTAACTGCTGCCCTGCTTTCCTATAAAAACCCTTGAGGCCTTAATGTGATTACATTTACATTACTTGAAGAGATAACTCTGTAAATAAATACTAAACACACAATTTGAATGTCAGTGGGATAGGAAAGGCTTTGAACTATGTAAAATTTTATTGAAAAGGTTGACTTGTTTACTTTTTTATCCAAATGTTTTGCATTAAAAATATGATTTTTTAATTATTATTTTTCTAGTTTTCAATACTACATGTCCACAAAAAAAAAAAAAAAAATGCATCTTACTTCGTTTGCTGCCTGCCTGCAAAGTTACCATCCCAACTCAGGAAAAAAAAAAAAGTCACAATATTGACTGAAACACTACCAACAGAAACACAGCAGAATATTGCTTGTGGTTGTAAAAAAGCAGTTTTATTTGGAGAACATGCAACTCCACCGACACTGTGGAACTACACATCTGTCTAAGCACTTATAAAGCTGTTCCCATACCTCAGAGAAAGATTGCAGCATGCCTTACTCACTGAAATAGAACAAATATGTCCTGGAAAATTGTATTAGAATAGCCCAGATGGAGATTGTCAAAATCTAAATCTTTGTAAGTAACTGATATATATCTCAGGGACAAAAAGAAACAAACAGCACATGTAGGCCACTGCTAATGAATCACATTATTCATAATGCTGTTAATGACTCAGGCATGGATACCTTGTGTAATTAAATTACAAGTAAGCATAGTTTAAGCAGATGGAGCTCGTCGGAATTTTAATATGCTGCAAATTGCATTTCATACTAGAAACAAGACTAATTGCTTTGTCATGATTTATATTCTAGTGCTATTTTATATATTACATTCCAGCACTTCAGATTTTGTCTTGCCAAAATGCACATCAGCCTGGGATATCAAATGACTTTTTTTCTTGTTTTTTTTTTTTTTTGAATTCACTGACATCTCCTGAATCCTTAGTTTAGCCTCCATTTCTGTATTTATAATAACATGGGTTGGAATTACATTGGAGAAACAGGGTTATTCAGCTTCCACAGCAGGAATTAGCATTTTAGCTACATAGAGAGGAAAGCATTATTAAGCAGTTATGGAAGGCACACACCCAACCGTGTCCATTTTTCTTCCAGATAGAACTGAGAAAACACCAATGACATTCTCCAACATCTCTTCTGCCTTGGTGTCTGTCATCTACAGTCAGCATTGCATGGGCCCTGGTGGGGGCTCAGCGTGAGAACCCCCGAGTGCCTTGTCCGTGGATGCCGAAATATAGCACAGTGACTTCCCTGTAAGGGGAGCAAGGGAGGAAAGTCACTGCCTGCCAAGGACACAGAACAACAATAGAGGCAATTATTGTATAGAAAATAAGATAATATTGATAAAAGTGTATTTTTTCAAGCCTCCCATTTGTCCCATATTTCATTTTCAACTGACAGAGTATGTGAAACATACATGTTATATTTTTACCCCAGTAATGAGATGTGTTTTGTAATGTATCTGATGCAGCCTCACATGGAGTTTTCAGAAATTAAAAAAAAAAATTTGGGGGGGTGTAGGGAGTGAGTATATGAAAAAAGGCAGGGGGGAAGGGGGTGGGTATATGACAACACTATACAGTAAGCACAGAGCTAGTATGAGCATCTATCGATGTTTTTCTGTCAAACTCAGAGGACATTTAAAAAAAATTCCCTTAGGATTTTGTCCTGGGTTCAGGTCTATTTAATACCTCCTTAAGAACTTGCGTTATGGAATAAAGGACTCACCTACACAATTTGTGGGTGGCGGCTTTGAAGGACTGCAACCACTTTGAAGTTAGGATCAAAACTGTGAACAGGAGAAATGGCCCAAGAATCACAGCGAAGCAATCCAGCCAAGACAAAGGCAGTGATGTGCTTTTAGGAAAGAAAAGTCGGAAGGTCACATAGGAAAGAGAAATTTCCCAATGCAGAGGAGCAATACGGAGTTAGGATGAACACCACTGTTAGCTAGTGAGATGTGGCAACACACACACACACAGATCAATATGATTCCTGGTGGAAGAAGAGCTACATGTAGGGCACAGGGACTTGGGAAGGGATCCCAAGGGATCAGGAGGAGTGTTCCCTTTCCCAAAAGGGAATAACTGATCTGGAGGCTTAAGACCACTCATTAATACAGATT
Organism: Oxyura jamaicensis; assembly: GCF_011077185.1. Classification (NCBI taxonomy): domain Eukaryota; kingdom Metazoa; phylum Chordata; class Aves; order Anseriformes; family Anatidae; genus Oxyura; species Oxyura jamaicensis. The sequence goes on along the minus strand of NC_048897.1, from coordinate 53,098,854 downwards.
TCCACAGGCTATTTATACAATTTATTCCTCCTCCCCCCAGCTAAGACTCACAATATAGGAATCTAATGAAATCAGAACTAATACATACCTGTTTGGGATCTCTGAGATAACTTTACAATATCTTCCTATCTCCATCCTCCTACTGGCAGTAGATCAGCCAGATTGAAAACCTTGGTCCTAAGGCACATCATTGCAGTGAGGGTGTCCCAGGCATGCTGTGAGTTTGCTCGCCATGAGGCCACACATCCCTGACCCCTCAGCCTCCTTTGTTCTCCTCCCAGAACATGTATTTTCAGGACTTCAGTCCTATTTTTTGTTGCTCAGACCACAGACTTCTAAGGCTTGCCTATGCCAGGACATGCATACAGATCATTTTTGCTTGGAGGGGTGGATGTGCAGATGTTGTTGTACCATTTTCCTGTTGCCTTTTTTTTTTTTTTCTTCCTCCTCCTTCCACATATCTTAATTAAATAATACATTTACATTAAAAAGTCTTACAGTCCAAGGCATAATCACCTCACTGTACTGAAAAAGTCACTGCCTGCACTTAGATTATTACATAGCTACTCTATATTAAATTATATTCATGGCTATTAAAGGTGAAAGAAAGCAGAGCACTGAGGAACACGTGGCTGCTACAGGATGGCAATAGCCTTACAGAAGGCATTACAAGATCCACAAGGTAGTTTGAATTCACCATGCCTAATTAAGTTGTTCTCAGAGTTAAGAGCTGAAAAGCCATTCAAAGTAGTTTATGTATCAGCTTTGTTAAGTAGAGTATTAGCTGCATGGGGGTAAAAGCAAATAATGTGCAAGGGAAAATTCTTCACATCTTAAACAATCAGAATGCAGTCTAAAGAAAAGCTCATTATAATGACTATTTTTGTTCTCTTTAGCAGATTTCTTATGGGGAAAATACACTTTGCCATGCCAACTTAGGGGGCCTGACAAAACCCAAACAAATTTTGACCTGAGACCCTTTGGAAGAGGACAGAGCTTGTGCTGGTCTCACTCTCTCTCATTGCAGCCCAGGAGGCTGCCAGGAACCACAATCCAGTGTTGGAAGAAAAGAGCAAAATCTAGGCTTTTAATGTTGGTCGTACAAACACACACAATACCATTTCCATAGCTGCATCCTTCTTCCTTTGAATGCATCAATATGCTTTGAAAAAATGTACAGGGAGCTCCAAAACAGCAAGAATGTTTAATGCTTCTTGTTCTACTAAAACAACACCCCTCAAGATTAACTCCCTCCGTATGCTCTGCTCATGACACCTGCGAAGAGTAATTTTCCGTGACTGAATGCTTTTTTCAGGCGTTTCATTTCAGTAGAATGAAAAAGTGTTTCCCCAAAGTTGTATGAGGGAATTTTACCCTCCGCCAAAGAAATAAGGTGCTGCTATTGAGATATTTACTTTCAAGTCATTGAGAACTGAAATAGGACGTTTGTATTTTCTTCAGCCCCCCCCCCCCCGCGGTCTCTGCACCACCTCTCCCACACAAAGCCCCCCGGTGCTCCCCGAACCCAGTGAACTGGAACTGCAATGACCTGAGCAGGTCTGCTCTAACCTAAGGCATTTAGAATAGCTTGGTAGACAGTGCTGGGACATTCAGCATGAAAATGCCAGCTTTTTGTAAGTTTGCTTTGTTTTACACCATGTAATGTAGAAAATTAAATGTCTCTTGGTTGGAAAAGAAAAGCCAGCTTGCCTACACTATTTCCTGTCTTAATACGAGTCACTGTGACACAGGGAAAGAAAGATGTGGTAAAGAAGTACAAATTCAATCGCTCCTTGAAGGTAGTGCACATTATGACTAACGTAAATACTCAATCTGAGTTGTCCATTTGAGAAGAGAGTATTAAATGGCTGAAGAATAAAGATTAAAAATAATCTAATAAGCAGTTATGAATCAAATTCTGACCAGTCTGCTGTTTGCAGCTTTACCTCTGCTTTCCAGAACCAGCATTTCTTCAAAGAAATAAGAGCTATGTTCCAAATGAACCACTAATTTTTTTGTTCTCTTTCTGAAGTAATAATTAATTTTTTTTAGCAATCAGCAGTCAGACTTGAGGAGATCACATAGGCAGGGCTGCTCGCTGCAGCTCCTCGGAGCAGGTTTCTGTGCAGGGCTGCGCTCTGAGGTCCCATAGGACCACTCACCGCCTGGGGTGTGTGCCAGGCCAGCACGCCTCGCTGTCTGCCAGAGGATTTCTGTGCCATGCATCGTGCTGAACCACCGGCATCACGTCCCAGGCTGATGCAGCACACAAGGCCAGAGCTTCTCATCGCAAGCTTGGCGGGTCAGATGTTTCTTTAGCTGTGTACATGCTAAAATAGCTGCAGCAGTTAGAAAACGCCAAAGCCAGTGATACGCCAGCTAGTTTTGCATTACTCAGGGTGGTACTGAAAGGGCTTTGCTGCTGTTTCTGCAGCACTCATCAGGGTGCTATGCCTGCATGCAAGGCTGCTGCTTGCACGTGTGTAATCCAGAGATTATGGATTGCATGAGTCCTTGAATCACTTTGGTGACATAGAGTATGCTCTGATGACAGACGAGCTAAAAGTGAGCTGGTACAGGTTAACATGTCAGTTTTCTGTTTTCATGCAGTCTCATTCTTGACCATATAAAATGCTGGGAGAAAACAAGAAGCTTGTTGAACAGCCCTGTGGTCTCAGATGTGCAGAGGAGGCTCTCCACCATATGCAACAAGAGGAAATCAGTTCACTCCTACAGCAACTTTCACCCTGGACAGCCATGGCTTCACTGGTTGTCCTGTGTGTGTCCAAATGTTGTTTTCATCTGCAAATGGATAAGCAGACTCTGTATAGATTTTAAAGTCGGGGTTACTGCCCAGCAAACGTGGCTGGCATCAGCACTGTCTGTCCAGACAAGGAGATTTTCTCATGGCAGTTAGGAAGAAGCTGGAGTCGTTCACTCTCAGCTCCCTGCCCAACCCTGTGGGATGCTCTTTGGCTACAGCCCCAGGGTCATCAATCCTTCCCCCCACCCCTCCTCTCATCCATCACTGATGTGCAGGTAGAGATGAGCACGCAGCAGTGTGCAATGAGCAGAGAGCTCACTAAGAACCTGTGCATCAGATCTGCAGAAAACTTGAAGTACTTATTTGTGCTTCCTTTACCAAAGCTCAAATTCATTGTCAGTTTGGAAAGGGAAACTGGGCAAGTGCACAGAAAGAAGGAAGCCTCAGCCTCTCAGAGAGCTGTTAGGAGCAGGATGGTAACCTGGAGCAGTTCTTCTTTTCCACAGGTTTCCCTTTTGTCATCCATCTGAAATGGGCGAGCGCGCTATGTAAACTGCTGCTCTGAGCCAGTACATCACCTCTTACACTTCTAGTGATTTGCAGCTATGCATTTATATTGCAACAGCTACTTGAGTAGGAAGGGGAGGGAGAGAAAAAAATACAAGTACATCCCTGCGTTCCCATAATATTTCCAATTATAAAAGCTACTTATTCCTTACTGTCAACACATGGAGCAGAATAAACCACAGGAACTCAGTGGACCCAGCTCCATGCTGCAGCACATCTCCCAGCAAAGGACAGGCTTATATGTCTGCAAGGGGGGGCTGGAGGTTTTCTGTGGAAAAAGCTCCATTTGTAAACTTGCCAGCTGCACCAAAGAGCTCCTGAGGGGCGCTGCAGCTGAGGCAAGGAGCCAAACAAGGGCAGGCCCTGGCCTGGCTGAGGCTGCCTGTGCTCTGCTCTTGGACAACAGCAGGGCATAAACCTGTGCAGCAGGGCATAAACCTGTGCAGCAGGGCATTAGCATGTCCCACACGGCTGGAGCTGATTCAGCTCTGCAGGTTGATGTGCATAGAGGCTCTGGGTTTCTTCTACGGACCAGTACAGGCAGGATCAGGAAACTCCTTGTACTTACTCTAAGCACCAAACCCAGTCTCATTTCTCTCTTTATGACATGTTGATGGGCTATTTTTTAACCTGCCTTTGCCCTTAAAGAGCAATTCCAGCTCTTGTCCCCATGCTCTGGCCACTTCTGGTGCCAGTGAAGTGACTCCATGCATGGCACTCACCGGGACTTGGTGAGGGAGATGGACACTAGCCAGGGCAGGAGGAGCAAGGCTGGCCTGCCATGTCCCTTGGGCTAGCTTGGCTGGTGACTTGCACAGGCTGCTGACACTGCACTGCTCTTGTGCCCTCACCCCAGGCCTAGTGTCCATGGAGCTGGCCGGGAGCCCACTGCCACCCCTCCGAGCCTCCCCCGGCTCTGAACTGCCAGGGTTGGCTTGCATGTGCTGCACCCACCCTGAAAAATGAACTTTCAAATAAAGAAGAAATGCAGTCCTATAAATCTGTGGAGGTAAGGGAGAGGAATATACCTTGCACGTGCTCTGATTGCAGAATAAGCAGTTCCGCCACCGAGCCTTTCGTCTAAGAATAAAGCACTCAAAGACAACGGGCAGCAAAAGAGAAGCCTGAAAAGGCACAAGTGGTTCTTTTTCAGCCTGGAGCCGAGGAGCGGGGCAGCACGATGAGAGCTCTGCCCCCTGCACCACAGCCCGCAATGGGGCAAACTGGGGGGGGCTGAGCTGCCCCACGGCAGGACCAGCGCTCCTTTCGCTGCCGGCTGGGGCTATTTCTCAGGTAGTTCAGAGGGATGAAACAGTCTTAATTTAGTCCTGTTTGATTCTGTTCGTTATGTTTATTGTTTCTTGCTGTGCTAGTTTATTACAAGGGCATATAGAGCCTTGAAGTTGCTTTTCCGAGCAATCCATCATTCCTGGAGCCACTTTGTTCTGCTTCCCTCACGTACAGCCCAAAGCTTTGCTCATTTGAATTGCTTCTCCTTTGTTATTGACTTCACTTTTAGCCCCAGCTTTCCAGCTGGGCTCTGAGCACCCCTGAGTGCCTCAGCACGTGGCTGTGCTGCAGGGCAGAGGAGATCTGTGGGCTCTGACCCCTCATTCAGCATGGAGCTGTAAACCTGCTTTTATGTTTTTGCAAAAGTCTCATTTTCCACCCATACTCTTTGAGCGCAGTATCTTTGGAAGAAAACTGCTTTTTTTTTTTTAAAAAAAAAAATATCTTTATTATTATTATTATTATTATTTTTAGATAGTCAGCCAAGAATTATAACTTCTTACCTTACCTAAGTGCTCTTTTTGTACTCCTCTATGTTTATTCCTTCCCTTTGAGGATGGCTAGAGCAGACATTCATCCAGTAAAACACTTGTCATAGCAAACCATAATGTTAGCCTGAGAGCCTAAAGCTGCATTCTGCATTCATCCCCAGCAATGCCTTCCTCTGCAAGTGGCGTATCTCCCCTGGGCTGTCTGCAGACCAACCATGAGCTTGCAAGGGGCTTTCAGAGAAAATTTAGCTCCTCCTGTCCAAAACTGTGATTCGAAAAATGTTTCAGCTGTTACTGAGCTGTGAAAGTGTCTAAAATCCATCAATCCACATTGTTTTTAAAGCAGAAGCAGCTGTCTTTATGGTGCAAGTCCAAACAAAGACTTGGGGAAAAGAGCTCAGGGTTTGGTTCCCTCCTTGCACATCTGAGTGAGTGTCACCTTGTGCAGAGCGCAGGCACCGCTCGGCACACGGGCGATCCCACATGCCTCAGCCCCTCTGCACGGAGCCTGGAGCAGCCAATACAGCCCCCTGTGTTAGGGAGCAAAGCGCCCATGAAAACAGCTGAATTTCCATCTTTTTGTGGAATGAGTTGTCAGATCTCCACCGGAGCCGGAACGCTGTTGCTGATCACCCAGGCTGCTCGGCTCAGAAGGGTTTATTTCATGTCCCCAGCTCCAAGCTGCTTACCCCTGCCCAGCTGCTCTGCGGGGTGAGGCTGGCCTGAAGGCTCTGCTCAGCCTCCAGCACAGATCAGGATGCTCTAGCAGGCAGTGGCTGCGTGTCAGCCCTGTGTGCTGTAGGAAGACTTCATCAGGAGTGTGTGCTTCAATTTTAGATGTAGACGGTCAAAATAACTGCTTAAAACCAAACAAACAAACCCAAACAACAAAGCCACCTGCCACCACCACCACCTGTAAAAAACCCACCAACACCAAAAACCCACCAACACCTTTAACAAACTTAAAAATTAATGGTGCTACCTAAACTATGGAAGCCATCGTTACACTACCTTATTTTAGTTTCGAGAGTAGGGTCTAATGAACAACTTTTTCCTTAATTAGCTTGATTTATATCCTACATTATCCAGTGTGGAAATAGCTATAGGAAGACAGAAAATATTTTTAAAATAATCATTTTTTTTCAAATTCTGATACTTTTAGACTTCATTGATCTAAGATTGAACAAGGATGCTTAGTTCATTGAAATGAGACTTATCAACTGCAAAGAGAACTAAGTTGGTGTTGGACTGAGATTTCTTTGTGCCAGCTACATTATAGTTCCAAATTAAAGCTCTGCCTCTTCTCTCAAAGTCTGCCTAGTTCTGCCAACAGGTCTCCTGCCCACCAGCATCAGCATGTTTTCTGAATGGTACCTTGCAAATCTTGTACTTGTGGGAATTACTATCAAATAAAAATAAGTTTGGGCTTGTTCGTATCCACCTGCTGTTTTCAAGATGAAAACATATAGGAAAGTAATTTAGAGTGACAGAATATTTTAATTCAAAAAAAAAAAAAAAGAAAAAGTTGTTTATGGAAGCCTAGAGCATCAGCTGAACTGTGAACCAGAGGAGAAACATATTTTAGACTTACTGGCATCTCCTGTACAGCACAGTACTGTTAAATACTTCATATGTCCACCAGGAATCTGAAATTCTCCAATCAATTAAAGCAAATTAATTCAAGGCAGCAGCATATGTCAGGCCTTTTCTATAAATGTTTTCATGATTTAGACCTCTTTATATACTGTATCTGAGTTGTCAAATATTTCAAAGCTCTATTTTCTTTCCATTTGTGATTTTTTTTTTTTTTTCCCACAGACTTACTGAGACTTCTCCTGTGACTAGAAAGGACTTGTTCTGGTCTTCCCCCAGCCTTTTGTAGCTTACCAGGTTTCAGTGCTTCTTTTACATGTTTGAAAAAATACCACTGGGATGGATAAATGCCTTTGCTGACATGCAGCCGTTCATCTACAGCTGCAGCAAGGTGTACGCATCGCTCCCAGTCCCATTAGCACTCCACTTCAATGAGCAGCAGCCCTCCGCAGGCACTCCTGACTTGTCCAACTTGTAACTAACTCAGACAGTCTCTATATTTCTCTGCTGCAACAAAGCTAGCCCTGTGGGAAAGGCTGGGAGGGTCCATTTGTGATGAGCCCAGCCCCTCCTTCTCAGGCGGTGGCCCCCCCTCTTGCAGGTGTTGACGGGCTGCAAGTGGCCTCTAAGCGAGCACCCTATACACAACCCCTCTTAGGCCTTTCCTGGCTCTACCCTTGTTCATGCAGCAGGTCTTGCTGTTTGCTATCACCCAAACGAGGCGGTCAGCACCATGTGTATGTGGGTCAGCTGTAGGGACGTTTCCCACAGCCGTGTCCATCCGTCCTTGCAGCCTGAGCTGACCCCTGGAAGCACACAGTGACCAGGACAAATCTCCTTACCTACCCAGTGTTTTCCTACTGGGAAGGGCGTCAGAAGCCAATTAAGAGTAAAATTTTGAAATATCAGGAACCTTCAAGTTCCACAATTGCCATCTATGCATCTGCACCTGGCTGCAGCCCTCCCTATTCCCAGATGTGCCCTGAGATGTCCTCTGTGACTTCTCCCCAGCTCCCCACTGCCCCCATCACCAAGTGTCTGCTTACACCTTTCTTAAGTCAGGCTTTGAGCCCCAGAGCATCTGTGCCTGATATGGTGCTAAGTGGAAGCACTCCATGGACGAGTGGAAATGCAGCTGTGTTGCGTTTGCAGCCACACTGCAGTGTGGGGTTTGCTCCTGAGTTTCTCAGGTTGGGTGGTTTACAAGCGAACACACAAGGTTTCCAACCTCAGCCATGGGTGGGGCAAAACTGAGAAAGTATGCTTACATCAGCAGTTTCCAGTAGGCTATTTTCCTCCTTTCTATTGCTTAATAAAAATTTAAGTAATTCATGAAGATATGTTGATTTTATTTTTTTATTTTTTTATATTTTTTTTTCCATTGGGAGACAAACAAGCTAACACAAGAATGAACTGTTCTTGACTTTGTATCTTTCCATGATGCTTTCAATTCATTGAAAAATAATTTTTGGTCTCTTCCACCTTGCAATAGTTTGTTTGTTTGTTTGTTCCCCCCCGCGTGCCGCCCCCCCCCCCCAATATCTTTGTCTGTGGTCTGTTCAAAACCAGACAGTTTTTAAATTCTAGATTTTCTTTAGTAAATCAGTGACAGTACAGCTCTGTTATATTGGAGCACAGAGGAGTACACCCCTTCCTCAATGAAAATTGTAAAACATAAGAAATATTTCTAGCCTTAATTTTTGTGCAAAATCACATCCTCAGACTGGCAAGATTTCTGAGGCATGGACAGTTGCTGTTCTTCGACACCTAAGGGCTGCTGGAAATAAGTGAGTACAATTAGTCTCTAAGCTGTAGGAAGGCAACCAAAGAGTCCCGTTAGCACTGAAGCTGCTTTGACTCAGAAGGATCAATAACACTTATTTGCAAGTGTTTAGAGTACATTATTTGCATTTGTGAAGGTAATGAAAAAACTATTGAATTTTAATTAGCATTTTCTGGCTTGTCTGTGAGAATTCTGATTCAATCCACAGATACTTCCAGTATATTTTGAGACAGCACAGTGGGCAAAATTCAAAATAATTTCTGATGTTCTGCCATTACAAAAAAAAATAAAATAAAATACCTTCAAAGCATAGATTTCCATAAACTACCCACTGCCACAAGTTATTACAGAAGCATAATAATGGGGCTATTGTACTATAAATTATTTTGTCATTTTAAATTTCTGGTAACTGCTGAGAAGAAAAATGAAATAAATAAAATGACCAATTTTCTTTTATGAAGCCAAGCTTCAGCTGTGAAAATGATTTTTTTCTCCTGCACATAATAACATTTAGCGAAACAGATCAGCTTTTTCTCTACCACATGCTCCTGAATAAATACTTGTACTAAATGTTTTAGATAGAAAAATACACAATGGGAAATAATAAATACAGAAAGTCAGAATGGTCACAAAATGAAGGACTGTTATTCATCTGATGAGAATAGGTGCACCCTGAGCAGGGTTTTTTTTGAAAGTTAGATAGAATAATGCAGAGATATTTTTAAATAGATCCTTAAAAACAAAATAAAACAAAGCCAACAAACAAAGAAACAGAAAAGTTGTGTTCAGAGACAAAGAGTAAGATGTATCAATTGTAAGAAAAGTTATTAAAATGCGGGCAGAATTTCTTAACCATTAGTTTCCATGTTCCAATCCATTTCAATCTTTAACTGTTCTTGTCTCTACACCCCAAGTAGTTTATAATGCTTAAATAATTTTCTTTTTTTCTCTTTTCCAGAATAGGAATAAGTAAGAACATTTTCTTCTATTGATCATAATCACCTAAATAAGGAGAGAGAAGCAAAAAAATTGACTCATCAAGACCTGTCTCCACTTCTGTCAGGGGAGACATTACCCAAAGGGAACGCTCAAACCAGCCACAGGGTGGAAGGTGTCTGAGAAGGAACAGCTTCAGCAAAGCTCCTGTGGTCCTATCCAGGTCCTTAGTTAGCAGAGCAAACCCCTTCAAGCCTGGCCTGGATGGTGATGATGAAGCTGGCAAGAATGGCTGGTGCTCTGTATGCATGTGTGTGCTTCTACAGGATTAGCAAGTATTTTTGTCTCAGACCAGATCAGCTCTGTGGCCTCAGTTCCTGCAGTCCTCACAGAAACCACGCTGCGAGGGGATGTCTCCAGGCTCACCTCGGTTGCTCTGAAAGCAGGCACCTGATGGAACAGAAGAGCTCTGCGAAGGGATGGGCAGCATCAGTGTCCCCTTATTTATTTATTTATTTATTTATTTATTTATTTATTTATTTATTTATTTATTTATAACTGATCATCTTCCCAAATGGGCTCTGAATGGACCGTATGCCCATGCTACATGTTATTTGGTCCCAAAGATTAACACAGAAGCTGTGGCATGGATATCCTCAGAGTTAAGGAAAAGAATCACAGGGCAGAAGCTGGTATGCCTGGAGTACAGAAGAAGAAAAGCCAAACCAAAAAAATCCTTGTGTTGCCCACCTTCCACAATTTACATGAGGTCCTGGTATACTCTGTCTCTTGAATGTATGTCATACATGCATCATGAGCATCACATGTATACAAGCATAACACCATCCAAAACCAAATTATACTGTGGTAATTTTGCTACATGAGTGGAAATAAGGTTTCTGTCAATAGTTTGTAGAAAATAGCCTTGGCTCTACATGCTTGGAAGACGATCTTGAATCATCCCTGCTACCTGCTAAGAATAGCTAACGTGGAATTTTAATTTCTCCATTGAAATTCTGTCCCAGTTCCGGTCCCTTCATTGCAAGCATCCCATTCATCAGCTCTCTCATGCTGCTTCAATTAAGTCCTATTGCGCTCTGAGGCAATGTAGCATCCGCTCTAGAGAAGAATTTCAATTCGGTAAACAGGCCTGTAAATACGCTGCTGTGGATAAATTGGCCATCAGTGTGATAGAGAGAAGTAAAGCAAAATGTGTGATTACAGCTAGTTTTTATGTGCTAGGAAGCTGCTGAGACATTACCAAGAGCAGGAACAATGTTTTTGCACCCTGTGCTTATCTGGCAGTTTCGTGCCTATTTTATATTAGCTATTTTCAGGCAAATGTTCTATGTCTGACTGATACTTCTCACTTGGAAAGCTACTTTTAAAATAATCTTGACCTAGATTTTTGTAATGAAAAGCAGCAGACAGTGCCAGAAAATGTTGTGCTGTTAATGCCATTTCATCTCTATTCCTTAAACACAGCTCATTTAAAAGATACAAATTTAATCTGCAGCAGAAGACTGATGGACAAGCACTTAGATTTCAGGCTGGTGTGGCTTTCAAGCCAAGCACTCAACTGAAACATGTTTCTGCTGGTGGAAGAGAGGGCTCTCCTTTGGCTGAGTTTATTCCAGGCTGCTCATGGGCAGGAGGATGTCGAGGTCTCGATGGAGGCTGCGGTGCTGCGGGGTTGCTTTGCAGTGGCCTGGCCATGATCCCAGAGCCCGGGGCTGTGCTCCTTTCCAGGCTCACTCCCTCCAAAGCTGACCCCAGAGCCCCAGCTTTGGAGAATGATAATCTCCTTATTCCAGTTCACTGCCCAGGAGGGCCTTTTGACCAGGGATCAGCAGTGGCTGCCTCATTTCAGGGGACCAAGAGAGTCCAGGATGGTAGCTTACACCAAAACAGCAGTGACTGCTTGATGTCCTTCCCCCTCTCCCCACAGACATCTGAACACTGCACAAACTGTATACACCAAATATTCCATAGCGTCCTTATCAGCCTTTTTATTCTATAGCAACATTTTACAGCAAGAATGAGAAAAGAGCACTTGGGAGCAAAAATACTTTAACCTTTTACCAGGGAAATTTTTCCTGAGCCCAGGCACTCACAGGTGAGCACAAAAAGCCACAGCAGCTCTGCCACAACAAATGGCAAACAGAGCAAAATGCCTCGAACACAAAGAAAAATGGTTATGCTCCCAAGCTGAAGTCTTCTGGCGACTCCTGGCTTATCCACTGTGCTGAGTTCAGCTAAACACAGACTTCTGAAAACAGGGAAATGTGCAGTAAATAATTAAATTACGACTTTATTGTCAAAGCGAGTTGCCCAAAATAGAAATGTTTTCAGAAAGGATTAGGCATAATCACAGGGGGTGGGTACTTTGGAGCATATTAAAAATGCTGATTTGGAAATAGCTTAAACTGCTTACTGCTGGCAGCAGGGAGAATGTCTTGGGGCAGGGCAATCACTCATACACACTCTTCCTGAGCATCTGCAGTTCTCACTTGCAGACAGGACACCAGGATGGAGGATCTACACTGCATTTATTTATTTGTTTGTTTGTTTATTTATATTTCTATTTTATTTAATTATTTTAATGTAGAAAGCTGTTGATACCAAGGGATTCACACTCACCGGTTTCCCTGGGCAGGAGAGGAGCAGGATTTACCCATTCCTGCTGCATCCCACCACATCTGCTCAGGGCACCATCCCCAGCTAGCCCAGCGCAGCCAGGGAGGTGCAAGGCAGGGCAGCTGCATGCTGAGCATTCCCATCATGTCTTGGCAATTTGAGGGGGAAGTGAGTTAAAGCTCAAGCTGTGTCTGTGCTGTGACTCTTCAACTGTGCTCTCCAGAGCTGATGTTTAACTTTTGGCAAGGTCACAAAATATCAGAGACCAACCTTGTTTCTGCAGTGACCTCATTTACTTCGTCCCCCTGCACCCAACAGTGGCTGGAGCTGCAGGGGGCTGGCTGCTGGTGGCAGTGAGCAGGGGCACAGGCACCTGCTGAGAGCTGCAACCCCTTCGGGAGGCTGCGAGCTTGTGCCATGTGTTGGCAGCATTCATTCAGCCCGCTGTTTTGTTCTTTCCTTCCTGTCCATCAGGGTGCACTTCTCTGGAAAGAGCAAGGGGTTGAAATCTGGTATCTGGATGATTTCCCTGGGCTCATCCTGAAGTGATCCCTGGTCCCACATATACAAATATAGGGTAGAGTTTTTAGAAATGAAAAGGGAATTAAATTATTCAGTTTTCTGCTTTGCTGGTAGTGGATTCTTCTGAGTTTCACTGCCACATATTGGTTATGTTTGAACATGAATTTTCTTGTCTCTGAGTTATCCTCATGGCATCTAGAGCATATGGATAGTATACACTTAAAGAAATAAAACAAGCACATAAAATATTGTTCTTTTATAGTGTGCACTCTCTAGGAGAGCCTGGTGATGTGCTATTTCAGGGGTGAGGGTTAAACTGCAATAGTAAGGCCATGATATTCAATGAATTAAATTTTGACAAGCTATTTCTATGCAATTCTGTGAAGACTGAGGAATCCCAGTTATTATGACTTCAGTACGAGCTGATGTTGACAGCTCTGCATGGGCCAGAGGCAGAGGTCAGAGCTGTGAGATAGCACCTCCAGCGCCTTGCTTTGGATCTATAAAGTAAATACAGCTGCATGAGCTGCAAGCAAGCTCTACCAGTGGGATTGACTACAGACTCCTCGATAATCTTCTAGTCTGCTTTCCCTACAGTTTGAAATGCTGTAATTCCCTTCCTTCTTCACCTGTTTCATTGCAGTGCCATATTCAAGAGGAACATGCAAGGATTTTGTTTCCAGATGAAAATAAACTGCACCATCTCTCAGTTGTTCTTGTACAAATTCCTCAGGTTGCTGGTCATTTCAACCAGTTTTCCACTGGCTTTCGTGAGGTGCTCCTCACAAGGCATTTCATTTCCCTGTAGGAACCTAAAGCCCAGCAAAAGCCATGCCCCAAACAAAGCAGTCATCCACTGGAGTGGCTGCATCTCTTTTTCCTCACAATAGATTAACATTTTATATGGTGAGATGTGATGAAGAATGGCATACAAATCAACACAGAGGGGAAAGATGGAGCTCAGAAGCAGCTCATGCTGTGTTTTGGGGGAGCTGTGTCATCCCGTCAGGACCAGAGACCTGCCAGATGTCAGCAGAGTGCTGCACACTGCCAGGGTTGGATCCATTCCAGTTCCCATGGTGGCTCAAACACTGCAGGAGGACTTCCTGAGCTTGGGATCACTGGGAAGTATTCACTAGTTTACACACAGACCCTCTTAGATACTTTGAGACATCCTTCCTGCCATCCCCTGGTATTTCGGATACATATGGATGCTGATGCCATAGCAGAGGCTGTCTGGAAGCACTTGCCCCATGGTCCCTGCTGAAGCTGCTGGCAGAAGGTTACAGCCTTTGCAGGATTACTCACTTCCCAGCATAGGTTTTACAAGGAACATGCAGAACTGGAAAACTGAAGGAGTCAAAAAAAAAAAAAAAAAAAAAAAAAAAATCAGGGGTTTCCAATTCAGCGTATGAGTCTGGAGATGCTAGTGGGAGGAGAGTTATGCCAGAATTGGGACTGTGAGAGAAGACGCTTGAGAGCTACCAATGTGATGTGCCTAGTGTGCATTTTGTGCATTAGCTTCTAAGTGTATTAAAACATTAATTTCCAGCTCTGCCTGAAAGCTCTTCTGCAAAACTCCCGTAAGCATCTGCATACTAAAACCTCTCAGGTACTCACACCCTTCTCATGCAAATTCAGCTCCAAATTAAAATAACTTGTGCAGATTCTTGTAATGAAACTATGCCTTTTTTTTCTTCTTCTTCTTCTTCTTCTTGCTGTTGCCCAAGTTCTCTCATTAATGAGCACCGGCTGGGATAAACTGTCCGGAGGATGCTCTGTCTGTGAATAGGTCATCAGTCAGTCACCAGGCATCATCCAGCACGGCAGCTCACCTCTGCTGATGCTGGAGCACATTGGCAGGAGTCTGGGGAACACTTTGCTCAAACGCTCAGTTTAGAAGGAAGCTGTAAAGTTTGCAGTCTCTGCCACCCTGAATGAAAATGAGCTGGCAAGGTGGGAAGGGAGGAAAGCTCTCTTGCAGTTTGTAGAGATGATCCTGATTTCAAATGCCACTTGAGGGATACAGACTGTGATGCTGCTTAGCAACATTTCAGCTACAGCCCTTTGTGGATATATTCACTGTGATCTTCAACCTTTGTACTTCTGCAATATAGAAACTTAACACATGTTATTCTTACAGCTATTTTCTTCTCTTGATCATCTACATTACATTCTTTATCTTTTTTGTATCCTAAAATAGACTTCTCTGTTTTGCTTTACATCCAGCCTGAAACATCACAACATTTTCTTTTCTTCCTATCACAGAAAGGTCACAAGCAATAAGAGATTTCACGTTGGTACCATCCAGCAGTCCCACTTGCACACAGAGCACTATTGATGACCTGGATTCAGCTTCCTCATCTCTCACCTTAGCCAGAAGATTTTCCCCACAGGTGCCCAGAGCAGTGCTGCTCACATAATGGAGCTGGCAAGGCTCCATTTGCTGCTGTGCATCGTCTAGAATTTACCATACCTGACCTATGCTGTTTCTATTATTTTAATTTCTGTTTTGTTGTATTTCCAAGAACCTTTGAGGGTGGTCAATGTATATACATATATTCTGAATGTAAGCTATATAAATGCAGAAAGAATTCAGTAGTATAAGTTTTTTTTTTTTTTAATTTTATTACCAAATTCTTTTTTTTATTATTATTTTTATTTTTACTCTTCAGTTTATCCACCATAATGTCTATTATTCTTTACTGAACCTTGTTTTCTGCAGCCACCTGTTCTCTTGCAAAATGCTCATTCTGAGGTAGTTTTGGAAAAGAACCGTATTTGTACTACATGAAAATTATACTTCTTTACCAAAGGACCCAATTGTTCAGTAAGTGATACAGATGTATTACTGTTGTAATTGTCCAAAATCTGCATTTTATTCAACAGGTGGGAGATTCAATATTCTTGACTCTTTCTACTAACTGCATTATGTTCTCTTGGGTATGATAAGAGCTGGAGAAAAAACAAACTACCTGTAATGAGTTACCATAGAAAATTAAAATTTTCAAAGTCAGTTTTCTTTATTGTGTTAAAAAAGAAAATTAAAGTTCTATCCCCATCGCAGTGTAGAGCATTTCATGAATACTTTATTAACATTTTTTATTATTTGGCATTTTTATCCCCTTTTCTTTTGTCTTTTATATTCATTTTTTCATCTTTTCTCCCATTAGTTTCCCTTTATTCCAATGACACAACAAGGAATGGGAAATGAGAACAACAACAACAACAAAAAACAACAACAACCATTTTTTTAACATTATTTTTTCTAGACTGCTTAATAAATTTTAAAACCCTCTCTCCCGGAAGAGTGCTTATTCCTACCCTTTTCCTTTTTCTCTTTGCCACCTTTAGGGCTCGCATTTTCAGAGGGATCTCAACATGTCCACTCCGCTGGGTCCTTTGGTTACACAGCGTCTTCCTTTCTCCAGCTTGCTGTTGCAGGAATTTGGTCAGGCTAACTCTACAACCTTCATCAAGACCATGCAGAGATGCAAATGGCATCCAGACAGCAAAATAAAACATGAAACTGCCTTTATCAACAGCAGGGCAAGTACTTTCTATGCAGTCTTAGGACTAAAGTATGTCATTAGGACCAAAGAACTATGGTGTTTCCGCAGAAGCTCTAGCTCCACAGTCACTTGTCATAACCATATGAACTCCTTAGTGAAGCTAATGTGGACAGTCCCTCATTAGGATAATATGAGTGTTACTGATTATAATAGGAGCTGGTTTGCTCATGACCAATGACTACTCATGCTGAGTGTTGAGGAAGATCCAGTTGCTTAGTATTCTGGTCCTGTATCCTTCCATCTACCAAAAAGCTACCCAGAAATCAAAATGCTCACCATTATCTTTAGGGTATTGCCACCCTCACTGTTCTGTCACTTCCTTAACAAAACCCAAGCACTGACACCCAGCACCTTCTAAATGAAATGAATTTCCGGACCATGAAGTCTCACTGAGCATCCAAGTTCCAGCTCAGCCTTCAGCTTCTGCTTTGATGTTGGGAGCACTGGATGAACACAAAGCAGCCTGGACAGTGGCCCTTCCACCACTTGCCAGAAACTAACAGAGAAAGGAGTTATTTTCACTTTATTTGAGTTAATTAACTGGCTTCAGGTGACAGTCCAAATACTGGAATGCCCTGGAGAAGTGCAAACCTCCCAGTGAGCCAGTCCTGATGAAGCAGCTCTGCCAGAGCAGATCACACAGTTTACCAACGTGGCATAATATTATACTATTCACAGGAACATTGTTCTATTGTCCAAGCTGCTTTCTGTTGTGCTGGCTATTTTCAGAAGCTGAGGCAAGCTGGCAATGCGTGGTGACCTCTGGCAGTTCTGCTGTGGGTGCAGAGCACCGAGTCCACAGGTAAAAGCCACCTTAGCAAGTTGCTGCGTCAGCTCCAGTCAGTCTCCTCTCACCACGGTGGAAACTCAACCCTCAGAGGCTGAGCTGCTGCCATTACCCAGGGATGGCAGCTTTCTGCTACCTGGAACACCGAGATCCACAAATCCATTGTGGATGATGAGGGTGATAACTTCTCACCCACCTGTACTGCACGGAATCACGGCACTGCTTCCTGAGCACCAGCTTTATCAGCCAGCCGCACAATGTGTTAAATTGTTATGCCACATTTGGCTTGATTAGAGGATCTGCAGTTCTAATTAAGATTAAAAATAAGTTATGACTCAGAGTCCAACAAAAATACAATGTGAATTACATACCCTTAAAATTAGTTTACTCACCATAGGCTGAATATCCTCATGAATGAGGGAAGTGCAGAAAAATAATTATTCTAATTAAAAGGAAAGATTCTGTTAAGCTAATTTACATTTTAGTCCAGTCGCAGATACATCACAGTCTCTTACCAGCCCGTCCATAAAGAGAGAAAATCAAAGTGGTTAAATTGAATTATAGATTAGGATCTTGTTGACAAACACTAGAGAGCAAGATACTGGCAGGAATAAACAGAAAGGAAGCTGTAGCAGACTCAGGAGCAAAAGCAGGAGTTTCAGAGGCACTTAGCCCTCACTCAGATGTGCAAGCTTTAATGCCAGAGGTGGCTGCTCATGTCTGATGATTTTCCTTCCACCTGGCACAGGCTGCTACAGCTGGTCTGAGTCTGTGCTCCCTTGAACGAGCACAGGTAGAGTGAAACAGGGGCAGGAAGCCCGAGCTCCAGAATGGGGAATTCACCTGTGTCTTGGTTAAATTGTCCCAGAGATTAATGAACAACCACTGACAGAAGCAAGCAAGCAGCTGGGAGGGGACTGACTTCAAAAGAGCCCTGAGGTTCCCGTCAGCCTGGTAGGGCCAGCCTGCGCTGCCTGGCTTGGTGGGCAGTCAGCAGTCACTGCAGCGAGCTCTTGGGCAAAGACAGGGAAATGTAGGGCTGAATGCTCAGGATCAGGGCTGCTTCTGCCCATTTCACGCCCAAACACAGGGCACAGGGCCATGAGCTGGCCAAAGCCACCCAGCCTTTCTCACGTTGAAGACCTGAGAACCACCAAGGAGCTTCTTCTGGGGCAGCACAGCTGCCAGACACAGAGCTGTGGCTTCAGAAGTTATTTGCCATAGATTGCTTGGACTGCAGGCACATCAAACCTTCTGATGATGTATGGCCCCCCTCTTCAGCACGTATCACTAGTCTGTCGGTGATTTATATGGTGCCACCAGACTGAGCAACAGGAGTGTCTTTTACGTGCTAAGAAAATGCACCACAAAACATACCTGAGTGCTCCAGAGCTACGTGCCTTTTGAATAATTACCGCCAGTGTGGGGATGATGACTGTAGCGGCCGAATTTATGTACAGACTTCCACATCTGAACATATCCACATAAATACACATGACCTGAAAGTGTATACATAACTCAGCAAGGCACGAGGAAGGCACTGTCCATTACCTGCTGTCCTGACTTGTTGTGACCTGACTTCCTTTACACTTATTAATTATGGAAATTTCTCTATCGTTTTTGTTAACAGATCACATGATATTGCCATTACACACCTTTTATTTTTGTTAGCAGATCACACGATATTGCATAGGCAAACAAAGGTGAGATGCAGTAAATGCAGTGCCCATAAGGGCTTTAGAACCTTACCTAGGAAAGCATGACAATGCACAGCACAGTCAGCTGGTGCCTGATGAGTGATGTGCAAGCCCTTATATGCTGCCCTGGTTTCTTTGCCTTTCTGTTATCACAATGATCCACACACATACATGAAACAGGAAAAGCAGTGTGGAATTATATTGTTTGGGTGAAAAGGAGAAAATCATTCTTCTGATCACGTATTTGTCATGGAGATATGACTTCAAAGCTTCACATCCTACAATGTACCCATGCAGTTCTCCCAGATATGCCACTGTCCCCCAGGTTTTTCTGTAACTCACGGTCATTCTCATCTTCTGCCTCTCATTCACCACCAAAAAACCAGCTCTTCCTCCTCTCCAGTTATTCCTCAGCTGGTGATGTGACATCTGTCTTTCTCCTATGCAGTCTAGAAAGTACTCTGTAGGAATACCCTTTGTAAATACTTGCATAGCTATTATATTTCTTTTGATCCCATTCCACTTATCTTGGAAAAAAATGAAAAAATCCAACCAAGGCATTATGTTTGGGTATCCATATGGAGCAGCATTTATTCTACTGCTGGCCAGTGTGGTGATGCTTACCTGCTGCATGGTTTGGAAAATATATTGCAAGCAGAGAAGTGTGGAACACAAATTAAGCATAACTCACAGTGTGAAGGGACTCTAAGAGTCTGTCTGTAAGCCATTATTTGGGCTAAGTGGTTAAAAAATAAATTAATCTTTTTTTCCCCCTATTCTTGAACTGAGAAGTAAATGAATCAATTTCCTGAGAGGTTTCAGAGTCAACTTTGTGAAAGTAAGAGCCAGTTTCTAGATTCTGTTCAGAAGTGTAGAAGTGTTAATTATGGTTATTTTCCTATCTGTTTCTTACAGCACATGTTCTTATACGATGATGCTAAACTCACATTTCAATTTCCATTAAAACCTGTGAGGAATGCTCTTTTCTACAGCTTTGACCTTTCCCTTCAATACTTTATTAGACAAAATGTTGTAAAACTTAACATCCAGAAACCTTGGCTTTATATATTTTTCTTTTACAGTTTTCATAGCTTTTTGTAGCAACATTGCAGAAGAGAGCTCCTGGCTATTCCAAGGAAAACCACTTGAATTTTGATAGTCTTCAATTTCATGGTTATGTTAAATTGGAATCATTTAAAACTAAATTTGAAGAACTACAAAGTTTGAAAAGAGATTTCTAAGGATTCTTTTAAGTTAAAAAGCAAAGTTTATTCATTCACCCATACACAGAATAATAGAAAATAGCTCAGAAACTCTGAGTCTTAGTTCTTGTAATCCTATTTTATGAAGGAGCCCTCTCTTCTCTCATCCACACTGCAGACTCCTCAGTTTCCTAGAAAGAGAAAGGGAATTAAGCTGTATTTTTTTTTTTTTTTCAATTTTAGCAACAGCAGGAAAAGTGTTATAGGCTTGGGCAGCTCTCAATGTGAGATGGAGATCCTGAGTCCTGTTAATGTTCATTGCGACTGCAGAAGATTAATTATTTTTCAACCAAATCTTTTCAACTAGCAAATTCCAAAATCATGAAATTGAAAATGGTATTGGGGACCAAGTGACTTCAACCAATAGCTCACCATTCCATTTGAAGCTTTTGTTTTCACCTGCAGTAAATGAATCGCTTGCACTGAATACTAGCATATATACATATTAGCGCACACACTCTTCTTTTTTTGGCTTTTTCTTTGCCATATGCAATACATATCAAGCCATTAATTTTTCCTCTTGGAGATATTTCTCTTCCTTTAAATACAGAGGATTAATATAAGGTGGAGGAACACTCCATGCCGAGCAGTGAGAAGGCTCCAGCCATTTCGGGCAGGCTGGGGCTTGGTTCCCATGGCAGAGTCAGGCCATGGCCTGCATCCCTCACAGAACAGGTATGCACTGTGGCAAGCTGATGAAAAAAAAAAAAAAGAAAAAAAAAGAAAAGTAAGTGTTAAAAATATTTCTCCCTCTATTCTAGACATTCTTGCATCTGTCATAGCTGGAGGGGAAGACTTTTCTCCATCTGATTTATAACAGAATACTACGCACAGTGGAGAGCCTGTGTTTTGCTTTGTATTCAATTTCTATGGGATTGAAAGAAAATAGAGGAGTCCTACCTGTGTGTCACGAACACAGCAACGAGAATGGATGAACCCGGTGTCCTCTTGTCTGATGGCAGCAGGGTGCTGGATTTGATTTGTTTAAAGTGACTGTTTTCATTGTGCCGAGGCTTGTTGGGGAGGCTGGGGAGCTCGTGGGTTCAGTCACTTCCCTGTGCACCGAGGTGACAAGGAACAAAGCCAACACGGACACAAAATGCTGCAAATATTGTCCTGTTAGGGAGCCACACAGAGGGGTGGAAGTGAATCAGGGAAACATTAGCTACAATGGCTCCTGCCAAAAGGTTAAGGGCAAATCTGTATTCAGAGGGAATCCGAAGGTGGCACCGGCAGGCTGCTGGGCAGAGCAGCTCCCAGAGCAATGCAGCACCAGTAATACAGGCTACAGAGCTTCACTTTCATATCCATTTTTTCTAGCAGCTTGGCCCAGTCTTGCCATGAAATCTGTAGCAGTGTGAAACCAGCAGATGCTCTGTTCAGGACAAAGGAAAAGCAGAACTTCCTCATACAGCGCACAGCTCTCATGCAGCTGTCTCAAAACACTGAGAATGCTAAAAATTGGTGGGGGCTTAAGAAAACGTTAGGCAGTTTCATGAAAATAAAGGTCTTTCTAGGACTGTGCATTAAGAGCAGACTTACTAAGGAATATTTCATACTGCTTCAATCTTGCCTTGCCAAAACCCCACTCTGAACTGAACTGGGGTCCCCCTTGCAATATTTCCCTTACAAACATCAGCCAAAACACCAGGTTTCTGTGATTGAAGTATCGAGTTGTGCTGTGCAAGTTGTAAGGAGGGAAGGAAGCTGGCTACACGCAGAGGACATGTTGTGCTTTACACAGCATAGCAAAAGCCCTGTGATGTCCCCACTGACTTGTGAAGATTTGTGAGCCTAAACCTACAACCTTGCAGTGGTGTCCCTCTGCGATGATTTTTATACTCCTGCAGATGTTAAGTGGTATATATGAGCATGCCTCACCATTTGGAAGGATATCTGAGCCCCTGATAGCTTCAGTGGTGAGCTTCAGGCTTCCTAGCAGGGGATTATATGGGAACATCCCAAGTGACCACCCATCTCTTCTGGTGTCCAGATTGAGGAAGAGGGTTTCCCCCACCTTTGCTTGGTTATCTTGTTTTTTTACAATAACTCCTTCCAGCAAGTATCAGGCAACAGAATTCATTTTGTTTTGCTCTGGCATTTGTTACTTGTTGAGGCACAAGCTTCTTCCCATGGCCTCTACAATGTAAAGTGGAGGAAACAAATCAGGAAGAGGAGGCAGAGACACATGCAGATACATCACTGCCATGTACCAGCACAGTTCATCACAGCATGAATGGGGTTAAACCATCATATTATTGCTGTTATTGGCTGTGAACTTTTGATGTGGGAGCATGTATGAGCACCTACTAGAAGGCTTCTGCCACTGCATCTTCTTTAAAATCACTCTGAGATATTTTGGCTCATTTTGGCCCCTTTCTTGTCAAGCCAGTGAAATACTCTGCTTTTTTTGTGTCTACTGTATGTCACCTGGAAAAAGGAAATTTCACCTGAATTCCTTATCAGTTTATCCATCCTAAAAGTTCATTAATTGTTGGACACACTATTTTTTCCTGTACTCAGGTGGATGATAGTTAGTGAGCTACTACAGCTTTTGAAGAATGTCTTACAAGACTTTTATATATCCACCAAAAATGTACCAAAAAAAAGAAACAGAATTTAAACTGATTTGCAAAAATGGTGGTTTTGAAAAAAAAAAAAAAAATTATTTTTTTAATTGGGGATATCACCAATTACTTTTAAAAATATGGCATTATTAGGAAATGAATAAAGTTGTTTCAATGACTGTCCAAAGAAGCAAACTTCTGCACGTTCTTAAAACTAAAGGCTTTTCTTGTAGATGACACACAGCACTAGCACCTCACACAGTACTTGGGAGCACAGGACAATTTGATGACAATACTCATTATTTCCCAAATCCTGTTACAAAGGAAAACAGTTATCTAGATACAAGAAAAAAGAATGATTTTAAACTCCTGAAATTGTCGATCAAGTTTCACATTAAAAGCTTTTTTTTTTTTGTGAACATACATGCAGATACCCTTAAAGAACTGTCATTGTGTAATTTTTTAGCTTTTATGAGAGGTGGTATTATCTAATAGAAAAAACTTTCAGCTGAGGATAAGAGGGAATAAATGCTGGTGCTGTTTTTAATAATCACCCTTTAACTTCATATGGTATCATATTATGTTTCAGTGGATGCTTGTATAAAGACTCATACAACTGTTTCATACTCAGTGATTTGCAAGTTCTTCTGCAACAAAGAGAATAGAAATGCTGCCTTTTATAACATAGCAAGAAAGTGATCACCTTTTTGATCCCCCCCCCTTTTTTTTTTTCCTTTATTTGAATTCACATTTTACTTCAAATGTTACTAGAATGGTTACAAGAATTTTCAATTATTCAAAAAACAATTCCATAAATATTTTAAACTTACTACTATAATGCTTTTCCTAAATATGTGGATTGAACTCTTTTTTATGTTTATACAAACATAAATTGAAATAATTGGTCTGTTCCTTTTTCCTTTTCCCCCTCCCCTCCCCTCCC
>NC_048897.1:53046909-53075043 GCF_011077185.1 Oxyura jamaicensis | reverse complement strand
ATTCTGGTATACTTATTTTCCTGTTACATATAAATGCCCACAGAAAATCACCAGAAATTTGAAAATAATCATTCAGGAGAGAAAGGAATTTGAGTTTTATATATATATATATATATATATATATATATATATATATTTTCCTAATCTTGAAAGTTGGCTATACTTTAGTTAGCTCCATTTTTATTCAAGCATATTTCTGACAAATATTTGGTGCAATGATACAGAAGGCTATAACATTATATTATTTATTTTCTGTCACTTTTGTTGGCCTGAGTTTATAGCCACAATTCACTTTTGTTTCCTTTTGTTCCTGGTGATGTTGATGATACAAAACATTTCCTGCTGGAAGACAATGCCTGGAAACATCTAGATTCCATAAATAAAATCAACCTGCTCCTTTGGCCAGCATTTACAGCTAATTTCCTTCCTGGTGAAAGCTGGAATTTATCACCTCTATCATATTTTATTACCAGGATCTGGAACAGGCAGGGAGATGGATCTATTCCAGAATAATCAGTGGTGGGGTTTTTGTTGTTGTTTGTTTTTTCCTGTTTCATATTATGGGGAGAGACGTCACCAGACACAGTTTCATCTACACCTATTAGAATGATAATCCAGAAATACAGAAGACATATTGCTACTCTGTGAAGTGTGCCCACTTGGTCCTTAAAGCATTTATTCTTTAGAGCAGAAAGTACCATACTTTCCCCAGGAGACAATCTATGAGATTACTTTTTAACGTAATTCCTACTGGTTGTATTTTTGTCATCTACTTTTTTTTCTTAACTACATCTAACAAGACGCTAATGAGAGATTATTGAGCAGTCATTATAACAGAGTAGTGTCATAGCTGTGAAAATCTCAGTATACATTAAACAGCACAAAATCTATCACATCAGAGACCTGGTCTAACCTCCTGGAACTTAAAATGGGACACATCCAGGAACTGTTGTTAAATTAGAGTCAGATATTACATAGATAAACTGAAGTGGTACTGTTACTTACTTTTTCTTCTGTGCCACCAGACAAAATCCCAGTGTAAATTAGTTTTTGCATTTTATGTGTAAACCTCTGATAACCAATGTCTGTTTTGCCAGCATTTTTTCACTTGTACAATAGTATTCCCTGTAACATCTTCCCTTGTCTTGATTTAACAAGTAACATAAAAGTCAAGGTCAAAAACCTTGCTAAATCAAAATATACCTCTTATCCATCCACAGAGCCCATTACAAGGTCATAGAAAGCAATTGTATCAATGTGACAAAATCTGGAAATTCCACACTGTCTCTTAATTACTTCCTTACCATCTCCTAAGTCTTTCTGCCTTGTTTCAGGATATGTTCCAATAATTTTACAGGAATTTTTAAGTAGGTTGAACTAGGAAAACAGCATTACAAATCTCAATCTTCCTTGCATAATCAGACGTACATTTTCACAATTACACTTTGCTGTTGTTTACCTACTATCGTACTCAATAGAATGGTTTGTTCTTGGCCTTGATGTTTCTCCATCCACAGTGTGCTCTTCACACCTGAATTTTGCCCCATCATACAATTGCTGTTTCTTCAATCCTTTGCACTGAGGAGAGGCAACGTGCTATTTCTGTGGCCTTGGTCCTCATCTTGAGCCCTTATTTGGCCCTACTCTGAAGGGCTGGTGGACTTGTGGAGGTGGGTTTTCCGGGGTAAATTGTTGTAGTCTTTCAGCTGATGGTACTGCATCCCTGGCTTTGGGGTATTATGTGCATATGACCAACGTGAATCAAGCTGTGTATTTGCCAACCCTCCAAGCACCTGACTGACTCAGTAAGGAATGACTTTAAGGGAAATGGTCACATTTACTAATCAGCTTGGGTGGTTATTGAAAATGTACACCACATTTAAACATATTCTTCTAGCCAATCTTCATTTTTCAGTTCAGAATTTTTAATTTTCATTTAATTTTAACACATAGTTTATAATAGAGAAAAAATCTCCTTATATTATTATATTACTATTGTTAGTAAATAAATGTTTGGCATATAGTATAAAAAGAGTCTAAAATTTGAATGTGTGATGTTTAATTTTCAACCAGAAAGAGAAAAATATATATATATTTTTTTTAAAAAAATGATATAACTAAATTATCACTTTAAGTAACAGAAGAAAATGTGAATTTCTATTTGAATCATAAATTAAAGAAATTGTAGAATTAGAAGATTTTTTAAGCATATTTTATTTGTAATCGGTTATCTAAATCAATCAGCAAGGAAGATTTCTGATTGCATAAAGCATTTAAAACACAAAGTGAGAATATTGCAACAATTTATTTTTTCAGGCTGAATTATGCTGGTATTTTCATGGAAATGCATAAGCTGTTTATATTTGATTGACATGAAGATTTCTAGGTCTTATTTTTATGATTTTTGTGAAGTGCTTCTGTATGTTACAGTATTGCCACCTCCTTAATGGCTTTATGTTTTTTGTTTGTTTTGTTTCTCATTGTTGTTTTTGCTGTTGTTTTGTTTTGTTTTTAATATTGTATATTTCTTTAAAGCAGAACTTACTGCTCTTTAGTTTTACCAGGAAAAGATAGAGTGATGTGAAGAACAAGTATAACCTAGCAGAAAGATTTCACCACTATGAAGATCCAGGTCAAACACCAGAAGTGTTTGCAGACATATCTATCTGTCCACAGTTCTGTCACTTAAAGGGAGAACTGCTTTCTGAAGCAGGTTTTTTTGATGCTGATCAAGCAGCTGAAATGAGACTCTGAGGGGGTCACACTGCAGACAAAGAGATATTTCACAGTGGTTTTGGTGGAGGTCAAAGAGCTTCCAATAGAAACATGACCAACTTCATTACCAACTTCATTTCTCCACGTGCTGGTGCCTCATCAGGACTATCATGGTGGCTCTGAGATCACCAGCCACAAAGCCAAAGTGAACTGTGGCTCACAGTCTTGTCTCTTTTGCTCTTTTGATCACAAATATATATATATATATATATATATAACTAACCATGGCTAAGTGCCAGGTCCTACACTTTGGTCGCAACAACCCCATGCAGTGCTACATGAGCTGACAGTGTGCCCAGTTGGCCAAGAAGGGCAAAGATATCCTGGCTTGTATCAAGAATAGTGTAGCTGGCAGGAACAGTGAGGTGATCGTTCCCCTGTACTCAGCTCTGGTGAGGCCACACCTCGAGTACTGTGTTCAGTTTGGGGCCCCTTAGTACAAGACAGACAACGAGGCCCTGGAAAGTGTCCAGAGATGGGCCACAAAGCTGGTGAAGGGCCTGGAACACAAGTCCTTTGAGGAGCGGCTGAGGGAACTGGGGTTGTTTAGTCAGGGGAAGAGAAGGCTCAGGGGAGACCTTATTGCTCTCTCCAACTACCTGAAACAAAGTTGTGGGGAGCTAGGGGTCAGCCTCTTCTCATGGATAACTAGTGATAGGACAAGAGGGAATGGCCTCAAGTTGCTCCAGGAGAGGTTTAGATTGGAAATTAGGAGACATTTCTTCTCAGAAAGAGTAGTCAGGCATTGGAGCTGGTTGCTCAGAGAGGTGGTAGAGTCACCATCCCTCGGAGTGTTCAAGGAAAGGTTGTACCTGGTGCTTAGGGACATGGTTTAGTGGGTGACATTGGTAGCAGGGTGATGGTTGGACCAGATGATCTTGGAGGTCTTTTCCAACCTTAATGATTCTATGATTCTATGATAACACAGTCCTCCTGTCCTCTCATACTATCTACTGACATGTAGTTACATTAAGACACTAAAGAGACCTGTATTCTTCCTTTTCTCTGTGTGTTTTTTTTTTTTTTAATTTTTCCTCTTATTTCTACTTTGTCCTTTATATTTCTGGGGCACTATTGTCATTGGTGTGCTGGACAGAGAAATTTGGATTCCTTTAGGCAGCAATGTGAAATAGTAGAAATTATCCATCTGTTTTCTGTATGTCAGCTGTTTATTTGTTCAGTCTAATATAAGTAAGGAAGAGTGATAAGGAAAGGTTACAAATTTAGAGTACAATGGTCTGAAACAGAAGCCTAACCTTAGGAAGCCTAAGAAAAGAATGAGGAAACCCACAATATATAAAGGAAAAAGCACATTTCTTGTGGTTGGGGATCTTGGTGTTCCTTGTAAGTTCTCTGCTGAAGTCATCTTCTCACTGAATTAACTGTAACTAATTTTATCCTCTTCCTTTTGATTTAGAAATAAACCTAAAAAAGGTAAATAAGACATATATGTATATATTAAAATAACAAGCATTCCCATTTTAGTGACGTGCTGTGCAGTTCCCGAAGATCCACATTCATATATTTGTCTCCAGTAATTTTATTTTGTGTGCATGCATGTCCTTGAACAATTCCTAAGTTTCATAAATATTCCCTGTGTTAAATTAGCAGGGCTAATCATGCCAAAGATTGCGCCAAGCTTTGGAAGAGAAGCATTGATTATCCAAACTCTCTTGTGTCCATTTTGTCACATATGCCCCAAGTATCACAATGAACACCCAAACCCATAGGCAATAAAACTGTTGTGGTCTACGTTGTCTCTGTCAACAAGACAGTGCAAGAGTTAATGCACTTTTATAGACTTGTAGCTCCTTGAGTGTCTCATGGTGCGTAGTTCTCCTTGCTTTTAGATACCTTATGGAGAGCTGTAAGGTTTCATAGCCTTGTGTCAGTCATGACAAATGTGCTGGCTGAATGGAGCACTCAAACTATAAATGAGAAATGATTACTCCAGGAGCACTTTGATGAATTTGGAGAAAATCAGAACTCACTTTCTGTCCAGATAGTCAGCAAAACGAATTAATGGAAAGGTTGCTGGAATGATAATAATCTTTAAGAGCATATGTTATGAGCAGTTAATAATGTCCCTTCCTTGTTTGAAGTGATTATTTTTCATTTAGTAGTTCTGAATGACTAAATAACTTATATCTTTACTCATTCCATTCCCCAGTGCCAAATTACATTACAGTACAAAGACTGAAGTTATCCTAGGGGTAAAAAGAAAATAGAACAATATATTAAAGTTCAGTTTTAAGTAATCTTAAATAGTCCTTTTTTAAAATTACATTTTCTCAAATGCTTGAATTACACAGTACATTTGAAACATGAAAGCAGTACCATCATACATGCTCTGAATGAATATCTGCTATTTTATTGAAGGTCTGTATATCAATGGGGCAAAGTAGACAATTACAAACATTTTAAAATAAAACTTACAGATCTGAGGATAAATGAGGAGTGAATTGTTAGTTATAGGAATATTCAATTTGCATGGAATGACATCCCTTAGCAATGACTTAATCACATTTTATTTGTGGTCTCGCAGTTCTCATTATATTGAAGTTCTTCTCATTTGTTTTCCTTGCTTCCTGTTGAAGAAATTTAACTTTGTTGGCCACCTTGTTGTGTAAGCAAGGCCTGCCTGGGAAATATTCAGATCTGTTGTCTGAGCTAATGCTATGGTTAGATTTAAAATGATGCATCCACTGCTTCTCAGCAACTGTCAATCTCTTTTGTTAATACTTGCAGTTAAATTACATTCTTTTTTTTTCTTTTTTTTTTTTTTCCCATTTCCCCACCCCCCTCATTTCCCCATTTTTTTTCTCCTATTACCCCTACCTCCCTCTATTTTAGAAATAATTCCTCTAAATTCTGTCTACATCTCCATGTTTTATTTCCCTGAAAACTTTTAGAGCTCTTTCTCAATCCTGAATTGTACAGTCTGTCTTTGGAATAGAAATGTCACTGTTGAGAGGTGAAAATGCAGGTGACTGAAAACTGGAACAGGTTACTCAAAGAGTTTTGGAGTCTCTCTCCTTGGAGACCTTCAAAAGGCAGCTTGACATGGTCTTGCTATACATGTGCTGGATTGAGCAGAAGGCTTGGACCAGATGGTGTCCAGAGGTCCCTTCCAAACTTGACCATTCTGTGATGCTGTGAAAATCAACCTTTGGAGCTTTATTGTCAGCTTTGGCCATTTTGGACTTCAGGCTGGAAGTTTCTGTTCCTGCACCAAATATTCAGTAAAGCTGTTGATACTGTCTCTCACAGTATCTTTCTAGACAAAATGACCAGAATACAGTTAGATAAAAGCATAATAAGATGGGTGAACAATTGGCTGATGGGTTGGGCCCAGAGGGTCCTTGTAGGTGAGGTTACATCAGGCTGGTGACCTGTCTCTAGTGGGGCTCCATTTTAGGACCACTCCTCTTCAATATGTGCCTCTGAAAAAATATTTAAGAAAGGGTGAGAAGAGATATCTGGAGTGGAGAAACTGGCAGGGAGAGGACAACAGGGTCAGAGCAAGAGAGGTGCTCCATGGTGGAGCATGTACTCTGCAGAGGCACTGCAGTCCACAGATAACCCACCACGTGAGGCACCAAATTATCATGTAATATAGAAAATTTCAAAATGTAACTGTAAAAAATATGAAAACCTGTCTAAACTTTATGGTAGTATATATATATATATATATATAGTATATATATAGTATAAGAAGGTCTATGGATTTGCTATCGTCAACATTTAAGTCTGCTTTCAGCTTGGAGGGAACCACTGTCATCAGTCACCTACAAGTTCCAGGAGAATTCATATCTGCTTTCCTAAATTACCAGCTGCATTTAATGCACTGTGAGAAAAAATACAATAATTTCTCTTGCTGCAGAGCATGATAAATTTCTCTTAACAATAACAAAGCCAAATCTTAGGTATCAATTCCCATTTTCTCTCCTGGATGATCCATCATATTCAGGAAAGGACAATCTTGCTCACTCAAAGAAAGAAAAAATTTCCTATTCTTTTCCCTGCCAAAGTTTTCAGATCCATTACACTGGCATTTTAATAGATGAATGCCTCAGGGGTATGAATCATATTCGTCCTTTAAATGTTAAAACATACAAAACAAGGTATATTATACATAATAACTCCTCTACCTTCTCCTGAGCATTAAAATGTAGAGAAGATTTATGCAAAAAATGTCACTGCTAATATTACTGTGACTACTAAGGAATAGTCAGATTCTTGGTTAAATTATATATTAGTAGCATGACAACTCTCTCCTAAGCTTAGGTCTTAGGAGGCCTGAATTTTAAAATCTGGCCATGGGAAGAGTATTTCTTCAGCTAACTTATGTAATAGATCCTTGGTAACTATGAGCCCTTCATATGAATTTAAAGTATGTTTGGCTGGAGAATCCTTTCACATTCAAATAAAAATGCATGCTGAGCAGTGCTGTTAGCCAGACTCATTCTAGTAGAAAAGCATCCGCCTCGGGATTTCAGCCTGGATGAGGCTATAAGAAGCCAAATGGGGTCCTGAGGCCAAATTTAATGAATTTGTGGAATTGAGAAGTGGTGTCCTAAGGAAATATTTACTCTTGGAATTGTATAATGAAGTTATATATTCTAATTAATTAATAAAGGAAGAAAAGACAGGAAGGGGTAAAGAAAAATGCTGAGAACATTGTACAGAGTCCTTTTTGTTTAGAAGATTTACACAAGTAGAATTTTCTGAGGAAATGAAGAAAATGAAATAAAGTTTCACCTCTTACTATGCCAGTAAAATGACAGATTTTTGACAGACCAGGCAAAGTCAGTATCAGCAATGACTTTGATTTCAGTGCCCAGGAAAACCACAATTACTACACCGAAATCCTTGTTCGAAAAGAGCTGGCTCCTATGTGAAGGTTGATCCTGCCCTAGTGAGATCCTCTATGAGAAGGTGGAGATGTAGTCCTATGCTGGATGAATCAGACGTGGACCTACAGCCTTTGCACTCCAAAAGACAAGCAGGTTCCTGAACACACTCCTAGGTCTGAGCTCTCTTCCTCTAGAGAGGTCTGGAAAATGTGCAGCTGTGCAAGCAGTCATTTACCTCACATTCCTGGGACAAGAAGAAAGCAACAGGAAAAACAAAGAGGCAGAGAAATGGGAGAAATAAGGAACACAAAGAATTACAGCTGGAAAGAACATAGGAGGAAGTGGCAGGAAGACACTAGAAATAATGACAAAAATGTAGTTTTGTTATTTCATGGGCAAGATGGAAAAACAAGCAGAAGTCTTGAATGCTTATAGAGCTTTTTTTCTTCTTCTTTTTCTTTTTTTTTTTTTTTTTTTAATCTGTCTTTATATAAAAATACAAATACTAATAAGTTGTACTTGGGAATTAATCTTAATGTAGCTATCAACAACACAACACAGAATTGGTGCAACAGTATTTATCTGTGTTATATATATTTGACTCATCGAGACCTGGTGAAAACCATCTCTGCATTCAGAGAATCAAATATGCCAATTTCTAAACTGTTAGTGACTACCCTGGAAAACTCAGAAAGGGCAGGTAAGGTCCCCAAAGTACACAAAAGAACAAATACAGGACCTCTCTTTAAAAAGACAACAGATAAGGAGAGACAGCACCGCAGACTTATCAGCATAACCTCTGCAAAGAAGGACATTGAAACATTGTTTAGCAATCTATTTATAAGCGCTAGGAGAAAAGTAAGATGATATAACATCCAGTGTGATTTTCTCAAAGCAATAGTGTCAAGCTAACAAATTTTCTGTTATCAGAAGAGTAATTGGGGAGAGAGGAAGGAGTCACTATTTTTGCTCTAGCAGCCCTTTTTACATAGTTGCACCTGATATTCCTATGGATGAAATACGAGGAATGCAAATCATCAGAATACTGACGGGTCATCAACCCAAACACCCAGTGATTAGTTATCACTGGTCTATTTTAGGGCATGTGAAATGCATCTTGCAAATGGCTGTCCTGGATTTACTCTTAAATGTTTTCCTTAACATGTGGATGGTGAAGCAGAGAATCTGGGACATTCTAATGTGTGGCTGTGAAACCATTGGTAGTCATGATATTAAAGATTTTTTTTTATGTTTGACAAAAATATTCTGAGGATTGCTTTTAAACTTGTCTCAGAGCACGGAAATAGAAAAGATGACCTTCTGAGGTCCTGTTGAGGTTTATATTCCAATGACCATATCCTTCTTGCACTTAGATAATTTGTTAAAGCAGCTGGAAAAATCTGCCTTATCGTTCCATTGATAGGGATTATCTGCTTTTGGGAAGATTGCTGTTCATATTTATAGAGATGGTGATATTAAGGAGACGGATACATTCCAATAACAGTACTGCTGTAAAGTGGGAGCAGGATTATAACTACAGAGCCAACCGTTTGCATGATTACCCTGATGGATGTGGGAAGAAATGCACAACAAATTGGAAATTATTGCCTAATAAATGCAAGGGAGTGTGAATCAGGTACAACAGAATTGTAAAAAATATATATAAAAATAAATGTAGCGGTTATGCAGAAGAACAATTAGCATTGCTTAGAGCCTTAATGTTAAGAATATTAACTGAAGTTCCCTGTTTTCTCATGACACCTGACGGTCCAAAGGAGAGAGTTTCTTACTTCATTCTGAGCTGTCAGGGTTTGTGCCTATTGCTGTTACCTGGCCTTAACAGAGCAGGCAATGGATGTCATAACAGGGGAAATCACAGCCTCACACTGCTTGTGGGTGAGGTCTTTTGGGGTGGCAAACAGACACGAACACACATCTGTCAGAACACTGGTGGCTCCCTTCCTGCTCCAGCACATGGGTAAATCTGGGTGGCCCCTTGTTCGCATCCTCCTCACAGGGACACTGGGTCCAGGTGAGTCCTGGCTCCCAGTCAGCACTGCCAGGAAAGACAAAGGGAAACAGGTAGAAAAAATACTGAAAGGATAGAGGGAAAAGTGCTGCCTCTTAAAAGGTGTCTGTGATTTGCAAATGAATACTTGAACAAACTCCTTGATAGCCTTTCCAAAGAGACTCCTTCACTTATTAGTTTACTTTCCTTCCTCCCACACAAGAAAAAAAAAAAAAAGAAAAAAAAAAAAAAGAAAAAAGATGACAGACAGAATAGCTCACCTTACTGTTATTTTTCAAGAAATAATTCACCTTCCCACATACACATTTTGGTCCATATGTTTTTTGTTGTTTGGTTGTTGTTTGGTTGTTTTGTTTCGTTTTAACTGTCCTTGTACTACGCGCCCAGGGATTTTTACTGAACTGGATGCAGTCACTACCCCTTCCTTTTGGCATTCCCCATGCATTTCACTGCTGCAGGGGACTGGGACACTTCTTGTGTGCCTGTTCACCTGTGCTCAGCACAGCTCCCAGCAGAAGTGCTGCTGCTGGCTGGGGGAGGCAGAGCCTGTGCTGCTCCCCCCCACCTGCAGTGCTGCAGTCACACTCCCCATTGTCCTGCCTTAGGTGTGAATCCCACTGTGCAGTGAGGAGTGCAGAGAACCCGTCACATCACAGCACAGCACGAACATGCAGAGCAGAAAGCACTGAGCCTTGAGTTTTTGGTGGTGAGGAATGCACTGGATGCTCTCTTCTGAAATATTTCCAGCTTCCCTAAAGAGAGGCACTGCTACCAGGTATGGAAGTGGTTTTCGTAAAGAATAGGTTGCTGTTTGTTAAAACAACATCTGGATTCTCATATGAAGAGATAGCAAAGCACTTGATTAGGAAGAAGAATTCCGTGCAAGCGGGACCCTCACTAAGTGCTGTTATTATTACTGGGCTCTCACACTCCAGCCACAGGCTTTTACCTTAATAATTTTACCACATTAATAAAGAGATGTATCTGACTGGCAATAAACTCCTCCTGATCCACAGTCAACCCCAGGAGTGCTGCCTCTCTGCCTTACTCTACAGCTGACCAAAAAGCCAGCATTCTCTTGCTTTGAGGAATTCTTATTAGTTAACATAAACTTCTATAAATCTAAGGTTTCTGAAATCAAATGTTAAAGGATGGTCCTGGGTTTTGATAGTAGTCTGAATATTAGAAACAGGTTAATTTTAATTCTATTTAAAATGTCCTTTCTGTGACTTGGATGAACTTCCCAACCCTGTACCGACAACAGCAGTGTCTGCTCTCCCACCCTGTGGCTGCCTGGAGCACGGGGGCTATGAGCTCTTCAGAGCAGAGGCTGTTACCTGGTACAGCTCTGCTCTCTCCTGTGAGGAGCTGGTTGTCTTGGCGAAGGCATCTGTAGAATTGCGATAATACGTATTGACATTAGAAATGCAAACATTTGCAATTTAGCGTCAATGAAAATAAATTATGAAGTATGAAATTCAGGCTCATGATGGTGAATGTTGCCATTTTGAAATGTCTTTGAACTCACTTTACCATCTATTTTTCTTTTGTTTATCTTATATGCAAAATATTTTGTGTCA
This sequence comes from Oxyura jamaicensis, assembly GCF_011077185.1. Classification (NCBI taxonomy): domain Eukaryota; kingdom Metazoa; phylum Chordata; class Aves; order Anseriformes; family Anatidae; genus Oxyura; species Oxyura jamaicensis. The sequence continues at coordinate 53,063,803 of NC_048897.1, read as the reverse complement.
ATGGTGTCACTTACAAGGAACTAATAGAGTTCATAGCCTTTTATAAATTAGCTTCATGGAATATTACCTATTGCTTCGAGTTCTCAAGCAGCAATCCTGATGATTTATGATATTTAATGACACTGGATGGCATAACACACTTATTTATTTTAAAATCTCTTCTGCAAAGTATTGCACAATGAAAAATGACATTTTTTTAAGTACCTATGAGGTTCAGAAAGAAAATGTAGAAAACTACACTCCATTTCCATTCTGGCAGTAACATTCATTAAAGAAATTAAATTAAATTGAAATTAACTTCAGGAGATCCTCCACATACTTAAAACAGCATATTTCCCTACAGTCTTTTGTTGTTACTATTCTTTTGGCTTTACTGCCCGATCAGTTAAGAGATGACAATTAATGCCACTTAAGAAATGAGCCTGATTTCTCTGAATGCGTGAACCAATTATTTATGAAAATATTGGAACACTGAACACAGAGTATTCTGTTTCACTAGGCAGTAGACCTCAGTCCCATCCATACTCACTGACTTTGCCCCTGTAATAAATGGCAATTCCTTTCAGTTTCCATCACCACTTCTGAAAGCCCTTTCCAAAGGTGACTGTGCCAGCCCAGGGAGGCCAATGTATCTCTTCACATTATTAAAGCATGTTAAGGAAAACAAGACTATTTGCATTCCACTGTTGTCTCTGACCTGACAACTCAGCTAATATCTAGCACTGTTCAGGTGTTGGAATAAAGGGGAAATGCCTGCATGCACTGCATAGCCTCAGTGCTCTCTTCTGAGTCAAAAGCATTTAGTGAGAAAATGCTGTGCTTCTTCTTACCAAATAGCTGAAAAAACTAAAAAATGTCTTCAGATTAACACATGAAGTTCTGGAGTCATGGCTATCAATGGTTAAACACCTTCCACCACATGTACCACAAAGCACACATTTAAACATTAAGTTGAGCACCGATGAAAGTGAACATTAGCAGCAATAGAGTCTTTACGATTACTTTGGTATCTGAAGTATTTTTGGAATATGAGACAAATGGTATCAACATTTAAAGTATTGAGAGCATGGACAATAACAGCTGCATAGACTTTAACAATTCTCTTGATACAAATATTAATTAAATGGAGTACAGGAATTTCTTTTTTATTGACCATAAGCTGCAGATTGCAGTTCTAGTTACATTTTTTACTATATAGTCATTGCAGGTTGTAGATCTTGATGCAGGAAATTTGTATATATTAACCCACAAAGAGAGCAATGTGAAAAGTTTCTAGGCAGGGCACTGTGCACCAAAGGATGGAGGGCTGAAGGTTTGCGGATGAAAGAGCAATCAGGCTGCTTACTGGGAATCCAGCAGCAACAGAAAGATGTCAGACATACGTCAATAGTTCAGCTCTAATAAATGTAGGGGTACTTAAGCATGTCTCATCAGCTGTATATTGAGGGTATGTCTAAGATGATTTTAACTCAGGAAAGAGGAAGGCAGTTGTGATGCACAATACAAAGGTCCAGGAGTGGACAGACCTTTGTATCGTGAATCACACTTCTCTTCCTCTTTCCTGAGTTAAAAAGGTACAAGAGTGGACAGAAGCTTCCATAGGGTTCTGTATGAATGTAATTACTATTAATTACTGCACAACCCATCCTGTTGGGGTGAACAGTCCACTTCGGAAAGCCAGGTTTGGAAGAACAACAGTATGATCTGCTTTTTACCCTCCATGTAAGCAATGGGCCATGCTTCCCCTTATTCATGTTTCCAAAGCAACAGTAAATAGTACCCCTGTTGAGACAACAGCATATTGCACTCCTGCTGAGGAGAATTTGCATTTCATTTGCAGATTATTATACCCAGGCTTAGTCTAAACTGCTTTCAAATTTCTTTTGCTGCTATTGGGTATTCATGTCGGTGTGTAGATAGAATTTCAAAACTTGAAATTATTCTCACTTCATGTACAAGACCATATGTTTCTCTATAACAAGTTTCAAATAAGAAATGCCTATCATTTTGCCTAGGTAGTTAATGTAAAATGGACAGATTAATAAATCCTGCAAGAGCCACATTCTCTTTCATCTACATGGATATGCTTCCTGGGGACCAAAATGGAGCTACAGAAAGTAACAGGCTATCAGATTTAAAGGTTACAGAGAATAAACCCACTAAACCTTTTGGAAAAACAAAACAAACAAGCACAAATACATATTTCACGGAATCACACTGAAGGACAAAATTGTTGAGTCTGGAGGCAGCTCTGGGGGCTGCCTCATCCAGCTCCTCGCCCCGAGCAGGGCCAGCTGGAAGCTGGAGCAAGTTGTTCAGCACTGTGTCCAGCCCAGTTTTGACCATCTTGAAGGACAGAGACTCCACAGCCTCCCTGTGCAACTGCTCCAGAGTTCAAACAACCTCACAACCCCCCACCATGTATCCTTAACCATGGATGCCCCCAAGACCCCTCTCCTCCTCTGAGCCCTCCCTGCTCCTACTGCCCAGGCCCTGCCTGCTTCTGCCTAGGGCTGGCGGCCACCTTTGCCACCAGCTGGCAAATACTAGACATTGCTGTCTTATATTTTACCATTTCTCCTCTTCCTACCTGCACTGCAATCTCCTTGTTCTCACTACTCACTTCTGTAGTCCTTCTGGTATAAACTACTCTTGTGAGTAAAAGCTGCCAAGAGCGATGAGCTGTTGTGGTGGGATTCTGGCAGTCCTGCCGCGTGTCAGCAGCACTGCCTGAGCCCTCGGATTCGTATCAGGCCCTGTTCTTATCTTTTGCTCGAGCTGTCCCTTTCTGAAAAGTCATATGCCATATATAGAGATATGTATATGTATATATCAAGATACGTATATATATCAATTAAGCATTCCTACCAAGCAGCTTAGCAGGGGCCGTTATTAACAGAACATCTTTGAGTTAAAACATCTTTCAGATAAAAAAGGGGATGACCAGATGCAAGTTATAAATAGGCACATATACAAAGCCACATAACCAAACATTAATGGCCATCACCACCTCTAATTCCCGTGCAGTTGCTCAGATGTGCAAGTGGTGAGCTCTGCACGCTGCTGGCAGGGACCGAGGGTACCCCAAACTGCAACCCTGGCAGTCTGCTCTCAGTTAATGAAAATGAAGGCAAAATGGTATTTCTGATTATTAAAAGGTTGCAAACTCTCTCCTACAGTAAGCAGATAACTAAAAACTATACATTGTACAGAAGTGAGAATTCAGAAATTGGCCAGAAATAAACTATGATATTTCTCATATTATTACTAATTTGCCGGGTCATTTTGTCTCTGTAAATAAATGCAGTGATACTGCTCTGTTTTCCCCAGTGTAGTGAAAAATACTTATCAGGTCAGGTAAGAAATATCCTAATTAATAAAATGTTATTAGGATAACACCATTAGAGTGTGAATTATTATTAGAAAATATTTATATCTATTATTTTAAAGGGAAAAATTGGTTGTTTCACACTCAAAGCTATTCTTAGAAATATCCATTTGAATGAGGAGGTGTTTTGTTAAGAAAAGTATGGAAGCAGTATGTCTTGAATAGGTAAATTCTGAAGTATGTCACCCAGTCAGGTAATTGCTTTGGTTTCCATAATAGAAGGCCAAATGGTATTCCTGCAGTTGTTTTTGTGGGTTTCTATATAGAAGTGAAAATCCAACAAGTGCTGGAGAAATTTGGTAAAAAGTATTTCCTTTTTTATATAATAAAAAGTTGTGCAGGCTAGCTGCATTCATCACTTATTTATCAGCATAAAGGCAGGTGGACGTTAGAGGAGTGCAGTTTCAGGGCTGAGAGGCCGGATTAGGACGATTTTCCTCCCCAGGTGCAGCAGTGCAGAACACACCCTCACCCAGGCTGCTCAGGCACCAGGGTTTGCAATACGCACGTGATCAGCCACTTTCCCAAACCTTCCCCAAGATGCAGAAGAGCAAAGATAAACTCCCAAGATGTGCACTGATGGGCTGGTCCTGCACTCAGGCACAGAGCTTCTGGGCATTTATTTTCCAGGGCCAGAGTGAGAGGAAGCGTGCTGCCCAGTACGGCACACAGGGACAACGCAGGCGGAGGTGCAGGAGGAGGGCTCGCCAAGGCAGGCAGGCACGGCCATGGTGCTGTTTCTCAGATCTTCCCACAAATGAACTAGTGTGGCAGTTTTCTGCTTTCCCTAAGCTATAAACTGTTTGGACAGTGACAATAATAGTGGCCATGTTACAGCACTGCAGCAGATTTAAAGATTTAGATACAGGCTTTTTCTAAAGTGGAGAGCCGTGGAGAACTCACATAGACGAGCTGTTGTCCCTTCACAGTTGTTTTCCTTAGGAGAAATAATCATGATAATATTTGCTCTTTAGAATGCCCAGGACTTCCAGCAAGTTCAGCATCCAAATTACTTTTATGATATTTCTAATTACCCTTTGGCATTCAGCTCTGTACATTTAACGTGGACATTGCTGTCCCCTGCCACCACCACACCTGGGGGCACGGTACATCAGCAGTGCTGGAAAACATTTTTCTTCCAACCAAGATAAAAGATAGAAAACATAATCTATTTCACAAAAAAATATATATTTTTTTCTCTCTCTCTTTTCCCAGTGCAGATGAGAGCTAGCTGCTGCTCTGTGAGAGAAGACGTAGATTCACCACTGTCATGTTCCTGAAACACGGGGCTGTTCTGCAATATCCAGTTCTGGACCTTAATTGAAATAAATAATAAATAATATATTAAAAAAAAAAAAACCTGCTTAATTGCAAAATAACATGAATATTTAATAATAATTAGCTATCAACCCCAGACATAGCCTGAATCATTTATTGAGGCAATTGGTCCCTTTTGGGAAATTTAAGCAGTTTTTTTATGGATGATTCTGACCCAAAAGGAAGCACCCTTCCCTCCTCCTCCAAGGGCCAGCCAACCAGTGGTCAGACAGAGGTGTTTCTGTCCCAAAGAATTCTAATTTTCTGGTGTGTTTTTCAAGCTGGTGCAGCTTCAGTGTAGAACAAAAAAGTGCTCCCACCTTCTCCCAGGACAGCCCTGATCCTGATGGTCACGGCACTCCCTCCGCAGCTGGCTGAGGGGGCGGTAAGGGCAGATGTCTGCTGATCTGTGCGAATGCCCCAGTTGACCTTTCATGGGTGGTCTTGTTCTGGGGTGCTCAGAGCAGGGGCAATCTGCTGGGGACAACGGGAGGAACCACAGCTTCTCCCTTCCAACCCACCAACCTGAGGGCAGAGCATTCCCATCCATATCTTTTTCGCTGGTCTGGTTTAAAGCCAGTCTTCACCATCCTTCTCAGGAGAACCGGAGCTGTTGAACTCAAACCCATGCTCAGAGCAGAGCTCATGCAAAGTAACATTGCACTGTGCATGTATATATTCATATACACATATGAGCGTATGGTGTGAGTGCTGCCCAGAGGGAACCCCAGTTCTCCCAGCCTCCCAGCCTACAGCATGGTGGTACTGCAGAATGTGTGGGAAGTCCTGTGATAAACAAATAGGGAATATAATAAGGAAAATACATTTTCTCATTCCTCTCTGCCAGCTATTGACTTATTTCCTTAAGAAGGTGATTTTATATCCTTTCTCAAAATAATTGTAGACTATATAAACCCATTAGCTCATTGAAAGACTGCTGAATATCTTGCAAATGAAATATAGATATCTAAATAAATTTGGAAGAGCATTATTCTAACGTCCTTCAGAAGTGTGTCAAATACTTGTGTCTTACTGCCTATTACATTACGCAGACATTAAACATGTATTATCTTTTGAAGGAAAAGCAGGGATTAATGACCCAAACCAAAATGATGAATACACTGTGCAAGATGAGGTGGACTTCTGAAACTAGCCAGCAAATAGAGGGAAGAAACATTAAAACTAGACAAATAATAAAACAAGAAGGTCAAAGAAGGATAAATTAATAGGCTGTTATTTAAATGTATTCAAATTCCATTCTCTGCACTTTGAAAAAAATTAACCGGCTAGAAATATGTTTATATTTTCTCTGCACTGACTTCCCTTTACAAGGAAATCTCTCCCCAGCGCAGCATTACATCACAGTTAAAAAGATCTATTTTGAAGTAGAAACTGTGGCTGTGTTTTGGATGAGACCTGAGGATAGTACAGTTTTCCTAACAAAGCTATCATTTGCTAAGGGCATGCTGCTCTGGGCAAGGCTCCCCAGCAGCAGGGTGAGAGACCGAGGGATGCTGCACATGAGGCTTGTCCTTCTGTCCTGCACCAGTCCCACCGCTGTCACAGTGGGAAACGCAGTGAAGTAAAAAAAAAAAAAAAAACAAAAAACACACACTTTGTTTTTAGTGTTTAATCATCTTCTTTGTATGCCGTGCACGAATTACCATAGATGAAATTGAAATTTGTTGCATAAAGGATATTAATGTGGTTAATAAGACAAGCAATCGCCCACCAGTGGCCCTAGACATATCCAATAAGATTTTAATGATTTTTTTATTGTTACAGTTTGCTATTATGAAACCACTAGGCCAATTTATGTCTGTTTCATCCTTAACAAGAGATTTTCTGATGCAAGTTAGGTTTAAATATTAGCAGTTTTCCCCAGCATTTGGCCGTGTTATTTCCTGAAGCAGCACTGACCGGTTGCAGGGGCAGGTTGCTCCAGTACCCATTGAACTCCTCCCAGAGGAACCCATTTGCCTTTATGGTGGGGAGAATGTGCTGGGTGGGCAGAAAGGCCATCGGGTGCATAAAGCTACAGCAGCTACCTGAGCTATATGGCAGAGCAGGAGTGACGCAGATGAGACAGCAACGTGAGAAGCCACCGTGGCATTGTGCAGAGGAAGACACCGCTCACATGGGCTATAAAAAGAGCTCCTGCCTCCCTGAAACCTGCTTCTGCTGGGGGGACACGTTGCTCCATGACAAAGCACGAGGGTTGTCTTTGCCCCTTGGCTAGGGGTTCACGCAGTGCAGAACACTTCACCACGGGTTTTATTTCTTCAGCTCAAGGACACGGCTTGCAGTAGAGAGAGGAGAGATGAATTTGTTCCTTACCAGCAATCCTTACTGGGAGCTGCGGTGAGGAGGAACACACATCACTGTACAAACATCAGGAGAATGAAAATAAATGGGTATAAACAAGCCATTTGCTGGTGCTGTGATGGAGAAAGGAACAAAGAGAACTGCGATAGCAGGAGATCGGAGGGGTTACCAAAACAGACACTGCTGCAGAAGTCTGGCGCTGTCCTATGGATTTGAAAAGGTATCCCAGTTTAAAGCTGCCTTCAGGGCAGAACAGCTGGGGTTCATGCAGAGAGCAAAGCTAACAGTGATCAGTGCGTTCCCGAAAAGCAAAATGATTGTTAGGGAGGAGAGAGTCGGTGCTCAGCGTGAATGCTGCTGGAGACTGAACCTGCTGTACAAAGAAACAAAGTAGAAAAATATCCCCATGAAACCAAAGGAAAAGTACATTCTCAAGGTAAGGAGTGCTGCACACAGGAATAATGCTAATTCACCGAGCTGCAGCAGCATGCCTGGTGCTGCCTTTGGGGTATTTAAAATATATATTGGTTTTGTAAACCAATGGCATTTGCAATTGAGCTAGGCTGTGACATTCCAGTCTTCCAGGCGGTGATTAGGCATGCTGGTCATGGAGAAGTGCAATTATTCACTCCTTGAGAGCGATACATTTTATGGTGTGCTGAGTACCCTCTAAAATCTTCACTCACACTGCTATTATCCACCCTCCTGTTAAGAGCACCCTCAGGATGCCCGGGGATGGTGCTAAGGCAGGAGGCTGTGGATGTGCTTTGGGCAAGGAGTGTGGTCAGTGCCAGAGCACCCCATCCTCCCTGTGCTCCTCGTCCTGGCAGCCTGCTGCCTGCAGGACTGCTTGTGCTACGCTGAGAAACGCAAGGGAGAAAGAGATCTGAACATCAGATGGAGCAAAGCAGAATACAGTACAAAGTGGCAAGCCTGCAAACATGGGATATGTCAAGATTTCACAGCTTGAAAAAAGCGTGACCGCAATTTCTGTGCTCGTCCTTTGTAGGTGAAAAAGTGTTTTACTGCCAACTGGGAATTATGACATTTCCTAGTCAGTGTGTGCTGCTCTGTGTACAGATACTGCATGGTTAGAAGAGAGTTACTGCAAAATAGCATTAAAATGTGTAAAACTAGCAGTCTCTGTGGCCTTGAGCTACAGACACCAACCGTGATTTAAGCTCATGCATGACACGATGCAAACAAAAGATATCTACTGCAGAAAGCCCTTCAGAGCATCTATAACGAGCTCTCTGACTTCTGCTGGCCAGAGATCTGCAGGTAGAAAAGGAGCCAGCGATTGAATTCATAAAAAAATGCCCCGAGTATTAACTTGGCAGAGCTACAGTGGCAGATCACAAATTATTAGAGTCCACACTTAATAAATCATTAAGAATAGTATCTGCTAGATCAGAGGAGAATAATATTGCAATGGAAAGGGAATTTCTTTGTGTGGTCTCCTCCAGCACATAGACCTGCTGTGCTGGGCTGCCTGGCAGGGGACAAAAGCACACACTGGCAGAAAAGAGTGTTTGCTTGTAAAATAATTGAGATCCTTGACAGAGAGATTACCTGGGCGCTGAGGTCCAAGGATACAAAATGCTGCAGCTCATCACACAACCTCACACACTGTTAGTAGAAGCAATGTCAAAAAAGACATTGCTACAGTAGATCATCTGGCATTATCTAAGGGTTCAGACCTAACTTGAGGTATTGGAAAACAGTGGTTAGAGAAAGGAATCTGTGGTCAGTATTCAGATATGTGCATCAGATCTGCATGCTTCAAATATTGTTTCTTCTCTGTTATTGGTTTTCATCCACCCTAATAAATACAAGCACAGAGTTTTCAGTGGTTTTGGCAGGGTGACCCAGCTGCCCTCCAGCCTCATGTTTTAACTGAAAGACTTCATTTTAATATTTAATATTCAGCTATAGCAGTGCCATGTTGATGGTGCTTCATTCTTGGGGCTTACCCAGTCCAGCCAGAAAATAAAGGTAAAAAGTGATGTGACCTTTTTTTGCTTCTACTCCTGCATCACCACCTGTGATACTTTCTTTCCTCTCAGTCACAGATGGTAATGTTTCTCCTCTTTTTTCCCCCCTGGTCTCTTCCTCTCTGCACCAGTCCACCCTTCCACAATATTCCCTCACGTCCCCCAGTTTTCTGTGGAGGTGGTGCAGGTCTGGACACTGTAGGTTTCCTCTCCAAGTTAACCATGGTGACTTCAAGTGTAAATTTAACTACTGCCAACAACTCTTCAGCTCCCAGTCCACTTGTCCCTGTCCCAAATAAATCAGTGATCATCTCAGATTTTTTTTTTTATTATTATTATTATTATTTTTATTTATTTTTTTGGCAGTATGAACTGTCAGCTCAAGTTCAGCATAACTAACAAATTTTCTGCATTTCCAGGACCTTTGTTGATCCTACCTGGGACAACAATGCACTTACTAGAACTGCTTACAATCAAACCAAGTGATCACTATGAAAAGCGGAGAGAGAGAGATTTAGGAATGAAATAGATATCTTCCCTTAGTGCCTTCTTTGGTTGTAACATATACCCATCCTACTCATCTGTCCCCCAGGAGGAAACAATCACACCAGAGGAATGTTCACCTGGCTGAGACCAAAAAGCTTATTAAAAGGGGGAAGAAGAGTCTTGGCCTTAATAAAGTTAACTGTAGACATGTTGAATGCACATTATATTAGAGTCCTGACAGATTATATAGAGCCCTTAAGCTCTGGGAAGATGTATCCTTTGTGGGAGACAAAAACCTGCAAAGCCATGATGATAAAACCTGGGAAATGCAATCTTTATCTTTAAATGGTCAAACAGGGAACATGAACAAATGTAGAAATAATTTCATAGAGGAGGCAGTGTGTCACAGAGAGAAATGAGATCTGTATCAGAGCTTTTTTTTCATCAGAAACTCTGCCCCGTGACTCTCTCATCTTTTATCACTTTTATCTTTCCTGAAAACAAGTGTGGCATTTGGGGAAAAACAGTTCTCTTCTCTTCTCTTCTCTTCGCTTCGCTTCGCTTCGCTTCGCTTCGCTTCCCTTCCCTTCCCTTCCCTCTTCATTCTCAATAATCTCAATATTCTCTTCTCAACATTCTCAATGTTCTTAAATACTTTTCCCATTGTGGAAACAAACAAACAAAATGAAGTCAATCAAAAGTTCCTTTAACCACTTTGTCTCAATCTTTGCATATTAACTTTGCCCAGTGTGACACGCAGCTGTCTTCTCCACCCATACATGCACACTGGTGCTGCCACCTTCCCACAGGCACCCTGCTATCTGCCCAGCCTAGCAGGTGTGCTTTCATCAGGAGCTGATAATGCACCTTGTTACAGCTGGGGGAAGATCTACTGGTTTAGGTCACTGAGCACTTATAATGTGTTGCAAGCCCTCCCCTCAGCAGTTAATCTATTTGGAGGAAAATCTATCGATTTCTCACTGCTGTTCAGGGTTACAGAAGTGTGGGATAAGAGCGTTATGTTTGCAAGAGTGGGACAAGTACTGTGAGCCTTAGGAACAGACACGTCTGACAAAGAAGTGAATGCATCTCTTCACTGTAATGTGCAAAAGGTACTAAGGAGATATCTACTAGTAAGGGTGTTTTATGCCTTTAAAATCCTTACCTGAGTACATTTTTGGTAAGTGGAAGTTCACAGCTCACTCTGTGCTGTAATTTCTGGGTCAAAGTTATTTCAACTGACACTAAAATTTCCTCTTTACTAACTTTCTCTTTAGCTGGAGACTGGGGAGAGGGCGGATGTTTTCAGCACAGCAGATAATATCAGAGCCTGACAAGAATTCATGAATGGGAGATGTGGACACCTTAGAAATGAGTTATGACTGAGCATAGCTCACTGAAAGGAAAGAAGAAAAATCTGTGCATCTGAGAATCTACTGCCTAAGCTGTGGCACTGAGCAATTTTTTTCCTATGGTTAATTTTTTGGCTTCAGTAAATCCAATCAGATAGTGATTTATTACAAGTTTCTATTCTGTGTCATTTCCTCTTCAATAATAATATTCAATGATTCATTTTCTTGTTGAGAAAGAAAGTCAATATTGCAAATCCATCCAACTTTCATACACCAGCTCCTCTGGGACCTTGCACGGTCTAATGGACTTTGTACTTTCCCTGGTACTCATGATACATCTTCCTTTGCAGGCCATTGCCTCAGGAATCCCTTCCCATCTTCTTTGGTGTCTGCATCTCCCAGGTAGCCGGAGATAGGATGTTATCTCTGCCATTGGGAAGGTAATCCACCGTGCTTCTTAATCATTTTTAGCCTTTTGTCAATATCCAACCTAGCAATATTGCTCTAAATTGCTAGTACTCATTTTCTAAGCTCTGTAGTCTGCCGTGACAAATTCAAAGCCTTTTACATATAAATGTGTCTCAGAATAATGGACAGGAGAGGAAGGCACTCTAGAGGAATACAGGAACATCAGCAGCAGGACAGAACAAAGCCTAATATCCTGATGCCAACCTTGGCCCACTGTGAATGCCAAGGGAAGATTGTCAGAAGAGACACAGCTGGTGACACCCCCCTGCATCCTGTCCTGTCCCCAGGGATCTGTCAGCTGGGAGCTTCCTGAGTCCATTGACCCACAAAATATTCAGCTATGTAGGTTTCCTAAAAGTCATTACAGGTTCATTGCAAATGTATTTTTGACTAGCTCTTGCCTTTACTTTTATTTTTAATCTTTCCTTGGAACTCCTCTGGTGAACACGTCATGCTCAACATCTTATCATCTCTGAGATAATTTAATTGGCTTGTATTTTGGGGAAGAAAAAACTCATATACATTTTTTTAGATTCCAGACCCCTTCCATCTGTGATTTAAGAAGGCAATTAGGTAACTTATTTGCTGATAATGTTTTGATAATATAATTCTTTTTTACCAAACCATTAAGTTCTCTATTCATTTCACCCAGAAATGTATTTTTTTAATATACTATACCCAAATACCATCTAGTACTGTGACTACTTATTGTAAGAATTTGGGTCTTTCATACTTCATTTTTCTTTTACTTAAAGAGTCATTTTCCTCCTGTCCTCAACATCATGAATCTGAGGTTGACTATGGACGTGTAGGCTTTTTTCATGCTCCTTAATTTTTGTAACATGTCTAAATTCAAGAGCAAGTAAGGATCAAGGCACTACCCAGGGCAGTCCTGGAAGGAAACCTGAGCAGCTGAAGCCCAGCAGTGCCTGTCCCCCAGCTCCCCCCATCTCAGCAGGCTGGAGTGCCACAAGTGCTGCACGGGCTGCAATAAGGACTTCTTGAGCTTGAGGTATAGGGAGATTTCAGCTGAAGTCTAACACTTTTAATTAGCAGGGAATTCAGCCCTGACAGACTGAGTATTGCTCTGTTCCTCAAGTGTACAAGTTTTACTGCTAATCTGCAAATGATCTGCTTTCATTCCTCCGTATGCCTCTCTGCTTCTGTGAGTACCATCATTCCATCACCCTTGTTTCAAAACCTCCTTCAGCAATTTTTGTATTTAATGGGGCGCATCTCCTTCCAGAGGAGTTGCTGTGGTTTCAGAAGGCCTGGGGATGGTGGTGGGGCAGAGGTAAGTGTGTAAACCTTCACAAAGCTTGGGCTGTGGGCCGAGGGAGGCAAATGAAGGGCCCTGGCCAGCAGATGCTCTGGCCAACGCTCTCTCCGTGCTCCAAGCAGACCCAGCAGTGCCAGCATGGATGAGGTCTGATTCCTTTGTTAGAGACAGGGGGGGTCTGGGGGCATGTTTTAGCACAAAATTTTAAAATATCCTTTAGGATGCAAAGGAAGCTTTTAGTTCTTGCATTACCAAGCAGTGTTGGACTGGGCGAGCCCCAAGAATGAAGCACCATTAACATGACCCTGCTACAGCTGAACATTAGAGCTAAATCTTTCAGTCATAACGTGAGGCTAGAGCACAGCTGGGTGATCCTGCCAAAAGCACTGAAAAATCTGTGCCCTAAACTGGACTTGTATTTATTAGGGTAGATGAAAACCAATAATAGAGAAGAAAAAAGCCCTGAAGAATTCAAATCTGGCGTGCAAATCTGAATACTCAATGGTTTCTAAAACCTTAGAAATCAGAGAGGAAAAAGGAAATCAGGTGTAATGGGAGGAGGTGGGGATGAGGATGAAAAGAGAAAGACTGGAAAGTTTTCATAACGTTTAAATGCAGGGATTATGAATTCAAATTAAGAACAATTGCTAAATAAGAGTTTATAGGAGTGCATTTGTTAGGCATGTCAGCAACAATAAATATCATATTTGTCTCTGCTCTAACAAGCAGTCTGGTACTTTAGGCTGGCTTTGAGGACTAGGGGACCTTCCTGTGTAAGGTGATCATAGAATCACAGAAACACAGACTTGTGGTTGGGCTGGAAGGGACCTCACAGCCCACCTGGCTCCAGCCCCCTGCCATGAGCAGGGCCCCCTGCCCCAGCCCAGGCTGCCCCCAGCCCCATCCAGCCTGGCCTTGGGCACTGCCAGGGATGGGGCAGCCACAGCTCCTGGGGCAGCCTGCGCCAGGGCCTCACCGCCCTCTGAGGGAAGGATTTCCTCCAAATATCTAAACTAAATCTCCCCTCTTTCAATTTAAAAACCATCCCCTCTTGTCCTATTGTTATCTGCCAAAGTAGAAAGCCACTCTCCAACTTTTTGTAAGCCACCTCTAAGTACGGAAAGGAATTATTGTGATTACCCCAGTGCTGAGAAAAGCTGGGCTATCACCTCGTCCACCCGCTGCCTTGTGCAGCCACATGGAGACACCAGCTGCAGCTGGAAAGCAGCGACATCCCTCAACTTGGACACTCCAGGGCAAATCAGCCCAAGTGCCATGTGAGGCCACTCTGCGCACAGGCACAGCCAGGCTCTCTGCACACGAGGATGCCCAGCTGGGTGCTGGACATTGTCCGTTCAGAGTGATGGAAGCAATGGTGGATGCAGAAAATGCAATGCCCCGTGGTGAAACTGCAGCATGCCAGGGCTGTCCATCTTGGAGCTGGTGCCCTCCACTGAGGGGCTGTTACTGTCCTGATAAGCTGGGACATAAGAGTCTGTAGTACCAAAAAATCGGCCCTAGGATAAGGAAAGGGCAAACTGATTTTTTTTACAGGACAGTTCAGTGCAAGAAAGGAAATCTCGTTGATTCAGAAGTTTTGGTTTCATTTCTACCAACAGATCTCTCTCCTTGGGATGAACATCTGGTAAAGATTACAGGAAAAGTGTCTGTAACCTCCACTACTGGAGAAGAGGGTTACAAAGAATAAGGAGGGAAAGGACAAAGCAGTGACAATTGCTCTGGGAACTCTGTCAGATAACCTGAAGGACTGCATTGATGAACTGGATGGCTCCTGCAGCAGTTTATCTCCTCAAAGCTGTTGCTTTGATGAGTTCTTTCAGCTTGTGACAAGATCTTGACCTTGAAGGAGCTGACTGATAAAGATGTGGATGCAGTGATTGTGCTGTGGCTCGTGTCTCCACAGTATCTGCTTGAGCATTCGCGCAGAAGAGTACTCTCCAGTAAACAGAGATATGACTGGGTGCACACAGGCCTGCACGGGAGCTGATCAAAAAAAGAAGGAAAATAATTTTTAAGATATCAACGTTTTTTAAAACTAGAATCAAAAGAGATGGATCTCCCGGGAAAGACTTCTCTGGGCTGAGCAGCAAGAAGGCAGGAGGGGCAATGTGGCAGCCAGGGACAGGCAGCCGACATGTGCAAGGACCTTGCCTGGCCGAGCAGCGCAGGCACAGGGGGCAGCCTCCAGTGTCCCTTCTGCAGTCTGAAGCAGTGACAGAATCTGGTACAGTGCCTAAATCCACACCTGCCTTGCAAAATGCATCTTGCAATAACAAAACATTTCCCCAGTCTCTGTGCCAGCGATGCAGAAAGCTGCGTTGGTGGGGATAAAGCAGAGGAGGCCGATACTCACGGCTCATCCATGAGATGCAGCCCTCATGCGATCAGCTGCTTGCATGCAGCGCCCTCAGGGTAACAAACTGCACAGGTCTCTTCTCACCTGTGCGAGGAACTGAAGGATCCCAGCAGCAAAGGCCACATAAAAGTTGAAATAGCATTTGACAGCAAATGAAGCATACCGGTTTTTATATGAAGCCTTCCCAGGCATTTCAGGTCAGTCACCCCATATCATGCATAAAGCTATTAGTTCATTTATTCTCTGAATCATTACTACCAACTGTGCTAACTAACATAAAAAAAGACTAATGGATTCCTTGAGGGAAAATTTATATGCAAGGTCAACTTTTTTTTTATTATTTATTTTTTTTTTAACACAGGCAGGCAATTATCACTACTTTTATTTAATGATGCCTTCTCTGAATACATGTAATATTTCTTGGAATTAAAGACCACAAATTTGAGCATTTGCTTGAAATAGAATTATTGATTCATCCAGCATCAAATCTACTTGTCTCGTAATTACAGACAATGAAAAGCTCCTCTTTCTCTCCTAACAGTGTCAAGCTGTTAATGCCAATCAAAAATGCTGAAAAGCATAATAAAAACTGAAATATGCAAGATGGTTGGTGAGACTCTCTGTTCAGCCCAATTCTATGAGATGCTGAATGTCACCAGGGCATGTGGCAAAATGTCAGTGTTATTTTCTTCTAAGGAAAACAACACAATTGTTGTGTTGTAAGATTAGTGTATATTTTGAGTGTAATTACAGCATGGACTATGTATCTTGAGCTACCGTAGAGATTTCTTGTAAAACACTTCTGACAGAGAATGATCCACGTTATATTACTTATCAAAAATTCAGAAAATTTTTCATTTCATTTGAAATGTCCTGTTTTACACTGAAATATACATAGCAGTTTTTTAGCTTACCTTTAAAAATATTAAATTTTCTTTTCTTGTCAGCTAGGAAGGTTTCATGAAGATCTAGGAGAGGCCACTTTTCCATTTCTTTCTGAAGCATTGGTGACGACATGCTGCAGTCATCTTGAACTCCTTCCTCTCACTTCTCACCAGATAACCACGGCTCAAAGCACCTACGCAAGCAATGCCAACCCTGCGTGAGATTTAGAGCTGTGTTTATCCTGCAATATTAGAATGAAGATCTAAGGTATTGCAAGTTGGGCACCTGAGGAATTACTGTGCCTTGCAGCCATGGCTGCAGTGAGGACCCTCGGTCACCAGAAGAGGGGGGCAGGATCCTTCCATCTTCTCACTGGCCTGAAGGTTGCTGTTGCTGTCACTTGCCCTAATTAATAGTCCAGACTGGGCTGGTTTACTCCATCTCTCCCCTGTAGGTCCCGCAATAAGTACAGCATTTGAAAACAGTGTTTTGCACAAATATGCACTGTCTCATTTTACCAATAAAGCAACCTAAACACAGGACACTTGGTGCTTTAACCATCTGCATGCTTTACTGTCTCCCTGGAAAGCTTAAGGAGCTCTAACTTGTGTCCAGTCACACATCTGTTATTTCAGCCACCAGCCCTTCCTCTCTTTTCAGGTCTCTCTGTTTCAGCCCAGCAGCTGGGCGCAGCTTTCAGAGGTGGACTTAGAGGTGTGGGCAGGAGGCTGCAGCCTGCTCCTCCCAGGACATTTATCCTGACAAGCCCACTGTGAATGAATTTGATATGAATTCACAGTAAACTCCAACAGAACCACATTCTTCCTTAGAACTATTTTCAGCAGTTTCATATTTTTTCATGTGATGGATTACTTGTTTCCCTCCTTCCCTTGTAAAATCATCTAATATTGACTTTAAAGTGAGCTGCCCAAGTCCATGGAAATGTACTGCGCTATTTGATCATAAAGTAGGTGAGTTCCTGTTTTTTTTTTTTTTTTTTTTTTTTTTTTTTTTTTTTTTTTT
>NC_048897.1:52776723-53046809 GCF_011077185.1 Oxyura jamaicensis | reverse complement strand
TTTTTTTTTTTTTTTTTTTTTTTTTTTTTTTTTTTTTGAGATCAGTTAATCATACATTTCCTGTCCTTTGCAGTTCTCTCTGTTATATCTTGCTTTTCTGCAGAATCTTCATCCAGCAACCGAGCCTTTTTCTGAAATTTTTGTTACTGCAGATACTGCTGAAGTGGATGGTGCTGTGGGAAAATTTTGCTGGTGCCAGCTTTCTCTGAAGTCCAGTGCTTCTTGGTCTGCTCTGTCACTTTGTGATGGGCATGTTTTATGATGAGTACAATATGGGTTATTTCTAATATGCAGCTATTCATTTGTTTTGCATTAGTGGGAAAGAAATGAGGCAAATCTACCTACCTGCTGGTCCCCAGGCAGAATCTAGAAAGAGGAAGAAAGGTTTTAAATTATGTGGGCACATATAAATGCTAACTTTTAAGCACAAGAGGTTGAAGGAATGAAATTAAATGGACGAAAGAGAAATAACAGTCAATCTGAAACATTTTAGTAGGGAAATATTTTCACCTCCATTCCTGCAGAAAGAGTTCTTCCCAAGCCTCCAAAACAAAGTGAAGCATAGAAGAAAGGAAATTGCTGCAAGAAGGAGTAAGTGCATTGTGGATGGCATTGTCAGAAAAGCACTAAATACCGGTTCTTTCTGCACACTTTGAATACAAATTAAAACTCCCATAACCGCCGTCAACCACCACCAACTTACCTCTTCTGCATCTCACTACAAAGAAACTGCAGACACATTACCTCTGCTCTGCTCAGAGGGGATGCACGCTCATGGGTGCCTGGGCAGGAGCCAAGAGAGGGACCTCTCCCGTGTCCTGCTCCCACAGTACAGCACTGGACCCTTTGTCTGGACTATCCCCACACCATGCTTGACTGCCAAACAACCAAGAAAATGGAAAAACTGCTGGGTGGAAAGCAGCAGACTCCACCTTTGTGGCTGACAGACCTTCTGTCTGCTTGGCTGATACACAAGGAGTGGCACCACATGACTGAAACCAATAACTACTTGTTTAGGAAGCCAGATTAAAGTGTATTAATTAAATTGGAGAAAGCCACCACATGTCTGTTCCAAAATAAACTGTGCTTTCTCTCAATTTCAGATCTGGTGCCTTTTTAAGCACCAAATATTATGCACTCCCAGAAACCTGTTCCAAGAAACTCAGGAATATCTCTCCAGGTCCGTAGCATTGTACATGTACACATTCCACACGCCAGCTACATGCATTTTACCAAAACCTTGGTTAAAAGCAAGCAAAAACACCTGCAAATACCCTCCCTCTCCCTGAAGGTGATGTTTTTAGTGATCGAGTTCACAGTACGGCCACACAAACTGTTGTCAGAGGGCATGGGGACACATGGCAGCCACAGCTTTGCCTTGGGATAGGGGTGCCAGAAGCAGGTGGCATCGGGTGGCACTTGGGGACAGATGGGGTCTCCTGCTGTCATGGGCTGGAGGCACCACAAGGCCTCCACTGCTGCTGAAAACAAGGGCTACTACTAATATTATTATTACAAGTAATAGGAATAATTACAATAAGCTGATATTCTCACTGCAGGACTCATGGCAAAGGATGCTGCTTTAACAAGTGAAATAACCCCAAAAATAAAGGAGCGAGGTGAGAAAGCAGATTTCTTGCTCATTCAGCCTGTCTCAGATGCTTAGCTGGGTCACGAGACACTACAGCAGTAACATATTAAACAGTATATAAATTAGCTATAGCAAGTTAGTAGCGCACAAATATTTGTAAATCCCATGTTGTGGAATGCTTGAGGTAATTAACTAAACACTGGAGCAAATTAACTCCCCCTCCCCATCTCGTTTTAGTTTGGAAGAAAATGGGAGGAATAAATTGTGCACTTACCATGGGCCCCTCATGCTGTCTTAGTGTTTGCTAATAGCTTTCCTTTTCCTCCTGAACATGTATTATTTATGTATGTTAAAGAACAGCACACAATACACAAAAAAACCCTTGGCCCTCAGCCTGCTCTCTTAAAGCAGGAAAGAGCAAGGTCATGCTGCAGATTATCTGTTTCAGAGTGAATGGCTTTCTATGCTAATTCTGTGGGCTGGTAATGCAGATTGAAACATTTTGGTATTCCTCACACACAGAAAGGTGGAGTGTGATTATTTTGCGTTGCATTTTGTTTTGAGATTCTCTGATGTGAGAAAAAAGGCACTTCATTCGCCATCCTCGCCCATGGCTGCTACCAAAGACTCATGGAAACTTCATGGTCACATTAATATTGGCATCATTTATTTGGGTCTTGGTTCTCCTGTTTTTATTTCTTTGGGTTTTGGTTTGGTTTGGTTTTAAATTGAAGTAGAAATGATCTGTTTCAAGCCTAGTTGCAATTTTTCAGCAGCAATAAATAGAGAGGAATTTACCCTGCCTCTGTTCCACAGAATTTCATTCACCAGGTACACTTCACCAAAAACCAGTACCTTGAAAAGAAAACCAAACACTGCATTGGTGGAGTTCCCAATGGACTCACCCTGCTCTGACTTCATGGACCTGTGCCGTGATGGAGACACACAAACCATCTGGGACTTGTAAATCAAAGGCCTGAGATGCTGATGAGTGCAAGTCTCTGTGCTCGCCTTGTCTGCCGGGGAGAAACGAGTGTGATTGTCGCCAGCGATAGTCACCAGGACACAGCTTTCCTCCCTCAGCTCTCCCTGCAGGTACGGGCGCTTTACAGAGCAGGATTGACGCTGGCTGGACATGGTGCTCTGCATGAGGTGGGACAAAAATGCTGCACCAGAGAGCTCTTGCTTATAGCCAAGCCATCTTAATGAGGAACCATCACCTGGATTAAACTGGGAGTGAGAGTCACAAAAAGATGTCTGAAGCCAAGAAGCCTGAAAAGAAGCATGAGCATTTATAATGGTGGGGTGTGTGGTTTCCACCTGGGAGTGGAAAGAGTCAAACACTGGTTTGATGGGGACAGAAGTGGTCCTGATGCCACCACGACCTCTCCAAGGTCACACACAGCAGCTTTCCCATCAGGTGCCACAGGCAGGGGGTGCTTGTACACACATCCTCTGTGTGTCTGTGTAATTACAACTTGCAATTATAACTGGGATTATAGACGTGTTGAGAAATTTGCAGGTGTTTTCCACTATTATGTGAGTGCCTTGCGCGGTGGCTTACCTGTGACATTACTGATATTGATCTCAAATGTGCAGTTCACTGATTGCCAGTTAATTTAGTGTTGTTAATAAGTCAATAAACCACTTCAGCCCTGATTTGGTTCAAGCTAGGTGAGCCATGCAATTTTTTCCCTGCAGCAGACGGGCGGTGGCAATAATTCCCCTGCAGGGAAGCAGTCATTTCTGGTGAGCACAGACATGGACAGCAAGTGAGGCTGAGCTGTACCCACAGACATTTGTATGTCTAAAAAAAACCAACAATTCAGCCAAAGACCGTAGCTGTGGTGGACAGGCAGACCCGGGGACTCCCAGGCTGCCCAGTTTTCCCAGTGCATGAACGGAGCCAGTGAAGTGGTAAAGAGCCAGTAAAGTTCCTGCAAATGTCACCCTGAATGGGACCTTCCCCTCCTCCAGCCCTCCCAGTGGGTCCCATGGGGGGACCCTTTTGCGCCAGGAGGGGACAGTCCTGCCTTCGCCCTGGGTAGCTGCTCCATGTGCCATAGGTCCCTGCCGCAGCTTGCTTCCCAAAGGAGGGTTAAAAAGCTGAGGATGGTGAATCCAACTGGTGTGAGGAGCACTGTGGGAGTGGGAATATTGCGGAGTTATTTATAAAAACATACAAAATGATAAACCTGCCTGTGCTCCTTCCACTCACTTTGCTGTTGTTACTTATTTATATTTAAATGCATATTTCAGCAAAACAGGCACATTAACAGCACGTTCGCTTCTGTCCTACAGCTTCTGTCTCCCTGGTGTGACCGTGAGCTGTGTGCGTTCACCACAGCCCGTGCAGAAAGTCATTGGGAATGTTTGCTAAAGCCTCCCATCACCCAGCGACAGGCTGCGGAGTGATGCAGGGAGCCGAGAACTAAGGGGCACCTGGAGATATCCCTCACCCTGTGCCTCTCCCGTGGCCGTGGGGACCCCAGCGCAGACCCAGCTGCAAAGCACAGACTTCCCAGCAATGAAAGCTACAAGTGCCCTGTAAAATACAGAGGGCAGTGCTAGCTCGTAGCTTTCCCTGAACTGCCTCAATCAGCTGAAAAATGTAGGATGGCCTCTAAATCCCGAGGTTATAAACTTGGGTCCTTGGCCACCCTCTCACCCGAGTGGTTCAGCTGTCCAAGGGGAGCAGGCCTGGACCTACCAGGATGGTGGGCCATGGAAAAGTTGTTATATATACAAATAAGGGCATTGGTTGGCCTTTTTTATTTAATTTTAATTTTAATTTAATTTAATTTAATTTTTATTTTATTTTATTTATTATATCATATTATTTATTTTATTTTATTATTTATTTTATTTTATTTTATTATTTATTTTATTATATTATTTATTTTATTTTATTATTTATTTTATTTTATTATTTATTTTATTTTATTTTGTGCGTGTTCTCTCTCTCTCTTTTCTTTTGGACAATGGGATGATGGAGGGTGAACCCAAGAGCTGGGCAAAGAGATGGAGGTGAGCAAAGAGATGGAGATGAGGATGCAGATGGAGAAGGAGCAGCAGGATCTGTCCTCTCTCCCTCCTGGCTGTGCAGCACAAGGTGCACAGCAGGTACCTGCTGCAAGGAGCCAGTGGTACCTGTGTGTGGTGGAGGGTGTCCCTGGGGCTTACAAAGACTGCGCAGAGCCTCGGAAATGTTCTTTGTGGTTTCTCTGTGGAAATCTCTCGCGGCCAGTGCAAAGATGCAGCCGGTGAGGAGGCAAGCATGGGAAAGGTCTGCAAAGGGACCAGCAGTTTCTTCTGGGAAGGCAGGGAAAGGGGAGGGAAAAATATCTAAAAGGTAGTAGAAAGCAGAAGTTACCATAGCAACTAGCACTACTTTTGCCAGGAAAAAAAAAAAAAAAAAGTCAGAAAATAATCAAAGATAAGGAGGAAGTAATCAAACCAGCTTAAGGAATATAAAAAATACAAAGTGTTTATGAATTATATATAAGTCTTCTAAGATCTCTTATGAATCAATTCAAAATAAAATAGACATGTTGAATGAATTTAAAGGAAAGGAAAAGATACTACTTGCATTCTAACACTTCACTATAAATTATGGATGTTTTTGTTTGAGAACTGCTGCTTTGTTTGGGAAAACTCTGAGATAAGTGAATTAATGAAAATACAAATATTTAAATATAACTGAGACTCTGTGATGGAGCTGTCTTGTTCCTTGCAACTGCAAAAGACGAATGGCCACCAGTTTTGGAAAGTAGGCAAAGAATCACTTTAGTTTTCAACGTGGCTCTGGTGAGTACCTGACAAAGATGTGAAGAAACTGAACCAGCTTGAAGAATAGCTTGGCCTAAAAAGAAAGTATTTTACTGCATAGTGCATAGTTTTCTAAGAAATTAATTGTCAGATGAGACTCAATGAAAAAAAAAAAAGTACTATATGTGGTTGGGAAGAATAAGATTTCAAGTTGCAAGAAAGAAGATACAAAATATGAGCAAAGCCTTCACAACAAAGTTTTGCCAAGATTATGAGATCCTCATGCCAGGTATATAAAGAAGTTTGAAATCGATAGTGCCCAGAGGAAACAAATCTGAAGATTCCTTCACGCCTAATGGCTCCTGCCTTGCACCTTCCCTGCTTGGTGCGTGTCATCAGCAAGAGGACCAAGGTTATTGGGATTACAGGGCTGGTGCATGCTAGCAGTGCTTGTATATAGATGGGCCAGGCTTTCCCAGTGACATGGAGATGTTTCCACCAAGTCCTGTCAGAGGGCAGCCCCACCAGTGGGTTGTACCCAGGGGTTTCTTTAAACTCCCTCCCAAGGTCTCATTTGCATCTCCCATTCCCTGTTCACATATCCCAACAATCAAGAGAGATGTTATTGCTCCCTCCCAACATGCCAGCCGATGCCATTAATCACAGGTCTATGCAGTCATGTTAGCATGCTGCTTGCATCCCGCTTTGTGGGTGTCCTTGATGCAAGACCTCTCTTTACATTCTGCTCCTCTGCTCCACCAAAACACATTAAAATCATTCTCTGTAACAAACATCCTGCGCAGATACATAAATCTTGAGCTCTTAAAAACAACTTCCTGGAGAAGGTGGTTTATTTATTAATGCACTCATTTACATAAAGTGCCAGCTGCTGCAGGGCCATGTGGTTTCTTCTAAATAGACCAGTCAGTGCCAACCAGAAGGGAGCAAACCCGAGCGTGCTGGCATGCACCGTGTGAAGGCTTCAAAACCTGCTTGTGGGGACACGTTGGTCTTTGAATCATAGAGCAGGTTGGGTTGACAGAGACCTTAAGGAACATCTAGTTCCAACCCCCCTGACATGGCCAGGGACACCTTCCGTTAGCTCAGGTTGCTCTAGGCCCAGGAGGATCTCCTCATCAGAAGCAGGCTCGGAAGCAGCACCAAGAGGCAACTGCCTCTCATGGTTTTGCCCTGTTGGCATGAAGAGCCTCCCTTCACAGCTCCCTGGCCTTGGGTACAAGTGAGCCCCATGGCAGCAGGTTGGACATCGGCTTCTCCAGTGTTTCCTCTTTATTCTGATCAGAAACGACTATAACAAGAATTAGGTTTCTAACAGCCATATTTGTGAGGAAACGGGCATGGAAAGGTATAGACAGATCTACCAGCATCTATATAAAATGTAACATTGCTTTTTTTAGGGGTCTTATGAGAATCTGGGCCTTACTTGATCCAGTTGGTTCCCCAACCTCAGTAAATGGTAGTGAAGAGAGATCCTTTCCCGAGCATCCCAGATCCTTCCTGTGCATCCTCTTACAAAGGCACAAGCTGCCTTTGCATATGGCTTCAGGGTCCCAAAACAGACTGACACCAACGGGCAGGAGATGCCCAAGTGCTCTCTAAAACCTATTCCTGCATGCCACAGTCATTTGGAAAAGGACGCCCTTATAGTAGTGGATATTGTATTGTTTTATATTACATTACATTGTGATATGTTGCAGGTTCATAATGGATATATGCATTACATATCATATAGATACCAATTCAAACTTAAAAAATAAAAGTCATAGATTTATTTATTTATTTATTTTTAAACATTTGGGGAATGTGACCCAGACTGCCATGGTCGACACGTTGCCCTGCCGCAAACACCAGAGGAGCAGGGTAGTGGTGGGAGAGGGATTTTTCTGTCCCAGTTCAGCTCCTTTTTACTTTTCATGGACCTTTCAATGCACCACCAGACCTGCCACCTGGTAAACTGGAAAACATGTGAAAGGCTGTTCTGGGTATGGCCAAGTGGGTGAGCAAAACCAGTAGCAGGAAAGGCAGTTGCCAAATAATGCTAGGCACATCCTTTGGTGTGAGCATTGCATGGAAGGCAGTGTGGCATGTCTGGTGACACAAAGCATCCTGAGAGGGGCCTACAGGCTGCAGGCATTACTGGCATCACTGCAGACACCACACTCTGGGCATGCTACAAATGCTCCATCACTTCCATGAAACCATTTCTGGTGTTGAAGCTGTTCAGAAGCAGCAGCAGCAGATGAATTAAATATCTGGAGCCCTTTGATTAATAATTTTATTGTCCTGTTGCCTCCAGGACATATATCTGGAGCCCTTTGATTAATAATTTTATTGTCCTGTTGCCTCCAGGACAACCTTTCTGTTGCCTCTTCTTCTAAGGAGGGGGTGAGAGCGGCTGTGGTGGAGTTCAGCTGCCCAGCAAGGTAAAACCACCAGACTCCCGTGGAGGCACGTAGAAAGAGCAGGGGGAAGGTATCCACCTCCGTGGTGAAAGGGAAGTGAAAAACACATAAAGTAACAAAGATGATTTAAGGTACGAACAGCCCTTCATATGAGGAATAATTAAATAGCTAAAACTCAGCCTGGGAGAACACAACAGACATCTACAAAATCAGGAATGCCCTGAAGACAGCACGCAGAGAATAACTGTTCCCATCACTTCCTGCAAAGCAGCCAAGTGGCGTCAGATGGGAGACAGAGCCCCAGCAAGCAGAAGGAGCACTCCTTTGTGCACCATGTAGGTAAACAGTGAAATCTCTTTCCTGAAGATGCTGTTATTAACATGGGCTCAAAAAGCAATTGCATAAATGTATGAAAGAAGAGCTGTAGTGCAAAGAGATACCCGACTCAGAGTCTCTTATTGGTAGCTCTCCAGGGACTGCTCTAAGGCAACAGGCGTACGTGTGACCCTTGTTTTCATTTCTTTCTTTGTTATTTCCCACTGACACCACTGAGGACAGGATGTTAGGCCTGATAAATCTTTATTGTGATCTTGTAAAGCAGTTCTTGTACTTTTAGGTTTGGGGATCTGATGCTGAGAGAATGGTTTTCTTTCCACAAAATCTATTAGGTGATGGAAAATTCTATATATTTTTTTTTTTTTTTTTTTTCTTCATTTTCAGTGTTCTTCAGTCAAAGCAGCGCTGTTGCCTCTGAGGGCAGGACTGCAGAGATGACACTTCAAGCAGGTTAAAACATCACCATTGCTTCTGCATAGTGGTCTGGGCTGTATTGAAAGTGTTACTGACCAAACCAACAGTTCTACCAAGAGCTTGTCTGTTCTCTCTGGGGTAAGAGCAAAGGTACATCCCCTAGGTGCTCCTGCAACATCTCCTCTGAAGGCACATTGGCAGTGGGAGAGGGTGCTCTTCCCTCTAGGCTAGCTGTGACAAACACACAGGAGCGTTTTATCATCCATGTGCTACTCCTTCCACATCTCACATAACACCTGTAGTTACCTTGACCCTCAGTTTAACTCTGAAAGTCATTGGCAACTTGGAAGGCCAAAGCAGCAGTGGCAACAAAGAAATGAAAATCTGTTTGATTTGTGGCCAATATAAAGTTACGAGCAAGAAACTATTTCTTGCTTTTCATTCCAGGTCTTCAAAAAACAGAGGAGAGATGAGAAATGCATATATATATTCTTGACCTGCTTCATTTTAAGCTCTCTATAACTTATAATTTTTGACGTGATCACAGATCTGTGATTTATGTTATCTGCCCGGTATCCTTGTTGATATGTTATCTGCCCAGTATCCTTGTACATATACATCTATAGATAGACGCCATATCTGTGCCATGTATATATATATATGCCACATCCCTCATTGATATTAATGATGTATTAACTTTAAATAAAGCATTATTTTTAGAAAGCAATATATACCAAAATAAAGCATTATTTTTAGGTGCAAGGCAGTAGTTCATGTTGCAATCGTAGAACCTCAACTGCATTCTGCAAAGTGTGAACAATGCACGGAGTTATATTCAAGGTGATGTATTACAGTTTCAGGAATTCTCTTTATACAGGTAGTTAGGCAGGTTAGACACATCTTCACAGTGGTGAAAAACATCAGTGCATATCAATAAATTTAGTCCAAATGATCATACAACTGAAGACTGTGGCCTTTTGTCACTGATAACGAGATGGCCTCTACCTACCAGCTGGTATTTAAATTAACTTCTTCAATAACTGGGTGAGTTAATTTATAACTGGGTGAGTTAATTTCCACAGGCTTCAGAGTATTTTTAGTTTTTACCGTCATTTCAACACACTCCTTTTTAACACTGCTCCTTAGCTTCAGATTATTAAATATGTTACAAGGGAAGCAATTTATACCTGCCTACTACTATATGATCTCTCCGGTAGGCTTTTAAAAAGAAAAAACAGAACGGCACAAAGTAGGAGAGGAGATGTAGGTCTGATACTGCTCTCTCACTAAGCAATGGCATGGAAATACAGTTTCAGTCACCGATGTGGCATTACTGCAGTAACAGTAGAGCAGAGCTAAGCCTGAAGGCTTTTATACAGCAGCATCATAAAGCTTCAGCATAAAACCAGGCCTTAAAGCTTAGTGATCCCAATTCTTGGACAGAGTGAATTGGTTTTCCATAAATGAAGTTCTACTTATCATCCAGGCAGCCTGAACACAGAATTTACTGTCCCAGAGAAGTGGCAAATAACCCAGGGAGCCAGTCATTTCAGTATGGGCAAGCTCCGCGTTGAGCAAGGAATGGATACTCAAGAAGACAGCCACCTCAAAGCACAGCACCGGGGGATTTCACTTAATTCTCACTAATCTAACATTGATTTCACATATTTCACTCTAACAGAATCGCTGTATTTCAAAAATTATGTGTGGGGAGCAAAGACTTCCAGAGTGGATGTAACACTTTGAAGGTTCTTTGCATGCCACGCAGAAGATCACCACACTTCCACAAACCCCCCCAAGCCCAAGAAAAATGAAGACAATAATGATCAAATTTCCTGGGTTTTGGCCTATGTCCAACAGCTATAAGTAGGGACTACATCTAGGTCCAGCAGGCATGCGTGTGTCAATGGACAAGGCAGAGACAATTCACCAGTCAGGACAGGACCTGGGCTGCTATTTTCTAGAAAGCTCATCCTAGGAAATATTCCAGAGTATAGAAATGCTCTAGTGCATGAATCCAGCTGGCCAGGGAGACTGCCCGTGAAGACAAGATTTTAATACAGAGCAGTTTAAAGTAGTTATTTATAAATTACATGTCCATCTTTCTGACTCAGCCCATACCAAACAGTAGTCAGGAAAACCATTCATAGAGCAGTGTGATTGGAAACCAAGTTTTTTTTCAGAGATTAAAGAGAAGGATGTCTGTTTTTTCCATAGTTATTTTGGTGAATAACAGTTAGCAGCTCTGCTAAAGCGGCAGCAGTGTCAGCTTACACTGACATAACTGCCGTGTAAAAGATCTAAATATTCCAATTCATTAAATAAATGATGAAAGAAAGTGAAAAAAGGGAAGATAAGGAGCTTCAATAATGAACAGTAAAATTATCCCAAACACCAGAGTATCTCATCAACGTTAGCGACACTGAACTTGATAAATCACAGAAATCTGAAGCATGCTGGTGAATAACTCCTCGGTGTTACAGCATGAATGGAGGACGTGGCACAGGCTGGTACCCACACAGACCCATTTTCACATGGGGTACCCAGCACAGGTCTGTTTTATGCTTCACGGCAGCTGTTACAAACTCAATTAGGATTCAGTAAAGGATTTACATACTTGCACCAGTAAATCGTTATTAATCAGGAGTTAAGGCGCTTTAATTAATGCGTGTATTGAGCAATAGCTAATGTGTGAGATTTGTCTAGCAGGGTTCAGCTTCGCCAGGGCTCGTTCCCGACTGCAGCCCCTGCCGAGCTACTGCACAGCACGGGGTGCAGGGATGTCCCCTTCGAACCAGCCCAGCTGATCCTCAGGCTGCCTTCAGAGCCCTGTGCTTCCATCCAGGCTCTCTCGGGGTATCAGGAACGACAGGCACCTCTGGGCAGCTCATCCCATTGTGCCATAATGGTCCAAACCAGAAAATTAAGTGCTCTTTTTGGCAACACTGGTCACATTCCCAATGATACGATAAGCCTAGGTAAGCAAACGATTTTTTAGCTAAATTTAAAAGAAATTAATTGTTTCCTTAGTTTACATCAGCTACAACAACAGCAAATTCTATTGCTTTGAGAACAATTTCCAGTTGAGAAAATAGTTTAGGCTGTACCAGATATATTGCTGACAATCAGTTTTTCTGTCAGAAACTGTTTCACAGAACCACGGAGTGGCAGAGGCTGGAAGACACCTCTGGAGGTCACCTTGTGCAGCGCAGAGCAGGTTGCCCAGGCCCCTGTCCAGATGCTTTCTGATGGAGACACCACAGCCTCTCTGGGCAACCTGTGCCAGTGTTCAGAAGTCCTCGCAGTTAAAATAACAACAACAACAGAAATATTTGTAAGTGTGCAGTCTGTGCCCATTGTCTGGCTCCATCTCTGCACCCTCTGCAGCTATACAGGGGGATAAGAGGATAACAACCTCCCAAGCCTCCTTCTCTCCAGGCTGATTCCAGCTCTCTCGGCCTCTCCTCACAAGAGAGATGCTCCAGTCCCTTCTTCATAGTCACGGCCCTTTTCTTGACTTGCTCCACCAATTCCCTGTCATTCTTGTCCAGGGGAGCCCAGACATGCCCCAGCACACCAGCTGTGGCCTCAACCTTTCATTTCATGTCCTTTGATGTAGTTATTTGTCATCAGGTTCACAGCTAAGTCATCACCATACCATCACCAGCGCTGATGACCACACACCAGGAGGTTTGTCTGTTCGTCTCATGGGAATAAAAGTGTGCAGACAAAATAAAGTTTTACCACTAAAAAAAAATTAAGATGAAGGAGTAAAATATTTTGCCCTTATAGGTCAACAAGGATACTGGGCAGAACAAAAAAAAAATCTAAACCATTCATTGTCTGGCACCAGAAGATTAATGACTTTAAATAAAACCAGCAGATGAGTCCAAAGTCACTATGGGGAGATGAGACAAGAGGGAAAGAACAAAGGAAGAGCTAACCACTGGAGAGGTTAAAGCAGACTGATCATATCCAAGGCAATGAAGTTTTTGAAGCCTGGTTAGGTTGGATGGCATTACTGATCATGTTTGCTTGTGTCACACTGTTGTCACATTGTCCACTGACTTTTTAAAGCAACAAAAAGCATCTTAGCAAGCTGTCTGATCACAGTTCAACATGTATTTACACAGCATGCTGCTTACCTATACTAGGAAAATTTCCTGACATGCTATTCAGCATTCAGAGTGAGTTACATTAAATTCTGTATGCATACACAGGAAAAAAAAAAAAAACTAACAATGATTAAAGAAAAAAATTGAAAAATAGAATGGAAAAACTATGTAATGAAAAATCTATGACATTTATATGTATGCTGGAATATGCAAGTGCATACATTATACACAGACACATATAGATAGATTATTAACAATGAATGTGGTAAGTCATACAAAGAACCTAATTTTTGCCTGCAGCTCATTCTTCTTTTGTTGCCATGGGTTCAGCTTCTCTTTGGTGATGAAGAAGGATAGGACTTGAACAGCAGCTTGAAGGAAGATGAAGAGACAGATACCATTTTCCACGTCTTCCAGTCAAAAGGTCACACCAACTGATCTCGTTTTCAGTGTAATCTATGCCTGAATTGTACACTTGGGCTTTTCAAAGAAATACAGGTTACTTCATTTTTAAATACATTTTAAACACTAAAGTGTTCTGGTGCTGGGCAGACTATTCCCATTTGGTATTTCCATAGCACAAATGAGCACCAGTTTTATAACTTTGCCAAGGTGTTAGTTAAATTTTATAGACTAAATCACGTTAACCAGATCCATAAATACAATATAGTCCTAAGGAGATAAAATGTAAGTTATTGCCTTTCAGAATTCAGAGAGTACTAGATTACTAATTTCAAGCTAAATTCTTTTTTAGGTCAACCTCACCTTGGACAAAAAACATCATATCTTGAATTCTTAAGAAATCGGCCAGGAACCTTAAGATTACTTTAATTGCCAAGTAGCATTCATCTGTATCACACTTTTTATATGGAATT
This sequence comes from Oxyura jamaicensis, assembly GCF_011077185.1. NCBI lineage: Eukaryota > Metazoa > Chordata > Aves > Anseriformes > Anatidae > Oxyura > Oxyura jamaicensis. The sequence continues at coordinate 53,033,287 of NC_048897.1, read as the reverse complement.
GCTAGAAAATAAAGCAAATGTTACCAGCACATACTGAGCACTCACACATGGACTTAAAAGTGATTGCCATGAATGTTTGCTGTCACACCCCAGGGACAATCCAAACCATCTGCAACACGATTAATTCACTTACAGCATTTTGCCAGGGAACAAGGAGCTTTCTACCTTAGGGCACTTTTGGAGCCCTGACCCTGTCATTCAAACTGGTAAAAGAGACACATTTAAATGCTTTCAATATTGTGAGTTACCCTGACAAGTTTGTTTGTGCTGCAGATGGAGCCAATAGACACAGCATGATTTAAAACAAAAAAAAAAAAAAACAAATCCAGAATACATTTCCCTAAAATCTTACTGCAGAAAGACCCACAAAGTCACTCCCAGTTATTTTTCAAGCAAGCCCTCAGTTGCCCACTTTCTGTGTTTCAATACCACAGGGTAGACTTTTACCCATCCATCCATCCTCTCCCCAACCCCTGCAGCCCTGTAGGCACGCTGGGCACTGGGGGAAGCAGGAATGTGCTGCTCCTGGTAGGTGCTTGATGGCCAAGCATTTGTATTTGAGGTCTCTGATTTTCCTTTGGAACCAGAAGAGACACAGAGCTGGTTTCTAACATGCAGAAGTGCACAATTCTTATTTGGAAAGAAAGTTGTATTTAAACAATAAAATATATGATCAGTTTTAGCTTTGACTCATAAATGTATAGCTTCTCATTTGAGGAGCAATGGGTATATTGGGCTTTGTTGAAGTTAGGATTTTTTAATAACTTTAGAAGCTGATACTAGCTGGCTATCTGTTAAATTCATAATTTTATCTTCTGACTCTTTCACATTATGATTTTTTGGAAATAAAATATTGCTCTTCAGCAATATTTTTGCTTCTTTTTAGCTAGGTCATACAGGAAAAATAATTTATATATATATATATAAAGAGCCTCATCTGCCTGATCAACAAAGATTTTATTTAGAAATCTGAATACAGTCAGAAGTACAGGCAGAAATCCTTCTCCTAGCTTCAATACAGCCAGTCCAGATGAGCCCAAAATTTAAGGTGCAGCAGCACAGACCTGGCCTACTGCTGAGATACCTGTCCCCTGGTTACAGACCTACCATGGCTTCTACTCATGAAGCTCAGAAACAGGACAATGGGGAAGACCCCAGCTTTAACTGGTGAATGGTTTCCTAAACACAGAGTTGTAAATAATTTTAATTCTTCTCATTAATAATGCAGACATTAAGAACTATGTTGGCTTCATTCACAAGCAGATAGAGGTGAATAAACTACCTGTCTTGCTGGCAGACATAGTTGCAACTACATTTTTTACTTAATGCTCAATGTTTCATGGCCACTAAATTATCCACCAGCCTGGAGACTTTGGCCTTCTCACTTTTTATACTTGCATGACGCTTTGCATTTCACTAGTGGAATAATGTCATTGTACCAAAGCCACCTGAAAGGGAAGTCTTTAAAAATGATGGTTTACACAGTTTGTTCAATAAATAAATAAAGATGAAATAGAAGAGCCCCAGGTATGATAAGTGAGACAATAGAATAGTAATGACCTTTTTAACATACCAGTTAAAACCATTGCAAGATACTCCAACTTGAATCTGACAAAATAGGAACTGAAGTAAACCACGAATTTTGGGGTGAGAGTCATTAACTCTAAAGATCAACAGCCAAGGAAAATGACAATCTTGTCTCCTTTAAGGTTAAGCAAAAGAAGCAATAATTCTAGTACATTCTGACTAATGTCTGCAATTTAAAGGGAAATGCAGAATTTAGTCTGGATCTCAATATGATCATGCTCCTTAAGGGACTAAAATTAAAGTTTATTAGAAAAATAAATATGCCATTTAAAAAGTGAAATGGAACATGTACTTTTAGAAATTAAATTAAATGTCACTACTTACAGCAACTGTAGATGCGGGAAGATTCGTTGTTCAATTAATTTTTCATCTTAAATAAAAAGAAATTTATATAATAGAGGAAATGCATTTAATATTCTAGCTGGGTGTATAATACATGTCGCAGATGTGAGAAGATTTTCATTAGGAATGGCAAAGTTAGCAAATATGTTCTTCTGCATATCAGGAAAGGAAGAATTTGACTTAATTAATAAAATGGAAGGAATTTGTACTGTGCTACAACTTCGTCAGCCTTCTCTGACTAGATTAACATCATCCCAAGGAATGTGTCTGTGGATCATGCAATCAGCTTGCAGAAAGGGCCAGGTCCCGCGATTCCCTTGCACAGTGTGAACACGCCCTGGGTGCTGGCAGAGGCACGGGGCTGCCAGGTGCCTGTCCTTTGTGCTGAAGGACACACAGCGCCTTCTCAGGAGCATTCACGGCTGCGGGAGGAGCCGGAGCAGGCCCAGAGGATCAGGTTGGAGATCCCTTCAGGGCTGTGCCCTAATATCAAATCCAGCTCCTACCTCCAGCCACTGCCCCCAGCTCCCCAGCTCAGCCGGGCTCACTTCCCCGGCCTTTCCCACTACCCTGGTGCCCCTGCAACGTGGAAGCAGGAGGAACACAGCGATGGGGCTGGTGCCAATAAAGGTGCCACTCTCACATATTAGGAAGGGCGTGAACATGCTGAGCTGTGATAAGACACTGATCAGATGACAGCAGCTCATGGAAACGGATGAAATGCAGTCACAAGTTTTCCACACAAGGTGACTTAAATATTGCTAGCTACCAAGACAAATTCTGCTGACTGTTCTACCAGCACCAGTCCCATGTATCTCCGTTCCCAGGGCAGGGTGATGAATTTGTGAGATTTGCATCCTGGCATTAGAAATGCCAAGCAGTCGTAAGCCGGTCCTCATTTTACAGGTCTGTGAAAGACTGAGCTACTGTCAGGAAGGGACCATATGTCCCCTGACACTGTTTCTGCCTTTAACCACATAACAGATGTAAAATCCTGCCTGATTACTCATTTGAAAAATATATCTCTGCTGTGAAGTTAGTGTCTACATGAAGAAAAAATTCATATGCTTTAACCGCAGATGAAATTCTTAGATCACTCGGATCATAACCTGAATGTCACAGACCATTAAGCTTAAACCCCTACATCCACTCTCATGACAGTAAATAAATGGAAATCTTTCATTCTCTAGAAGAGGATAAGTTGCTCTGTGCCACAGGAGACCAACACGCCGAGGATGCCTGGGCAGCAAGTCGAAGAGCTGACCCTGCCAGCCTGCCCTGTGGAGGAAGGCAGGAAAGAACAAAACCATCTCTGTTAGTTCCACCTGGTCAAAAACTCCTGCATGACCTGCACATGTCTCAGCTCAGCCTATGAATGCAAACGAGGACTGGCCAGAAGTCATCCCGACAGAGCCGTCACAGCCAGCAGGAGCAGCACGGCCACCCTGTCCATCTTACCTCCAGCTGAGGGGAATCTCTCCTGCTTCAAAAGACAGCAAGCAAATACAGCCAGACAGAGCCTGAGCAGCTCTGCCACTAGCATATCCAGCTGTTATTAGTCCTATTCAGACGGTGGTATTCCCAGAGCCAGTTTGTGGTCCAATTTCAAATCTGCGATTGCTCCATTCTTTGGGTATGTACCTGTGCAGGGAAGGTGCTGCTTTGGTCCCTCCCACCTGGAAAACCCTACACCAATGGTCAGGCAACACCTGTATTCCTGGAATGGTGTAAAAGTGCAGTAACCAGAGGCTTTTGCAAGTTTGACTGCCAAACTTTAGCCCCAGTTTTTTTCTGAAAACTGAGCTTTTCTGAAGGAAGCAAGGAGGCTTGTCCAACCCCTGTCATGCATTCATGCATTTTTCCCCTTCTTGCATTAAAAATAAATTGAATTCACTTTTTGTAACTCAGAAAAACATAACAACTGAGGGACATGTTCACTTTTCTTTTTTCCCCTTTTTGTTATCAGCATTAAAAAAAAAAAAAAAAAAAAAAAAAGACTGAACGCCAATTTGAGATGATAAAAGTCAGCAGTCCTGCTAGGAAAAACACAAAAGGTTATGAGGTTTCTCTCAGTGGCTGATAGCACAAGTGCAGGAAAGAGCATCGGAAATATTTGATTATTTTCACTGCTGCCAGAGGCAGTGCTGACCCTGGAGGAGGTCAGGAAAGGCTGGACATCGTATATAAGATAGCAAAAACCTTCTGCTGGTTTTCAGGAGCACACACCTGATGCTCACTGCCTGGTTATGGCAGCCCCCTATTTTCTGGGTCAGACAATGGTAGCTTTGTTTTCTGGTAACAGCTTAATTTCCCAATAAAATACAAAGACTATAGGATTGATCACTCTTGTCAGATTTAATTTTAGTAGGAAAGAGCTACGGTAAGTTGATAAAAGACTATTTCATGTTCTCCACTTTTCTTCCTTGTCCTATTTTCTTGCAGGCCTAAGCAGGAAAATGAGCCTCCTTTCTGATAGACCCTGAAGCCACGTGTCCTATACCAGGCACATCTGCACTTGTTCATTATGGGTGAAGCTGACTGCAAGGGTAAGCTCCAGCATGGAAACCCTCACAGACACACATGGAGTCTTTCGAAACTGGACAGACTCACTAGCACTAATACTCAAAACCTTGCCAATGTTACCATGTCTGGGGACAAGTGGTCCTGTAGCATCACCCAAAACACTTTTTTAAATTTAATTTTATTATTATTATTTATTTATTTTTGCTGAAATTGGTGTTTTCACAGTCAGTACCTGCTGTGCAAGCTTTCACACGAGGCGTGCATACAGCTGGAAGCCCTGCAGCCACCCTCCAGCCCAAGCTGCACCCACGCCAGCAGAGTCAGTCCCCAGTTTAACAGCTGGCTTTAGCCACTAGGACTCGACGACGGGTAATAATCACTGCACCTTCTTGTTTTCCTTCTTTTTATGAAATACAGTAGTTTGTTATCCAGAGACACACCTAATGCAGGCAGCAGCTGCCTCCTTCCTGACGGCCCCCGTGTCCCATAGAGCACCTCTATCATTATTGTAATGCTGCTGCTGGTGGCAGTAACGACATCAAGGTCTCATCCAGTGGTCCTACCAGGCAGCCTCATCATGCTCAGTATCGCACACATACCCAGGGACATGCTCCCCGTCACACAACGGGAAGATGTCCAGACGCTCCCTATGCTGAATCGAGCAGAAAATGTCAGGCTGCACTTTCAGCCAGTTACCCTGCTAAATAAGGCTCTTTAATTAAAAAGAGCTCTTGATTTATTTTTATTTATTTTTAATCAAATCAAATACTTTCTTTTCTTTCAAGTGGTCAGTCTCCCTTGCATTAGCTCTGTATTAGCATTCGTCTGTGTTCAGACCCAGCAGGGGATGGGACTGTGCACGGGGAAGCCCCTTGCTGAGTGAGTGGCTGGGCCCGTAATGGCAATTAGGACAAGGGTTAGAGGCCATTTAAGCCTCAGTCAGTGCCTTCACACAGGATGCAATTACCACCTATTAGCAATTAACAATTTATTAATACGTGCTGAACATTTTGTCTTTTAAAACAAAACAAGAGTTTGTATTTGCCATATTTCTCTGTTTCTGCAAGGAAAGATGAGTCTAAGGACGTCATTAACCCCTTGGAAGTCTCTTGAAAGCTACTGAAATGAGGTAAAGGCATGAGAGAGCACTGCTGATATTTCAAGGGAATCAGAAGAATAGCATCAAAGTAGAGTTGACCAAGATCATAATGAGCAAGGAAATCAGGGAGGAGGTACAGGGTGGCAGAGCCTGGCCATTACCAGACATTCGTCAGCACAAGGAGAGCTCCAGAAGATGTTTCTAAGTGTGACTGCTCAGGTCCAAGCCCTGGGCTGTATTTGCAGTAGTTATTGTTTACCTTGCTCATCAAAAGCCAGGAAGGGGAAGGTATTTCACACCAGGAGGTGCCTGACCAGGCATCTTCCAGGGAATAGGTGGGGAAATACAAGACGAGGCAGCCGGACTGGGCCTCAGGAGGACAGCGTGGTGCCAGCACACGAACCTACTGCACATGGAGAACAGTGACTCGCCACGCTCTCCAGGGCTTCTGGCAACCATTTCGTCCATGTGGGGTGGGCTTTACCTGCAGAAAGGCTTTTGATCTCTGCAGATCAGAAACAGAAACAAATTTGGAAAAAAGGAAAAAGAAAAAAAAAAAAAAAAAAAAGCTGTTGTAAGGCTGAGCAATTTTTTCTGTTGTGAGAAAAATGCACACTTTCTCCCACTTCTTTTCCAGGCCCCGGTAGATTTGCAGGCGCATTCTCTCTCAGTGCCTCCTGTGCAGGCTGAAGAGCCTTGAGTTCACCTCTCCCTGCCCAAAACCTCTCTGAACCCTGCCGTGGGCGCTTTTCCCCTCTCTGCAGATGGCAAAGATGGCACAGCTGGGGCCGCCGTGCCTGAGCTTGTGTCTGCCGGAGGGGACGTGGCATCAGGAGGGAGCTTCAGGGCGACAATCTGGCCACTTCAGTACTTGGGTGCCTTCTGAGCAGTAAATTAGCAGTGCAAATACGAGGTAGTGCCCGGTCCTGTCCTTAGAATCTAGTCTTCGTCCCTCAGTGGAAGGACTGAATCCCAGTAGCCACACTGATCCCAGGAGATTGGAAATAAACAAACAAACAAACAAATAAATAAATAAATCATTTTTCTTCCCTTCTGTCATTGCTGTTCCTTAATGTACCTCCTGCCTTAATTCAGCTATCACAGGATTGAGCCTGTTGGTGTTATCAGGCCAATGTTGGTGTAACCAGAATAAATTGGGATTCACATCCCTTATCAGAATACTTTTTTGTTTGTTTATAGTTTATTTATTTATTTATTATTATTATTATTTTCATTATTTTTCACTCCATACTTAATGAATATGAAAGAAGCATTGTGTTCTGGTGGGGTTGGAGCAAATAATGGGAAAGGCCAAGATCCACTACACTAGTACGTTAATCCTTGCAAATACATCACCTGTCCTCCTCTTTTAAAAGAAAAAATAAAATAAAAAAAGAGAGAGAGAGAGAACATACTAAAAAAAAAAAAACTCTGACAAGAATAAAAACCATTCCCCAGGGACAAAGATCTGACAGCCCTGGCAGCTCAACGTGCTGCGCCACTCATGCCCAGGTACAGCAACTCCGCAGACGTAAGCAGCTGGTTAGGAGCAAATACTGACTGGCACGCTGCCTCTCCTACAGACAAGGCTTGCTGCTCAGTCCTTGCTAATTTTACTCTGAGAAGGCCCAGGTCCCACAGATACAAAGGTTCCACAAACTGAAAGTTTGGTAAAATCTATGCAATGCATTTACTGATGGTTTTGGCACTAAACAATGTCAAAATCAAACACTGCACAGGTGTTTGTCTTAGCCTCCACAAAAAATGTATGGAATTAGGGGGGATGTGGACGGTGAGGTTCAAGTCTCAGTCCCGTAGGTGGGATGGAGACAGGGTGGCAATAGCAGGCAAGGATACAGGGCACCTGTGTTTGCCAGTGGGCACCTTACTTAGCTGTATACAATGCTTCTAATAGTAATATTTACAGTACTGGCTGTGTCCATACTGCATAGTTGCCTTTGCATCATCTCTTGGCCCCATGTGGAGCTTCTGTCAAAAACATAATTACCATGAGAGGAAGGAGAAGAAGGTCAGTGTGTCCAAAAGAATGTGAAGAAAGTGCTTTGGCCCTCCGTGCTTTGGCCTTCTGTATTCCCTGGGGTGAATACAGGATATCCTACGGACAGGATGAGGGCATGTAAAAGGGTTTCAGGATGTGAGGCCCAATGGGACAAAGAAAATTTTGAGCTGAAAGGTAGGAGACCAGCATTTTGTACTCCGTGAATTTCAGCGTGCTGCTGTTTGTCACCTTCTGAGGCGGAGGCCACTGGAGAGCAAGACTTGTCTGGAAACTCTGAGTTTTATCTGTTGAATGGATTTGAACACGTGCTAAAAAGCTGTCAGTCACAAATCTAATCAAAGAAATGATGGAGGCAACCATGGCACCTGAAAAGATCAAAGAAATATCAGTATTTTCAAAATGTAACGAGAAACAAAGTGTGCTTTTATTTCTGTAGATTGTACAGAAATTTTACCTACTCATTTCACCTACAATAAAAATAGACTTTTAATTCTGAAAGGTTGTAAAAAAGTTTATCTCCACATAGACCAGCACAACACAGGCACAGGAGGAATGGCAAGTGAGGGCTCCCCATCCAGTTATGATTTCCTCCTTGTGCATTCATTTCTCCAGCAACATGACACGGACACACAACATGGTCAGATCAGAGAGCAGCATTTTGCCCTTGATTTGCACCAGGACACCAAAAAACAGAGAAATTTAATGGTCTACTTAGACCTTTAAAAATATTTAGTAGCTAGTCAGTGAAACCTGGAGCATTTGTATTCTTAATTGTGCTCATACCACCGTATTTTAGGAACAAATAACACTTCTAATTCTTCACCTTACAGTTCTCTGGAAACCCCTTGATTAAAAGTGTGCCTGATTGTGTTTTGCATGCTCGCAGCTTTTGATAGCTTCCAGCCCTAGTCTGCAGCCTCAATAGCAAAGCTGGACAAGAAATAGAAACACTGAGGTTGTGCCTGTGGCAGAGAACGGACGTCAGCCCCACGTCCACATGGGCACCCTCCACATTGTACCACGATGCCACTGACCTCAACGCATCTAGACTCCTCATACTGTAAGGTCCAGGCTGGATCTGGGGATGCTGTGCCACGACACCCCATTACACAAAGGCAGGGTTACCCTTGCTGCCTTTGGGTATCTACATGCACATCTGTACCACACAGTCAGCCTTGGGAGGAGTGCTCCTACAGTGGCTCAGCTCAGAAATAGCTTGGTCTGGCATGAGACTCACACCCCTCCTCATGCGTGTTTCTCTTGTTTGGCTTCCCAGGGATGGTGTTTGGGTGTTATGGAAGGTCAAAGAAATGGACTTCAACCCTCAACTCTCTGTACAGCTGGGCAAAACCTTGTGACTCTGCTGGCACCAAGCCCCAGTACTGGAGAGGATGGCATATTCTTCTTGTGGCCTAACCAAAACCTTTCAATGCTAAGCAAGGGGTGGAGGGGTGGGTTGAGGAGAGACAGTCCTCCTTTCTTACCTATTTCAGGAAGGCAGGGATGCATCAAGCAACATTGCCTACCAGCCCCAGTCCCTACCAGGTGCCCGCCACCCTTCCCTGCAGTGCATCTGGGGGGGCAGGAGCAAAGGCAGCACACAGCCAAAAAGGGAAAGGCAGAAAATACTGCTAGCAATTGAAGAGGTAACCAAAAATACTGAGTGATTTTCTTTTTCTTTATAAAATATACATAAAGAACATATACCCTTTGAGGTAAAAGTGAGACCAGTTTGTAATTTAACCAGATACATTAACAACAATGACAAAAAATAAATCTACAGTGGGTGTTCTAGTAAAATAAGAGACCAAGTTTGGCTATATACAATACTTGAGATAGTTAAAATGTAATAATCATTATATATACATTAAATACATACAATTACAGTTATTTATATAATATTTACACAAACACAGAGATTTTTTTTTCCCATTTGCAGTTGGTAGTGTGCAAGCAGAAGCGCATCTGGTCTTTCCTGAGAAGGTGCTGAGGCTGCTAATTCTTACTCACAGAAACGTGTTACTTCAATCTCTTTTGTGGTCATATCCGTCAAAAACCACTCAATAGGTTTTACAGTCATGGTTGTTGCAATGTTCCTGTTTCTTCCTTATGGGCCGGGGACTGCAAACCTCCAGCCTGCAGAAAGTGAAGACTTGGGGCATGCAAAGATCCTGGGTCTTGAGGCATCAGTGGTGACATTTCTCCAGTTGTCAGCTGTGACCTTAACTGTGAGCAAAGCTACATAAATAGTCATTTGTCCAAGCACCTGCCAACATTCAAGTCTCTTTCTCAATAGAAAAAAAATATACAGAGAATAGAAATGGAAGGAAATCGGTTGCAAGTCACCTGCCACAGGTCCTTGGTAGGCTCTGATAAGGCCATCTGCAACAGGAGGAAACCTGACCACGTCATACAAAGAGCCAGCTGGAAGAGACCCTGTTAGGTGAGGCTACCAGAATGCATGGGAACATCTGTAGAGGGAATGCAAACATTTTCTTATTTACTTTTCAGTTTCTTGTCAGTTTTCCCACAGATTTTATCATTAAAGTACTAGGGCTGCTCTCAGTGAGTTGCACAATATTAATTTGATTGGGAGCTCACTGCTGAACTTGGATATTTTTGGAGAGTAGGAGGAAATCATCCCCCTCGCACCCTCCCCCCAGTAAATTGTGTCTTTCTGCCTCTGACTCGATCAGTTCCTCCTTAATCGAGTAGTCTCATTATATCACAATTGTTTCTCTGAGAAATGTGGGTAAGACGCTATATTATTAAAGCAAAATCTTAGTGTCAACACTGAAACCTCTGGAAGACCTGCTGTCCAGAAGCACTCACATAAATTGGATGCCAACTTCACATACTGTGGACATTGTGTTCTGGGGAAAAAATACATCCTTCCCATAATATAAAACTCGCAATACAGGCTAACTAATCCGACAGATACAATGGTGAACTGTCATGTTTTAGTAAGTCACATCAGGAAGTAACATCAGGAAGTATTATCCCAAGTGTCCTGTATTTGGGATAATGATAAGTGTTTTTTTTTTTTTTTTACTATATATATTTTCTAAACCAGAGATACAAGTATTTTAGCTTGGCCAAAAAGAACGAAAAGGGGACCTGAAGGTGGTCTGGGAGTACGGACTGAGAGGAGCTTAACACAGAAACCATATTGCTGATGGCACAAGAACAAATGGCACCAAACTGGCCATGAACACATTTACGTAGGCAGCAAGAAGTGGGGATCACAAACCTCCCAACAGTGGGGAGCTGCAATGACCTTATGAGTAATGTAGAGGGCAAAACTCAAATGCATCATTCCCCTTCCACCTTTTAAGTGGTTTTAAGATTGATGAGAAGGCGTGCCCAACATTGCTCCCTGCTCTGCATCCTTGCCTACGTGCGCTGGGGTGCATTCCTGCAGGATCTACAGGGATTGACGTTTAGAAAAAATGACCTAACATTTCTGAAGAGTAAACATCCCTCCACTGCAGAACTGCGTGAGCTGTGTGGCAGCGAGCTGCTTGGCATGAAGGAAAACCCAGTGGCTAGAACATGAGTTTAATTCCTTCTGTGCTTCTGGGACTGACTTGCATTGTGGTGGTGCAGCCATAAACGATGGAGCATGCGCCTGTGGTGCTGGTTCCAAAAAAAATCAGATTATATATATACATATATATATATATATATGTATATATATATATATATGTAGGTTTTTATTATTTCCTAGAAAAATACAAGAAACAATCCAGATGGCATCCAACCTCTTTATATATAGACAGGTAGTGTGTATGATACAAGACTACCTTTGTTATTGAACTGCTCTAGAAATCCATTCTTCTGATGGATAACAGGTATTCTGGGGAGGAAGAATGTTTCAGTTATCCTTTGATACATGATACTAGTGAGTAAATCCTCCAGAAATTAAACCAGCGTGGCCTCTTCCACCAAGGGTGGGAAAAAAAATCCAGTTGTTCTGACTAAACTGCTCACTACAAAGGGATTTCACTGACCTTACAAGGCAGTAAAAGAGAAATCGCCTTCAAACAAAAAGCTGATGTTTTAATTGATCAGCTCTGTTTTAAAGTTTGGGGATTCTGATTGTCCCAAGAGCTGTTCAGACTAAATGATGATATTTACATCAGTGAATGCAGCAGAGATTCAAGTGCTTGGTGTCAGGGAGGAAACTGCTTTGGCATCTCCACAGGTCAGCATTTCTGCCTAGGAACAGGCAGTAGCCACTCCATCTCCTTGGCTGAGCTGGCAGTTCCTCTTCCAAAGCCTCTGATTTCATGAAGGAATTTCACATTTCCAAGGATTTATGTGGGCCTGATAGTAGCATACACTTAGATAATCATTTCCAAAAACTTGCTGACGTGATGTGAGCTCAGTGTAAAGAACCTGTCCTCTGTACTATCCAGTAGTTAATGCTTTTATTTTTATACACGTTATCACCACTTTGATGGGCTCTCCAGGAGCTGCTCCTTGCCTTCAAATCTTAATTGTACATTTGTAATATGTTTTGTGATGTGTTTTCCCCCTTGTAGTCTCTGCCCTTTTATCCTCCCTCATGTCCCAGCCTGGCTAGAGCTGGCTGGAGAAGTAGCACAGTAGGCATCTCCATGTGGGATTTCCCATTCAAACTGCATGCTTTGTGCAAGAAGTGAACTTGCATGCCTTTGCTGGAGATGACAAAAGGGTAATACTCCAATAATGTCCTTATTCTCCCAGATCACCTTGAGAAAGAATAAAAAACATTGGAAAGTTCATCGTGGGGTCCACCTACCTCTGCCTTGGGAATACCCAGTGGAATCCCACAGCAACATCCCTAAAAAACTGGCAGCTGATCCCAGCAGCCAGGTGTTGTAGTTGCTGTACGTCCACTTTCACACAGACAAACCATTTTAAAAATATGTCAGGAACATTATTAGATTGGGTACCCAAGAACTGAGTAACAGCCCCCAAGCTGAGTTCAAACTCTCTTTGTCTGGTTGACATTTAGAATTTTTACAAATTCTTCATTAATTTTCACACCAAAATGAAATATATATATATATATATATATTTTATAATTATATATATCTGGAATAGGAAATACCTATCTCAGTCTGTACTTCTTGCTCATGGCCAAGGTAAAATCTCACTGTCTTTTCAGTGCCTTATGTTAGGAATGTTAGGGAAGATAGCACTAATACTAAACCAACAGCTGAAGGAGAAAAACCTGCCTTTCCTAGCACCTTCTTCTGCACCCAAGTGAGTAGAACAGAACTGAAATAGGCAGGGCAAATAAATTTCCTGTCACACAAAGACTTGCCCTTTTTCTGGAAAAAAAACAGCCTATCCTGCCCTGAAAGAAGACAGCTTTGGTGTTTAGCTGTCAATTGAAAACTTCCATCAAATATTCATCCCTGTCCTCCAACAAGGAAAGAAAAATCAGAACATGAGGAGGAAATAGGGATTTCAGTTTGCAGGTTTAGCTTGTGATCTCCACAACACACACAATCTCCAGTTTAGTGGCCATCTCCAGGCTGCCCAAGAACGAGGCATCGCAGCACGGTTTCCAAATCCTCCCTGCCCACAGAGTCCCTGGCCAGGAGCAGCAGCTTCAAAGTGACTTTTCCTGGCCTGTGCTGAGCAACGGGCATCCACATTTCAGTTTACTTTCAGTTTGGTTTTGGGGAGGGATAAATTTGAGGGAAAACATTTTCAAGGGAATGGGATGGTTCACATTTTACCACAAAATGACTGCCAGATGGCCACTCTTTATTTCTACATTCCCCATTCCACCCGATCGGACAGGGCAATGGGCGCCACAGAACCCGGCCGCAGCCTGGCCGTCAGCGAGCCTGACGAACCGCAGGCCGGGCCCGACATGGTGGGGCCTGGCCCCATGGTGGTGGTGACATGCTCCTCCTGCCACAGACAGCTTCCTCGGCTGCTGCTCGAGCCAGGCCACGAGCTACGGGGCCCGGCTGTGACAATTGCAGGAACCGTGACGGGAAAGTGCTGCAAAAACGATGTTCCCTCCTGGCAGGGCTCCGGAGCCATGGCCTGTCTTGCAGTGTGTGTGCAAAGCTGGCCCCTCCGGAGACAGCCACGCCAAAAACGCCCACAGAGGAGTCTCTTGGATGACACCACAGTCCTTTGGATTTCACAAGGAAGATGCTCATGAAGGTCTGATCTCCAAGAATCCTGAATTACAAGGCACACCGACCTCCTAAGAGAAAATCTGCACCAGGGTCTCACCATACCTGACCCAGTTCTCTGGTCCACAGTTAAAATCCAGTGCTTCCAGTGGGAAATTTCTGTTATTTACAAACACCTGCAGTGTCAAACCCCACAGTCCAACCAGGCTCCGAGCTCCCACTGTCCTGCGAGCAGCCGTTTCACTGCAGCACGGGTATTAGACACCACGAAACACCTACAAACCAGCTCTGACAGCGTCCTCAGAAAGCTCCTTCCCCTGAGCACCACCAGTACGGACCATTACATCTTCAGACAGCACCAGTTTGTCAGAGGGAAAACCACATCATCCCAGCCGCACCCGTCCGGGGCGCACATGCACATAGCTCAACAAACACACGCACCACGTGGCATACCTTACCTGGAAAGAGGCTTTATTGAACATAGCTGTAAAATTATCTCTTCAGTTGAATTACTGAATTTGCACAAACATTTCTCTACAGAATAAAAAAAATCAAGCCTTGTCAACGTTTTACTGCATCTCGTTGTGCTTTTTATACTCATATTTGCAAATATTATACTCGTTTGTTTGTTTGTTTTCATGTTTGTACTCCAATTACTTGCATATCAGTTTTTTTTTTAATCCTAGGGTGTTGAGAGAACACAGAATAATAATAATAATAATTATAATAATTATAATAATAATACTCTTCTTTAGACAAAAGTCTTTTTTTTTTCTTTTAAATGAAGTTAAAAGCTGAGATAATTTAAGGAAAAAGGTCTTCAAATTGTCATAACCAACTGTCAGGGAAATTTACAATGCAGTGGAAAACCGGCTGGCTAATGGTACGTGTTCGGGCAGCTGCAACACCACGTGCACAGCTTTCCTTTTGTCACAAGAGTGGATTTTCGACTTCACCACAACACCAGGACCCCCCTCCCTGCCCGTGTGGGCAGAGGCCCTGCGCCCCCCGCGCATCGCCAGCACCAGGCTGTGCACCCACAGCCAAGGAGCGTGGCGGTGGCCTCGTGTCCCCCTGTGCCGCCATCCCCACGCGCACCCCGGGCCCATACAGCCTTGCCTGCCGAGGTCAGGGCAGGAAAACCCCTTCTGCCTCTGACCACCGGCGCTAAGTGCATCTTAACCACCTTTTTCTCTGGTTGACCCACTTGATAACCTGAAACAAACCAAACAAATCAAAAGTGCTGCTCCCATTTCCAGGACCAACGGAAGCTATTTTCTAATGGATAATAAGCTGAAAGGCCATGGCTGTCTGGAAGGTTAAACAACAAATATCTCATCCGAAAGGGCTTACGCAGCAGCTTAGGTCCATCCATCTCCAGGAGCGGCTTCGTTTCCTCACCTGCAGTCTGCACACCCAGGCTCCGTAGTTTGTTTAGAAAATAGTTTGCACAAACCACATTTTAGCAGTGCAAGCTTCTGTGTTGAAATTATTATTATTATATATATATTTTTAAATCAGGCTTGTTTCATTGAAGGCACTTGGTTTCCATGGCAATTTATAAAAGACGGTGGTTTGGTTTCTTCACTTCATTAGAACAGATGACTTAGTTGGGGAGGGGAGAGGGGTGTTCGAGTGGCCGCAAGCAAGCTCCGATAAGCCTGTGTAATATGTAAGCCCAGGTCGCACATCCTGGATAGTAATGCATGCAAAAGGAGACAGCATACAGTTATCAAGCATAGCCATGAGAAATGAAACATAAATGTCTTAAAACAGCTCTGATTTAGGGTTACTCTCTAGGGGAGGTGACAGCCAAAGGCAAAAGGGCCTACATTTATTTAACTCTATGCTAAAAACCTTCTTGAAGGGAAAATGAATGCCAGCTCTTCACATACCCTGTTTACAGTGAGGTGTTTCTCTCTCTGTGTTTTATTTTTATTATTTCCTCTCTCTCTCTCCATTTTTTTCCTTTTTTTTTTTTTTTTTTTTTTTTGTGGCAGGCCATTAGGTTTCCATGGTAACAAGCAAACTATTCATTTGAAACAAAACCAGCCATGACTTTGTGCTTTGACAAGGGTTTCTATAGCTCTTTTCCAAGAGTTCAACCAGATGATGCTGTATTCATTATTGACCACAAAAAGCACCTGAAGGTCTCTTCCTTACTTAGGCCAGATCTCGTTCTCACGCGTGGTTCATAGTGAGTTACACTCCGTGATGCCTTTTATGTCCCCAGTGCTTTTCATTTTTTTTTTATTTATTTATTATGTATTTATTTAACTTTTGAGTCAGTCAGTGGAGGAATCTTTGGTAGTTTGTTTTTAAATGTCCATTTTACAAAGACTCTTTCTTCATGCCAGTGCCTGGTGAATCTTTTGTAGCCTCTGCCAGGATAAGGTCACCTCTGATGACTTAAGACAGACATGAGGATGATAACTGGGATAAGTCGTATATGCGCTAATGTCCCAACAGCACCTGATCGTAAATCTACAAAAAGGGGGAAAAAAAGTAGAATTAAAGGTCTGTGTTATAATGCAGACATGGGGGTGGAGGGATGAAAGATGGTCCACAGGCAATCACGACATTTATTAATGTCACATTGTTCTGACCCCCTAACCATTTTTCTAACATCACTTTGTCTGTTTGGCCATCTGGAACCATCCGAAGCGTGGTGGCCATGGGGATGCTGGCACACCAGCTGCCAGAAGCACAGCCCTTGGATGGCCAAGCCACCTCAACGTCACCAGCAGCCAGCCACGCTCCAGGCACTCGGGGCCCTCCTGCACCGGGGCTCCTTCCTCAGCTGTGCAGATGGAAGGGAAAACTTTTCACTGTAAGCCTCTCTGACTTAACCCAACAATATTTTGCTTCCCTGCAGGACATCCATTTTAGAGATATCTCAGTTCTGCAGCGCAAGAAGCGATTTGCTCTCCCCAGGGTGTAGAAGAGCCACTTACTGTTGGCCGGCTGGTCGGATTTCATACACTCTCCTTCCACAATTGATACATCGTCGATAGCAATGTCACCTTCAATGCCTGGGCCCCGGATCCCTTCAAATATGAGCTGCAAAAAATTATAAAGAGCAAGAAGTTGATAGCCTGACAAGCAGAAAATGTATAGCTGCATTTTGCACAGCTTATGCGCCAAGGTGCTTGGAATAACACAGACACTTTGTATGGGGCAGAAAATGACCACGGAGCTCATACATACTTGTGAGGTGAACACACGGGATGTGAGCTTAGCTCAAGGAAAATGCTTAGTTCTCTAAATTCAGTTTCGTGATGGGACATTGCAGACTGCAAGAAAAAGCAGGAGTCTCCTGCTCTTGAATCGCTTTCTGCCTCCAGCTTCTGACAGTGAGCAAACACCAGGGCTCACAATTCCCACCACGGCACACTTCAGTGTCGTCCATGGTGTCTCTGTGCCAAAACGAGGCGAAGAGATGCTCTGGAGGTTCTCCTTCTCACTAGGGTCTCACTTCATGCATCAAGACATCTCAGACAACTTGCAGGCCACCAACAATGGAAACACCAAGGGTAAGCTTTGATGCATATGTGCACTCAGCACCTGAGCACTGCTGCTGGATGAAAAACCCAGCAAGGAAAAAAAAGGGATTAAATGAAAAGATTTAAAGAGATTCAGGGTGCTTTCCTCAGAATCTCCTGCCACCTGAAGCAAACGACAGAGGCATGGTTTGAAGAACAGCACCCACCCCATGTCAAAGAGCTGAGTGTCCCTTGACCACACTGTGGGAAAACACACCCAGGGGGCAGGAGAACTCCACATAAATGAGGCTTCTTAAAAATGGCCCAGCCAGTCCCCCCATTTCCCACACCAGGCTCCCCCACCTACACCGCGGTGGCACTTCTCTGCATGCAGGAGGAGGACGGGAGCTGCACCCCCTGCACCCTTCCCCTTGGGAGATTCCTCCTGGACCACAAAAACTGGTGAGAAACCTCTCAGGAGTCGTGTTGGTCTTCCCTCATCCATTAACAGGGATTAAATTTACGTCGGGGGGTGGAGGACTGCCTTTGATTCTTATCCCCCAAGGTCCCAGAGATCTCCTGTGACATCTGTGCTGGATTTTAACCTCCCACACCTCCTGCCATGGCAGGAACCGATGACAGTGGCCACACCACTTCTCTCCTGCCCCTTTCAGTGGCTCATCCCTGTGTGCAGAAGCTTTGATCCCTTCTAGGAATGGTCTTACATTTACATTTTTGTAGGACATTGTTTTGTCTTAGGGAGGGTCAGGGTAGAGATGTTGTTCCTCTTCAGGGCTTTGACTTTTGCCAAAAGGATGTTTGTGCTTTAAGGGGACTGCGAGTCATATTCTGTCAAATATTCCTACTCTGAAACCCCAACTGCACACCTGGGAAGGGAAACGCTGCCTGTACGGGCACAGACGCCTTGTAGCAAGGAGAGCAGGGTATTTGCTGTAAGGTTGGTTGCACATTGCTATTGTACTAAAGAAACAACGTTGTCTGCTTTCCTCTCCCAAACATGATGTGATGCTGTCCTGCCAGGCTGCTGCCTAATTAGCTCTGCAGAGGAGTGGACTCATTCTGTGTAGCAAGGAATTTATTCACTAGCAAACTTCAAAGCCATTCTAAAGAGATGAAGGAATTACGTGCGGAATACATTTCCCAAGCAGCACCATTTGCACAACTCCCTCCCCTTTCCTTCCCCCCCCCACCCCCTCAGCCCTTTGAAATATGTTTGGATAACTCAGATGAAAAGTTTTTAAACTTTAATCTGCAACAATATATGCATGAAATTCAATGAGTTTTATAAGGGCTTGCTGTGGCACTAATGGAGAAATTAACTCTTGGGGGTAGAGCCAATTTGACAAAAAATGTTAATACCATCTGGAGCAAAATGCTTAAATTACACTCGGTAATGAACTAACTGCATTAGGGAGGTGTCCGGGGCAGTCTGATGGGCTCTCTCTGCCTCTGCTGATTTCAGCAGGACACAGGTCCAAGCCCCTTCTTCTGGCAGCTTCTGACACTTCTTTGCTCATTAATACAGTTCAGGCGGAGCCGCTCGTTTGAAATGAATAACTTTCATTATAAATGATGAGTACACTCTCGGGGTGGAGGAAGATGCCCCTGTAAACCTCAGCGGGGCTCCGCTCTGCCTGGAGCCAGTCCGGCTGCAGGAGCATCGCCCAGCAGCGATGGAGCCTGGTGCCACGAGACATCGCATGGCACCGGCAGCTCTCCTCCCTGCCCTTCAGCATGTCCCTCGGCCTTGGCCATGACACATCCCACCCTGGGCACCCGGCGGGTGCCTGACCCCACAGCAGAGAGCTGCCAAGATGAAGGTGTGTATTTACAGCCTGTCTGTGGTGTCCCAAGCCAGGAGGCAAGGTCTGCACGGAGAGCACTAAATAAATGTGAAAGCCATGCGTTTGGAGCAGGTGACTGCATCAGTGTTTCACTGAAGTGAGGTGCTGTAGGTTAATTACCGCAACGAGGTGTATATTAGTGCAACAGGGAACTGTAATTGGGAAAACAGTGAGCTTTTCCATAATTTATCCTGATGTCTGAAAACAATGTCTCAAGTAATTACCCGTCTCACAATTTTTCCACTCTGCCTCTGACAGGGGGGAGGATTCAGCTCACGAGGAGAGCGCCTTGTCCTCTCCCCCAAAGCGCAGCCTGCCCTCCTGCTCCTTGGCAGAAGGCACATCACCTGCAGCTAAGTCTCAAGTCGAATCTTTCCTGACAATGAAAAACACTGTTTCCAGACAAAATGATTCTATGCAAATACAAGGGTGAGCATTTAATTAAAATCTGCAGTTGGCAGGGTGTTTTATAGGCCTCAAAGATGGCCTGCTATTAGCCAGCTTGGCCACGCGCTCCAAACAAATCACCGCAGATGAATATTGGCAGCGCATGAGGCACCATCCAGTCCGCGGTTCACAGCTATTTGCAGGAGGTGCCAGATGATCAGGTTCTCCTATCAGTCTCCCACAAAACCTATTATCTGCATGTCTGTGACTTCACAAAGCTGTTGTTAAAAATACTGCAGTTAGCAGAAGAACAGGGGAGCTTACGAATAGACCAAAGGCCGCTCTGCTCTCTTAATGGGGGAAAAGGGAATTATCCCTGCAGTGCCCCCAGAACTATCCCGAGAGTCTCTGGGGGGATTCAGCTTGTGCTTCTTCAACATGATTTCAGAACAATATTTCTTCCCTGGCAAATCTAATAAGAAGTGGAGATGAGCCCTGTGAACGTCCCCATCCAGACAGCATGATGACAAGGGTGTAGCTTGAGGTTCACATCTCAGATGCCACTTCTCCCAACAGCCACAGCCTGCCTCTGGGCACCATTTCACTGCCTGTAAGGGGGCTGAAAACCTCAGCGGTCCGGGTTGGAAGATGGCAGCAACGGTGACAACCACCACCATCACCACCACCATACCATTGCTAGCGGGAGGGCCCCTTCCAATGGCCTCAGGTGAGTGGCCAGGGTGGGATGAGAAGGGATGCTCAGTCCTGCAGAGCCTTGTTGAAGCAGCAGCACTTGGTGGGAGCATGGTGGAGGCTCCACCACCAACTCCTGAGCTGACACTGGCACTGAGACAGCTTTTATGCAGAGCTTCTCCTGATTCAAAGCACTGTAGTGCTCTCAGCCCTTCACGACAGAAGCTTTGTTATCTGCCATGTTATCACCATGAGGACTGGTGAGGTATAAACAAGTCTGGGCAGCACTTCCCCATACCAATTAATCAATAAAAGGTTTTAATTTCTGTGTCAGTGTACTGCTTTACTGCAAAGATTCACTTCAATTCACTCTCTTTAAATTTAACTGGGAGGTTTATATTCTTTCCTATTTAGACTCCTAAATAGAAAATAAAGTTTGTGTGATGCAAGAGCAGTTAAAAAAGTAATTTAAGATTCCCACCACCCTGACATTTATTTGTTATATTTGTGCAGAGCTTCATGGCTGTACATCTATTTTATGCCGAAGCCTTTAGAAACAATGTGAAAGGTGAAAAACAGCCAAGAAGAGGAGCTGCCATTTTTTGGTACCAGTAGAGGCACCAGAGAATATGGCTTTAAGAAATACGAGGGGAGGTGTGCCCGCAGCAGAAGTGACCCAAGTGACTTCATTTCTCTGAAAGCCAGGGCCCCTGCGAGGGCTGATGCTCGCATCCCCAGGGCCAGCTGCAGACTCTGGCCTCAGGCTGTGCTGCTGCAGCTTCGCCAGGGCTGTGCTGCACCAGGCAGAGATCTCAGCTTGCCTCTCCTTCATACTGTGTCTCCTCTCTGGGCTGATGAGCTGCCCCCCGGTGTGCACCCTATTGCCCTCCTCCACTCCTCTTCATTGCTGGTGCCAAAGGCTTGGCATCCCTCTGCCCAGAGCTGATGCTCCCACCCTTCTTACTGCTGCCAAAGCCCCTCTCATGCCTCACGAATCCCTCACGGACACACCTGCGATCTCTTCATTTCAGCTTCCCCGACCCTGTCTTCTCTCCCCTCACCACTGCAGTTATTATGTTCAGATACAAAATCATTTTTCTCTCCCTCATTGTTCATTCTGCTCGGACTTACCCTGCCTTTACCCCCTCGGAGCAGCTCCCTGCCATGCCCTTCAGCACTCATCCTCTCCTCTGTGCTCTTCTTGCCCAGCCCCATCACTGCTCAGCTCCAGCATCACATCATGCTACACTTTGCATATCCCTCTCCAATAATTTTCCTCTCATTTCCTCCCATGCAATGCTTCTGCCATCACCTGGGCCAAATCATTTCTCTCATTGCCTCTTAGCACAGAAATAACACCAAAGGGTCAGGAGCAGCAGCTACCCCTACACCGAGGCCCAACCCACAGGTTTCCGATAGCAGTTTTGAATCTCACGCAACGTCTGCTTTTCCCCAAAGCCATCACCACCTCGGGGGAACCTGGGTGCTCCAGAGAGGGGACAGAGCCCCCAGGCAGCCCGGCATCGTGGCGCACATCCCACATCCCAAACGCAGGCGGGCCTGCTGGTGGCAGCTGACTTCTGGCTCTGTGCCGGTTACAACCAAATCGTGAATGAGAGCTGCCTGTAATAGTCTGTCAGCATCTCACTGTCAAATCCAGGTGAAGACGTGTGAAACCTGACATAACGTGCAGGGAATGAAGCGAGCAGCTCTGCCACAGCACGGCCCTGTACAGGCAGCACTGCTGCTTCGGCCCCTCTCGGCAGAGGCCTGGAGCCTTCCTTTTTTTGTGGAGAACACGAGTACACCAAGCGACCTCTAACACAGACATTACACCACAGACCCTAAATATTTTTTCCACAGGAATTTCATATTCCAGTTGCTAACCTAAAATAAATGAATATATAGATACACGTGTTATCAGCTAACAGCATTGTCTGAAAACCGAACGGCATTTCCTCTCCTAGGAAATAGCTGCTGCTCTGCCATTGAAGTGTGCATTATTAAGCTCCGTGGCGCTCACCTATTTGCAGCAAGGAAGGCAATTATCTGTCCATAAAGCAGCTTTCAGAGCTGAAATGATGCTGTGAAATCCTGACTCAGAAGGCAAGGGTCACCGTATGCCTGCCCCATTCGTGATGTCCCCCTCCACAGCACACCAAATACTCCAGTTTTGGTGCGAGGTGTTGGTGCACCACGGAGCAACGCACAGGCCGGTTCCTTACCTGGAATGAAGTCGGGGGGTTTATATTAACGCGGGCTTGGTTCCAATGCTGGCCCTTATTTCCACTTGAAGACCACAATGGGTTCTCTATCGTGGTCTGTCCTTTCAACCGCAGGTAAACATTCAGGCTTCCTGGAAGAGAGGGCAAGAACTTGAGTGGTTAGGCAGGGACCTGAGCTGGTCAGGCTGCGGTGGAGCAAGATGCTGGGCTGGAGAAAGAGGGGTGCTGGGGGGGGTCTGCCCTTCCGCAGCATGCAGCCTGGGACAGACCTCCGCAGTGGCTGGCAGGGGGTGTGGAAGGACTTTTGTCTCATATCTGAAACCTTTTAAGCTTGAGAAAACCGTGCATTAATCAAGGGAGCTCTCAGCAGAGGATGGCGCAGAAGCAGCCGAGGGCCCTAGCAGGCAGAGCTGTGCCTCTTGCTCCCAGCAGCTTGGGAAGGACGTGGGGCTTCCAGGGGTGAGTGGGCAAAATGGAGTTTTCTGTGCTTTAGTGCATTTATAGCCTCCTTACCCAAAGATAAATAAGCAATGCAGTTTCCTTATTAAAGGAAAAAAAAAAAAAGGAAAAGAAAATAGAAGTTCTTGCTTATAAAGACTGCCAAGCTTCTTGTTTGTACAAGGTTTAGATAACAGAGTGCCATTGATCCTGGCAAATCTATCTCAGAAATAGATGTTATGCCTGTTTTGCCATTATGAAGGACATTATGCCATTTTCGAAGGGCAAGACAATCCAAGACTATCCTCTCAGTTCAAATAACCTCAGGAAAACTGTCCCTCACCTTGGGAAAAAATCCACAAACCACAGCCCTGGGTCTTTCTCCACTGCTGACCACTAAGTTACCGGCTCCAGCACAGGCACTGTCTGCAACAGGGAACAGGCTGCCTGCATTCAGCACCCTTCTGCACCGTGCCCATCTCCCTGGCTCCCATCTCAGCCTTGGACCATGAACACACACCGGACTGCCTTGGTGCACCAGCATCGACGTGAGCGAGCCGGGCTCAGTCATTCACAGCTTGGAGATTTCGTTCCCTCTTGCTCCCCTCTCTGTTTGCAGGTGCGTGGGGCAGCGGTGTCTGTACAGCGCCAATCACCACGTTTGCTTCCATTTAAGACTGTTCAGCCAAGTTCCCGCAGGACCACATTTTTCAGGGTGTTAGGACTGGCAGCTGGGAAGCTGATACAAATTACATTTGCAATGAGACTTCTCAGATCTGAGGCAGCTGCACAGTGACTCAGCTCTTGCTAATAAAAAGTTCTTATTTCTAGCAATAGCAGAGCTCAGTGCCTTGAAGAACATAGGGCTAAATGGGTAATGGAGCAGCAAATATTCTCATCACGGCTATTTCACCAGGGTGCCCAGACTGAGGCCATACATCTTTCTGAGGGAGGTGGGGAAGTGGTGCTGGCCGAGTGGCTGGGCGGCACCGCATCGCCCTCCCGCAGCGCTCGGTTTTCAAGTGCAGGGAAGGGTGAAGAAGCAGCACAAAGGAGACACGGCTCGGAACAGGGATGGTCTGTCTCTGCCTGTACGCATGCTACCAGGTACACCAAAAACGCCTCAGCCTGGCAGGGTCTGCAGGAAGGAAACCCTCAGGAGCATCGCCTGGGGCCACCCTCCTGCCCACCCAGCAATAACGTGGCAGCAGGCAGCTGCTCAGCCCCCAGCCCCCCTGGAACAGCAGCTCTTGGGTGAGGTCTGAGCCTTTCAGCCAACACAGCTCTCCCTTCTTTCGCACTTGCTTCTCCCCAAGTGTTTTCAACAAGTGTGCTGGGTCCAAGGTATGAGAAAAGGCAGTCTTAGACAAGACTACCTGAAGCTACAAAATAGTATTATATTTAAAGTTGATTTTCATAAAGACAAAAAACAATGTCAATATCAAACAAGGGATGAATGGCTGGTGATTATTTCACCGATTTGTGCAGGCTGATACAGCACATGCTGCAAGCCTGTGTGGAATAGCTGAATAATTTAGGCATGAAAAACATGCAATTCCATCACTGCTGAGCTTACAGAGATTTAAGATTGTTCACAGTACACTCAGACTCTCCATGGCACATAATTTCTTGAAATTAATAGCAGGGTGATAGCAGTCTTACTTAAAACATGAAATAACCATCCCTGTTCCAGCCTTGCTCAGCCGCTGCCCAGCACATGAGTTAGTCTGTAGGCACGTTCCTGTCCCACGTGGGCAGATAAATGCCCACACCTGCCCAAAATGCAGCTGAAAGCTCAACCAGTGACACCTGCACCAAATGCCCTGCCTTGAAATGCATCGTTTTCTGCCAGGAAGACCTCAGAAAAGTTATATACCTTTGCAAAAGTGATGCTGTGGAGGAGGATGGGTTGGCTGCATGGCTCACATGGAGGTGTGCCCAGCAGGAGTTCACCTGCAGTGACATGACCAGCCCAGACAAAGGCATGAGGGAGGGATTTGTGAGTAGGGGACTGCCACAGCAGGCAGGAATGGCAGCTGTGAATCGAGGCCTGAAGTTTTATTTTCTGACAGGTTCCTGCCAAGGGAGGGCAGGGTGCCCTGGAGACATCATCGGCTGCGGCACAGCGGCGGCAGCTTGAGCGCTCACTGGCACGGTACAGACGATGTTCCCAGGGGGCTCTGACAGCGTGTTTGGCTTCGCCTCTCATTTTGTGATGGCTCTCTAATGGTAAGAAAAATGACTGTTCTAGGAGTGTCAATTAGAAATGCTCCATTTTGGGGCATCGATGGGAAAATCAGAAATACAGATTGCTTAAAAAAGATAGTGACAACTCTAATGGAGCTACAACCTCTTTCTGTCTCAACATAGAGACGCAGCGAGAACAGTGACTTCATTTTCTTGTTCCCCAACGTGTTATTATTATTTTTTTTTTTTTTCTGCAAATCAAGTATTGGGATTTTCTATTTTTTATGCTTAAAGTAATCTATCTGCTCCTTTTGAAGCATGTGGAGGAAAGCACAGGCACTTTTCTTGGCTTTCAGCACCCTCAGAGCTAGCTGTGTGAGATCTGTCAGGAATTAAACTCTGACTTGTGAGCAAGAGACATCTATTTCAGGTAAAGAAGCACTTTATTGTTCTGAATCTAACCGCCATGGCACGGGATGTAGGTCCCTGTTTATCTCGTCAGAGCTGCGCTATAGCATCAGCGCTAATCTCAGATCTGTGCTCTGCTCCTGCAAAGCCTCCCAAGTACCTCTCCTGATTGCTACAGAAACTTTCAGCCTCTTTTCCAGAGACACCGAAGACCTGAACAGCAGGCAGAGAAGCTGAGCCAGTTTCATTTATTTATTTATTTATTTTTCCCCAATGTCATGTAACAGCCATATTTTCAAATGGATGGCACTGGGGTCACTCCTTTAAGAACGGAGGATGAAGCATCTTTTCCCCTAAATCTCCAAAATCAGCCTGCACCAGCAACAGAGCATCATTCCAGGCTGCTTCTCCATTTTATCTGGGATCCTTCAAATCCCTTCTCGAAATGCGGAACTGTTTTGATGAGTACAGGCACTGCTTTGGAAACAAAGCACTTTACCCCTGAGACATGGGAATAATAACCCTAGTACTGCTCTGAAACCTTGCAGATACTGCTAACAAGGGATAATAAAGCAACCCAGTGGAAATGCTGACTTGCAGCCCCAAAGTCTGTTGAACAATGCTTCAGCTCTATGGATGAAAAAACAAAGGTTAATGGCCACGTATCTTCTCTGAACAGCTGGTCCGTAGGTACAAGGCAGGAATAGGCTACAATTTATTTAAGCCAAATTCCCCTGCAAGACATTCCAATTTTGAGTGAAGTTAGGTCAAGAATCAGCAGCTCAAGATTATTCAAAAGAGAGACACGTCAGCATGGAGATCATATATGAGGTCTCAGCTGGCAGCTCCTGTTCTGCTCTTATGAAGAAATGAACGAGCTGGCAGCACGTAGTGCAGCCCATAGCTGCCCCCACTGGCAGGGCTCGTTCCCAAAGGGGGATGCGAGGAACCTGCTGTATGTTGGGTACAAGTGCCAGAACAGCAGTGAAGGTCAAGGCTTCTAACAGTTTGTGGTAAGGCAGTCAGTCTGCTGTAGTAAGCACATTTAGAGTGATCCACGGGGGATTAATCCTTAATAAAATGGCACTCCTCTGAAAAAAACATTATCAATTAAATTTTTCACATGGAATCACAGGATCTTCGAGGTTGGAGGCACCTTTGGAGACTGTCCCTGTCCTCCAAGCCCCTGTTTGATCAGCTATAGCAGGATGCCCAGGCATGTGTCCAATCCGATTTTGGATATCGCCAAGGACTCAGTAACCTTGCTGGGCAATCTGTGCCAGGTCCGACCACTTTCATAGTAAATATATATACATATAAGTACATGTTAGTAAATATTTATATATATATGTGTATATATATATTATGAACGGTCAGCTTGGTGCCCACCAGGACCCCACCCACATCCTTTGGACATTCAGAAATTAATCAGGGCTCACAGATATGGAAAACATTTAACAGACTCACAGTGCGATGTCAGTTGGAAGCAACCCATGGAGATCAGTTATTTATTTGACCTCATTGCAGCACTAACTTTGTCAGGTTCTTTTGGAGATTTCCCTTTGGAATAAATTTTAGCCTCTTTGGACAACATGATGCAGAATAGTAAGATAGTAGAAATACATGGAGTTACACAGTATATTTAAAATATTTGGGGTCACAAAACATTTCTGGGCAGAGATTATTTCCACAGTCAGAAGGCGAGCACAAGAAGACTGAAGGTGAGTTCAGAAGAGTAAGCTGTTTACATGAATTTTCAGCTTTAAAGTAGCTGTTCAAAATATGATCAGAATCAACCATAGGCCAAACATTTGCCAGAATAAAAAGAAGCCTTTAGCTACATAATTTCCAACAGCAGAAATATTAAAAGAAAAGCTAAACAATGTGCTGCTATGGAAAATGTATCCCCTAAATGAAGGTTATCAAATATACATCATCTGAAACACTGATTAATTTTGATTCGCCTGGGCAAATCATTGTGCTATAATAACCCTTTCCCTAACCCAAAGTAATTTCTAAGACCACAAACCTTCAAAAACTCATTCAAGCAGTTACCTCATCAATGTGACAAGTCCTAAAATAACCGTGTGCTTAAATCATTGAAGTCTAAGAATATCATCGCTCATGAGGTTTTTCTTTTCATTTTTTTACTACCCTCATAAAAATTTAGGTGATAGAGTTCATATCTGGGGAAGCAGATGATATATATTTGCTGATTTCATAAATTATTTCTTCTATGCATTTTGCATTTTCATGTGCTTCAGAACATTTGGTCATTATGAGGAATTATAACGTTGAGCTTAGTAAACGTGCATGCGCCTGCATTTAAACATGTGGCTGATACTATTCATTTACTATTTTTCTGTCTTGTACAAAGCTGTTCAAAAGCAGATCACTTTGAACATTAGCTAAAATGGCGGTGTCTGTATTTTTTAATGTTAAAGACTGGAAGTGATATCGAGCCATTTTGTTTTTGGACAAGTAGGTGTCCACATCCCCATGAACAAGTCCTTTGTAACTGACCACTAATCATCACCGCCACCGTCTTCACCTGTAGGTCAGCTCCTTCGTCAGATGATATTATAAATATCAATTCAAGTAATTACACTGAAAAGGGCAATTTCAGCAAAAAAAAAGCTAAGGTCATACACTTACAGGAAAAGTAGCCAAGGAAAAAGAACAAAATTGCAGCAGAGGTCAGTGTTTTGAGGGCAGGTGTCAGCCTCAATGACTGTTTTTCTTATACTTTTTCTGAACTTAGAGGTATTCCAGAAAAAATCTTTGACCCCTGATGTTCATAATTTTGCTCTTCACTGTCCTGTACCAGAAGCAGATCGTTTTATATACTTTTTTCACTTAGCATGACGTGGCTCCATCAGTTCCTTCAAACGCACAGGCAAGTTCCTATTGCAATGTAGAGTGAGAGGAACTTACAGAGGGGGCTGCGTGCAAGCGCTCAGCAGTGCAGAGACACCCAACAAAACTGCGTGAACGTGTCTGCTCTATTTATAACCTGAACCCTGCCTGCAGGCAGGCGAAGGTTTCCCCAGGCGACCATCAGAATGCACTATGAGGATGTGCTTGCCCTTGAAAATATGTATAAAAATGCATCAAGTCCGGTCAGACTGGCACAGGAAAGCCTCTCGACACACTGGTAAGCACCAAGAACTCCACAGGGATTTAGGGGATTTAGAAAAATTGGCTCTGGCTTATACGTTAATATTTTCCCACACCTTTTATTTTTACACTATGTGAAGTAATTAAATGTCTGTGTTAAAAGAGCTAGGACTAAAAATAGACGTCGAGATACCTATTGCAAAGATAGGCTCCCCCAGCTTTTGAGCGAATTGCTCAGGGCTTCCCTGGCGGAGCCACGGGGTGCCACAGGGCACAGGCAGTGTTGCTGCAGCCGCCCACACAGACGGGCTGCTGCTAACTGCTTCACCCCAAATCCTGCAAGGAGTGGGTCGAAACACTGCGACCAGGCAAAACACTCCAAACCAGGCAAAGCATTTGCAAGAATCGCTTCCTTTTTTTTCCCCACACTTTAAATTTCCCCTGCTCAACACCCCACGCGTACACGACATGCTCTTGTCAACCTAAGCGGGGCTCCTGCTAGCACGCTGATTAGTGGGAAAACTTTTTGTGGCCATAAGGATGCTACCAGGAGCCTCTCTTGCCAGCCTTGGTTACAGCTGGTTTTGGTAAGCTTTCCTGTGTTTTCCTTTAACACAGCTGGACTTTTCTGCCACTATTTCTCCCAAAGTGAAAAGACGAGGCCATTGGCTTTCTCCTACCTATGTGCTGTCCATACATGTGGTAGTAGAAGCTGAAACAGTAGGCTGTGTTCGTAGCTCCGTAAGGATTCTTTGGAGCAACACTGAAAACGGGACTGACAAGTCTGGCCTTTTCTCCTTCCAGCCTGGGGCGCGATGTTTCGATGTACATGTAGAAACCTGCGGGAAGTCCAAATGAAAATTGTTAAGCTGCAGTCTTAAAAATCTAACACATACACATGCAGGAAGACACCGGGACTATCAGGTATCTTGATTAATTTTTCACATTCATCTGACATCACCGTGGTTTCCAGGCCGTGTTTGTTCTGCATTAAGCCCATGTG
The DNA here is from genome assembly GCF_011077185.1 of Oxyura jamaicensis. NCBI lineage: Eukaryota > Metazoa > Chordata > Aves > Anseriformes > Anatidae > Oxyura > Oxyura jamaicensis. The sequence goes on along the minus strand of NC_048897.1, from coordinate 53,003,768 downwards.
TTTTCCACAGCTGCTTCAAAGTTGTTTTCTACGAAGAGTAAAATCAGGGCTGGCAGGTCAGTTCTTATAAACAACATTATAATCGATACAAGATTGTATATGCACAAGAAAAGTAAAAAAATCTTTATGATGGGGTTCAGACTTCAGTCTCAAGGTTGCAGTTTGTTCCTATAAACAGTGAGAAGGGAGGCCACTTAAAATAAGGTAAAAAAATCTCGATGGAGACCTTTCAATGAGCATTGAGCATGTCAATTCCAGTTCAAAAGCTCACAAGGAGACAATATTAATTTATTCTGATCTGGTCTGTGCCAACAACAGAGAGAGCTTTTACTTAATCCACCCAAGCAAGCACAAAGCAGTATGAATTTTCCCCATTGGTAATAGAGGGGCAGGGGGCATACAATGAAATAGCGTGAGTTATTGCAGTACTTGATAAATGCAGCACAGTATGTCTGACTTTTGAAATGAAAATATATACTGCAGTCAAGATGGCACACTTCTGTTAGCAGGGGTAGCAGATTGAAAATTACATGTTTAGCAACACCCAAAGTAAAAATGGGGCAAAAAATCTCATTGTGACAGTCCAAGTTAGAACTGGAATGACATAAACCAGAAGAATATTTCAAGATGTGCTAGAGTATTTCCCCACCACACTGTAACATGAAAGCAATCGCTTTGAAAATGGCACAATAGAAACAATGCAAGATGCTTAATGGCATCGGTAGTGAATTCTGCTTAGGGACCAGTCACATGCCTCAGCCCTGGCAATTTCTTTTAGAAGTCCTTGAAGTATGAACATTCTTGGTATGATTAGGAAAACGGCCATAGCTTTTGGGACCAGGTGCACCTCTGGAGCTTACCTTCCTTGGAGCCAGTCCGATCTGCGTTTGGCCCAGTGTTGGGGGTGTATTTTGTGTCTCTAGTGGCAGTGCTTTGCTTCGTCCAGTCAAAATTGTCTGTATCGTCTTGAGTGAAAAGGCAAATGTTACCGTCCTCAAAGCCACAGTGGAACTCTCCTGCCAACACAGCAAACAGACAGAAATTTAATGCTCTAAACTATTAAGGGTGTGTTTGTCAAAGCACTTGTCAATTAAAATGGACATATTGCAGGACAATGCTCATTAACAGTACCAGAAATAGATGTACATTTGTTTTTACATCATTCTCTAGTGTTGAGTGTGTTTTCTTTCAAGCGAACCCAATAAAAAACAGAAAATCATTCATCAATTTGTCTTAGTGTTACTTGAAATTATATTCAAGTCTTGTTGTATAGATTCTCTTCACATACTCAGATGTAACATTAAGGAAAAGTGGACAACAACCTTTCAAGAGGAAAAATGTGACCTCCAAGTGACCTCTCTTACATTTCTCTGTTTTCAGTAGGGATGGGAAAGCAAATGATGGCTAAAATGAGAGGAAAGGTGATTTAGAGTAGAAAGATTTTAGAAAATCTTTCTAAAAAGAGCAAAGTGAATGAATTGCTCAGAACGAGCACTGAGTCCTCAGCACTGAATTATAATTGTCAATTAGAGAAATGTCTGGGAGGAAGGGTCAGGACATCCTGAGGACATCTCCTAGCCTGTCCGCTAAGATCTCTGTTGTCCAGAGGACAAGTTCTAAAACCTTCTAAAGAAAAAGCAACATCAACAAAAACCCACCACGAACCCCTGACAGGATTACTGGGACCCTCTCTGCTGTGAAACAGGTCTGTAAGACTCAGCATTCCAGCGATCCTACCTGCCAGGTTACGATGGGATAGGTAAGTCCCATCATCAAACATTTAGGAACCAAACACATCAAAACTTCAAGGTTCAGTTTTCATCTCAGAACAGAATAAGGCCCCATGTAGAAAAATGTGCAAAAGCTTAATTTTATGCACATGAACAGTTCCTGCTGAGTTTACTCTTCCAGCAAAGGCAATTGATTTATCTGAGAAAACAAGCAAATCTCTCGTCTCTAGGGAGAATGCAGCTGTCTGCATACTGTGTCAGCTACAGCCTTCGTTATAGGGGTGCAATTTATATTCATTGTTATGAGGAACTCTAACACCAGGCGTCATGGGATTATTCATCTGTGTTAAATTGAGAAGGTGTATAAATGTTTTCAGGTTTGGGGTTTCAGTAAACCATAAATCCACTTAAGCCACTGGAGCTTCACTGCAAATCAGCGAAGACAGAGGGACCTGGGCGTAGCTTGGATATGTACTGCTAAGCAAGGATGCTGCTCTGAAGCTTGTTTAAAATCATATAACACTGCAGACTGAATAAGCAGGCTTGGAAATTCAACCCAAACCACCAGGTGCATTAGGAGAGCTTTCCAACTCTTCCTCATTCTGACTCTGCTGATGCAGAGCAACACAAACATCCCACTCCACAGCAGTCAGCACAAAGCTTTGCTCCATAAAAACAGGCTATCACGGAAATGCAGTCCACAGAAACTTTCCGTGCCCATTAGCACCTCAAGCAGATTGACTTGATTTCTCAATAAGTCCATCATCTTTATTAGATCCTCCAGGAGAATTAATTTCCTACGGCACAATGCCTTAACTGGCAAAAGCGACTGCAAACCATCCACATGATGAGGAGCTCATTTCAGGACCTTGCCCTGTGGTTTGCTTCTGGGCATAGTGCCTTCTGAATCCTGAATTTTGAATGATGTAGAAGTGGCAATAGATGAAATCATTCAACACAGGAGTACCACCGTAAGAATTACAGAGAAGAGATGCAAAGAGAGGTTCTTCCTGAGAGATGAGCATATCGCAGAGCGAGGCCACAATGAACACCTGTGCGTCCAAATTGCATCCCAAACCCTTCAAGAGGGAAGCATTTGAATGGATGTAGATCGACACCCCCGTCTTTGTCCCTAAGACCAGGAAGAGAACGCAAAGACCCTGATGAAGCTCTTGAAAGACTCAAGGACACGAGTGAAGCACTCTGAGCAAAATGCCAGCTGTGCCTCTCATCTCCAACAACGCCTTTTACATGCTGCAAGCTCTGAACTGCTGGGTTTACGCTATCTTCAGTACACTGGGCTTCCACCCCCACTTACATTTTAAACTTACAGTTTACATTCAATGTTTTATATTATACTTCACGAAACAAAAGGCAGTTGTAAGGCTACATCTCAGTGCTTAGGTCATTCAATACTTCTCGCTTTTGTATTGCAGAAATCTCATAAAAAGGCCTGCCCTGTGCAATGTGATTATTCCAGACTTCAAGCAGCAAGGTGTGACTTCAGTTTCCAGTCCAGATACCTTGTCCCAGCTGAGTACAGCACTTACTCTTCATTCATGGTGGTGTAAATAGAATTAGAATTCAGCCCAGCAGGTTTAGAAAAGAAACAATCTCATTGACATTATATAATATGTATATACATCCTAATTCATTTTGTATTTTCAGTGAAATAAAATGAGATTGTAAAAAGCACGGATAAAGATGAGATTGGATTTGTAAGGGAGACAGAACCTCTCTTCTCCAGCTTACAGGTTTGAACCCATTTGCAGATCTCTTCCCCGTCAAAGGATGTCACTTAAGAAGTCCTTGGGGAAAGACAAGCAAGCCTTCAGGACTTTTCCATCTCTTTGGTCATCTGAAAGAAATGACACTGGGTGCACGATAGCTCCTGGTGGGTAAACATTGCCATTACCAGTAATGCACAGAGAGGCAGAGCCAACAAGCAGATGAAGGCAATGGTGGGCAGGTTGCCACAAGTGTCCCTCCCCTGAGCTAACTCAGTTGCTGTCTCAAGGGCACTTTGGATGCCACCTGCACCGTGCCATGTGCCCACCAGAGCTGCAGCTTGTAAGTGTGCAACAGTGACATTTTGAAAATGAGGCAACTTCAGATCTTAAAATCATGGAAGATTATAGTGCGAAGCACTCGGGACTGCAATGCTTTTCCTTCTTAACATCACAGAATATATATTTAATATATTAATTAGCACAGGCCTCATCTCCTGCTCATTTAAGAGAACGGGATTGGTTCCTTCAGCTCCTGTGAGCTTTGAATTGCGCCCTGATTAATTATTAATGCATCACACAAGATCTTCAGCAAATAAGTTTAAAATTTACAGTAAGGCTTAGCTATCTGTGTGAGAGAGACGCAGCGAGGATGCTCACACAGCCCAGTGCTGCTTTCCTGCCCGTCTGTGGCTGCACACAATCAGCAGTAACTGCCAGCCCGCTCCCTTTACAAGGGTATTTTTTGCATATGTGATTAAAGCAAGAATAATGTCAGAGTACGTTTCCACAGACAAAATATGCATATCGTGGAGATAAATCACAAAGTGGACAAGAAATAAGTTGGTTTCACACGCTGCAGCTTCAGCGCAGTCTCCTTTCCGCAATGCTGGTAGGGATTTGGTGCCTGTGGATTAAACGTGTGGGATCCAGCTGTACCAAGACTCATTCCTCCCCTGCAATATCCCCGTGCTCCTGAGCAGCAGCACATTAGCAAGGATGTAGTTAGAGTCCGCACTTGCAATCATGCCTGTGGAGCTGCCTCCTGTGAATTTGTCTCAGCACTTTCACACCCTCGTCACACCTTTGGTCTCCACGTTTCTCTGTGCAAATGAGGTCCATGGTTCATGTATGCACTGCATGAAAAAAACATTCTTCTTTTTGTTTTAAAGCTGTGGATGAGCTCCTGACTACATCTGGAAGTATCCAAATAACTCGTTCAGAATGAGGGCACGGGGAAGGTTGGAAGGGTCTTCGGGAGGTCATCGGGTCCAGCCCCGCTGCTCAAGCAGAGATACCTCAACAAGTGCAAATGCAGCTCTCATGCAAGGATAAATGAATCTGGAAAATTTCAGAAACTTACTTTTCTTTTGACACTTTAACATGCCTGGTGAGGATCAGACACAGATCCTACTCAGTACTCCAACAGTCAGGCATTTAGCTACTTCTACGACCAAACTGTAGCTTCACCCATACATACTGAGCTGCTGTGTCCCAGAAATGGAGTTTATTTTTAGAATGTTATTTTTTTCCTTTAGATGGACTGTTTGGGGTAGGGAGAAAGAAAGATGATCTGGAGCTATAATTTTTCCTCCGTCCATCTACTGTTGCTTTAGCACCTCGGCAGAAGGAGAGGGATGGCACCGTCAGCCACCGGCTCAGCCTGCGTGCACAACTAGGGTGGACAACGCAATCCACAGGACACAATCCAAAGTGCAGTCATTGGCATTTACCTTTTAACTGCAAGGGACAACAAGTGCAGGGACAGTTCTTCATACAGAAAAAAAAAATCTAAAAAAAGATAAAGAAATACTTACGTAGGTGTGGATTTACTGGAGCTGGAAGACAGAGAAAAAACAAAATTAGTACAAAGAGGAGATGGTAGTTCATCAACACACATATTATCCTAAATTTCCTACAGATCATTCTCCTCCCCCGGATTATGGGTCCCACACTGAGACAGCCAGCAAACCCAATACCTTCCTTTTGGAGCAAATTTTGTAGCTCGGTGACGACCTGAAGGCAGAGGCTGCAGTGAGAAAAGCCTCCCTCGTCCATGGTGTGTATGCTCCACCACTAGCACCCGCAGCTTGGGGGTGCTGTAATTAAGCACCTAAACTAGATTATTAGCACAGGTGCTGTAAGGAAGAGGACAGCTGCATAGCAAAACTGCAGGGTGATGCCTTTGTATAGGAACCCAGCAAAAACTGCAAAAAGGATGAATTCAGCAGAAGCAAAGGTTCTGCATCAGGCCTTACTCAACAGCTGATTTTATCAGTGTTCATGAATATGTAACATAATGAACTACTCTTCTGTTAAATAAAAATTACTATTCCTCAGTTTAAGATGTCTTCAGAACCAGACACACTTGCATTCTTCTCAGAAATGACCATCTTCTTTTTAAACAGCAGGAAACAAGCACAGCAAGTTTGTGAGAAGATGTTTGATCTCATTAGGCCAAGAGACTCAACCAAGCGAAAGACATGCAAGCCCTCTGCCTCATAAATCCTTTTCTACTGGGCAATATATCTTAAAGAAATTTTAGAAGACAAAGGAACCTGAAGTCCTTTGGTGTCCTCACGGGCCACCAGCAGTGCCAGTAGAGGCAGTGTGCTGGAGGACCCCTGCCCACCACACACTGCTCCCCGGGGAGGAGCTCCCACCTCTGCCCGTTCCCTGCCCCTTGGCAGGGACAATCCATGCCCACCCCTCACTTCAGGAGGAAATTAAAAAAAAAATCTAACATTGCAGAGAAGCCTTGAGATAATATTGCTGAAAAATATTATTTCTGTCTGTTTTTTTATGGGTCTGTGCAACGCCTCGTGTGACCTGGTAGGACTATTGGGTATCCCTGGGACAGCTGATAGAACTTGCACTCTTCTTTGACAGACCCTCAGCAAAATCACAGAGCCCTCTAAATTCATGTTCACCTAACAGCCAGAGGATGAAACAAGATGAAAATCAAACCTCACCTGTGCTTACAGATATTTTAAATATGGGGTTGGCTACCAAAGGTTAGGTCCAGAATAGTCTGTACAGTGCTAATCAGGTCTGAAGGAAAAATGAAGGTCTCCAGTTCTGTGCTACCTCTTTGCAGAAAGGTAAATTAGAGGAAGGTTTTAGGAATCAGAGCCCTTTTCCTACAAGCTCTCATGCATGTGAGAAACAGGAGGATGCTAAGCCCACAGGTGGAATGCTATTGACAGAAAAATTTAAATTCCACTTTATCTCCAGATCCTGTGTACATCTGGTAATGCCAGACTTCTGTGTAAGGGTTGCTCCATGCCTTGCTGCCATTCCCAGGCCGTGCTTAGAGTCATGAACTCTTGGTTTCTGACCCCAGCCATGGATTCTACTTAGCTCTAGATTCAATCTGAAGTTTTCAAAACAGCTCTAAATTAGCAACTCTGCCATCTTATCTTGCTTCTCTAAAACAAATGAACAGTGATTTGTCCCAGTGCAATTTTCTTAAGAAACTTAGTCATTACATTATATTAGATAACCTCATAGCTTTTACGAACAAATTACCTTTCATTCTCCAAGAAACATTCATTTTGTGAGCTTCTTGAGTGATTGAACTTGGAATTAGCTGAAATTGCTGGAAACTACATTTACTGATGCTGGGTTTGTAACTAAACGTACGGGCTTTTATGGAATCTATCATCAGTGTGTAACCTTGAGTCACGCTGTTCCGATTGTTCACCGCGGAGCAAAAAGGGCTCCTTGCCAAGCTAGCTGCAGTTCAAACTGATTGACAAAAGCAGAAAAAACAAATTAAAGCAGCTAGGCTGAACTTGCTTATCTAACAACATACACTGGAAAACAAAACAAAACAAAAACCAGAAAGCCCACTCCTCTCAGTCCTACACTGAGCTGCTCCAAGGCAAAGTGTAATGGCTCCAGGTCTCCCTGCTGCACGGTAAGGCTGTTGTGTGCACAACACGCAGACAGCAGGCTAAATTAGCCAGAAATTAATGGATGACTGATGGAGTAAATTCCCAAGATTGAGTTTGAATCGTCTAGGAAGTCTTTGCACCTCAGAGGGTTATCGCTGCTCTGCTCCGCTGGTCCTCACTCGTGCTGGGGGAAGGCTTTACTGGTGGAGAACCTCAGGAGGAGAACACAGTGTCCTAAAGCATTTGAGCCTGGGTAGAGCCAAGACGGATTATGCCTTAATCTCCCTCACTATTCCCCATCACTCAGGGAATAAAACCCACCGGAATTTCAGCTTGCTGGATGATTTTACTTTTTAGTGACGTGTATATGTTCAGGTGATAACAGAAAAATGTGGCTGGAGTGGTTTCTCCTTAATGCCTGCCCTTCCGTTGGGTGTAACTGCATTTATAGACAGTTACATTTCCCAGAGATCCTTCCCAACACAGACTCTTGTTCATGTAATTTGTTCAGAGACTGAGACATTATGCCCCTCCTTTAAAAAAACAGCTGCCAACTATGCTAACTATGAAAAGCATAAAGCTAGAGGTAGGCAGAAGCATGCCGGATACTCTGCTGCTGCTTTCTACCACTGGAAACTGTCTGCTTATGGTAATTACAACCAGAACCTAAAAGCTTTAACCAAGATCAGGGGTCTGTACCTCTAAGCACTTGGTCTGCATAGTGGAAAACAATCTTCAGTGTAAACATTGACACTGCGTGGACAAGTCTTTCTTCCTCTCATTATGGCAATTGACCTAACTAATACCCTATAAAACAGCCCCATACTAATATCTGTATATACTTACAAATCCTTCAATTCATGTCATATTTGTTGTCTTCTTTATTTTATTTTTTATTTTTTTCCAGGACACCGAGTTCCAGAAATATAAGAACAGCAACAACAATAATGACTGTAATTATAACAGGAAGAATTATATACCCTGCCCATACAGAAGCTGGGAAGTTTCTAAATGCATATGAAAGCAGGCTGGAAGACAAAGCGATTGGCAACCACCACCTGTCTGCCGCTGTCATGAGGGGCTGATTCCACATACCAATAGTAGCAATGCTGTTTTTTTTTTTTTTTTTTTTTTTGGCTTTTTTTCATAGAAATGAGATTAATGTGCTTGTTTACTACTGGTTAAACTTAAAAAATATTAAACCACAAGCGCCTATCTGAAACAGCGAGTGCTGAGGTTTGATTGGAGTAGCTGGAGGACTTTATTGCCTGTTTGCATCAAATAGGCTGACACAGATTTATGTAAAGTGATGGAGATTATATTTAAACTGTTACTACAAGACTTATCTGTTCTGTACAGCCTTCAAAACACTCATTAGTGCTACTTAAACTGCCCTGTTTGTATTTACTTGGCAGACTGTGTTCACTAGCAGAGTAACATATGCATCTACTGAAGAATTTGTCAAGTGATGTTTGGCTGTAATTATCAATGTCGCTCCAACTGTGATGATTGTTCTTTTCTCCCGTCCTTCCTGTGTGTGGAGGAGAGAATCATTCATGGCAGGCATGGAACTTCCCTATGAAACGCTTCCACCACGTGTACGTTTTTGATTAATGGGTTTGGACACCAGGGAGTTTTTCTTTTGTATTTACAGCTCGAGCTTGGGATGGCAAGGTATACTGAGTGCAAAGAGCTCATTACTGACGTTTTTCCTGCTCTCGTAGTACTTTGATAGTCTCCTTATTTCAGACATTCAGATGGCTGCCAGCAGGCTAGCACGCTGGAAGCTCTTATTTTTATATATTAGCATTTTCCTCGTCAATCTCCAGTTGCAGGTTTTAATTTAAAATGTGATGCGCTCTACATGACTTACACAGGAGGTAAAAACGACTTCACAGGTAGGACTAATGTGACTTCAGCTATCTGAAAGCTAGACACCTCATCTAAGAATGTCTCTAAAGTCACTGGAGAGATACGGGCATGTCTAAAGGATGAATCAGCCTCTGGAAGAAATCTGGAGAAATCTCCTCTCTGGTAAGGCAGCAAACACAACCAAGACACTAGAAATTTCAAGTTGATTCCTACACATTTTAAGCCTAGTCTGAGAAATCATCTCTGGGCAGCATCTACCCATGATTGTCATACTACAAACCACAAACTTAACCTGCCAAAATAACTCTTAGGCAGTGCGTCGCCTATCTGAACTGAAGCTCAAGTGTAAAAGGGAACGCATTCACTAAAGGCAAAAGACACTGATACCATTTTTAGCAACTCTAATTATCATGTGTCTGATCTGCTTTTCACACTGGCTGCTTTTCTTTAAAATGGGGTGAAATCTTATTAGCGTATTTAAAGTTTAAAAAATCAAGGAGAAGCATGTCTGCAATGGGGATCCTTACCAGCAGTACAACACAAGCCTACATTTTAAAAATAAGCAAGAACCTTACATACACTAAAGGTGGTCAGACACTGGCACAGGTTGCCCAGAGATATTGTGGAGTGTCTGTCCGTGGAGATATTTAAGACAGACCTGGATGTGGCCCTGGGTTACCTGCTCTGAGCAGGGGTTTGGATGGGATGACATCCACTGGTGCCTCCAATCTCAGCGAGTCAGTGATATTGTGAGATGAGAAAGTGTTACATGTTCCAACAACAACAACAAAGTATTCCTAAAGCAGTGCGGTGAGAACTGCACGCACACACAAGCTTAAATCTACATTGAAAATATGAAGATATGAAGATCCTACTGTTTTTCTCCCTGCTTAAGGTCAAATATATATATTTTTTTTTTAAAAAAAAGAAACTGTAATGGGAGAAACTGTAAAAAATTATCTTCTCCTTTTAACGAACATTCACATGATGTCTTTTATTTTCTGGGTAATGTTTATAATTATTTCTTACATCAATGCTGGCCTGCTGCTGTGCATGCTGCTAGCCCATTAACTGCTTTTCTAAGATTCCAGCATTTCAGATTATAACTATTGGATTTGCACTATAATAATGTATGCGATATCATTATTTTATAGCTGGAACTATAACATCCTTAAAATTAGCTTGGCAATAGCTTGCTGACACTGCAGTCGTTGGACGAATGCCGAGACAAAATGCATATTTGAAGCACACAAAGCCTCGGCGATTCTGGGACCCCTCTTCAAAGGAAAGTCACTTTAGATTTATCCTATCGATCAGCACCTGGTGCATGAATCCCTACACTGTGACTTTGTCGACACCAGAGCAATAGCACTGAGCGCTGCTCCAGACGTGTCTCGCCATCTGGGGCACAACGTGATGGCTTCATCTCTCCGGGCAGCTGGATTTTGCTTCGGCACCCATCAGCATGTTTGAGATGGGATGTTATTCACATCTGTGCTAATGGCAGATTCTAGCAGAAAAAATCTACGGTAGACAAAATATGCCTTTTATGTTGCATGGGAATGTTCTAACTGCCAGCCTGGGGCTAGAAATGCAAATGACGTATGTTCATTAACAGCTCAAATTCAGGGCCGTTGTGAGATATGGCCAAGACCTCAGACAACCTCCTGAGACCTACCAGCGTACAACTGCCGCCAAAAAGGAGCAGAAGTGACTGAATGAGCTAAGTGTTATTATTTCATTATTATGATTATTTTAGCTCCTAGCAGGAGCTGGTCCAATGCCTGGAGTACTGGTCAGTATTTAAGTCACGGGAGAAATTTCAAGGTAGAGAGGAGAAGGCAGGGATGCAAACCTACCCATCACAGCCAGCACAGAGACTGGGATTGCTGATATCCCAAATGTCTGCATGATGTTTCTGCTCCTGAACACCATCCTGAAGACCCTGGGTCTTTCCCTGGTGTATGCAGGAAGCCCCAAGGAGACCAGCTTCCTTCCAATGAAGGTGGAACATGGACATTTACTTGAGTAGAGTCCAAATGATGAGCAAAGGTCCAATAGGAGATGTAGCAGACTGATTTAGTAAACAAGTTGTTTTAATTGAGCACTTGCTGAGATGAGCTTTGGGAAACACTCTTAGCAAACACTTTACTACAATAGGTAAAACTTAAAATCCATCAATCGCCGTTGTTAGCAGATCTGGCATTAAGTGAAACGTGCAACTGTGTTATTTAGAATTTGTATATGAGGTTGTTTAATGTAATTTGTTCCCTTGATACTTGCATCACTACACTGCGATGTCTTCAACAGAACTACCTTCTCTCTAAGGTATGTCTTGTTCATCCACTGTAATTCTTACGGAGAAACAAAAAAGTAATTCAGTTATTCCTTAAATAATTGTTCTCAGAAAAGTATTTTTAGTTATTTTTAGAGCTCAAGGAATTAATTCCTCATAATGCTGTGAGACTGAATGGAATCACAGAATCATTTAGGTTAGAAAACACCTCCAAAATCATCAAGTCCAGCCGTTAATCTAACACTGACACTACAACACATCCCTGAGCACATCCTTGTTTTGCAGGTTTTTTCTTCAAAAACTCATTGCCCTACCAAGTGTTCAGACCAAGAATAAACTCTTCAGTAAGAACATTTTCATGAAGATAACATTAATTTGTTATATTTTTCCTTTTATGTTATAGAAACTCATATGATTTTGGCAATTCATTGGACTGGCAATTAGTACACCCTATGCAACAGAATGCAGCTGTAGCAGCAGACCAAAGGCACCACAGAGGGCACCACAACTCATTTCCTCGTACAAAAGGATCTTCTTACCACTATACTTGATGACCCGAATGGTTGAGTCCCCCTCCCCAAATCTGGTGATGGGCGTTAGTCGGACTTCGTATGCCTCTGGCTTGATCAGCTCAGTGAGGTTGTAGGTAATTAATTCTCCCTTTTGGATGTTTCCATTCACTGTAATTTCCTGCTCCCACCAACGCTGTTGTCCAGCCTAAAATCAAAAGGATGGAAATGTCAGAGCTGTTGGGACAGACGCCGTTTTCACCATTGGAGTGCAGGGGAGCAGCCGCAGACCTGTGCTGCCCTGGGGGTTTTCTTAAACCTTCAAACAACCAAGGAGGATTCATTAGTTACAGCAAGAACCTGGACCTCCCTGAAATAACCTGCTGCTGGGCACTTCTGTAAGAGAGAGGGGAGACCACGGACTGCCAAACCATCAGTGAGGCCACCCTGCTGCCGTTCCCACTGTCACGGCATCAGCTCCTCAGGTGCTACGCAGGTCCCACGCCAGCCTCGGGCAGCGCGACGCCTGCCGGTCCCGCGCAGCACTCAGCAGGGAAGTATGGCATTAAATCAGGTCCCAGGGATTTCCCAAGTTTCTCAGAGACTGCAGCAAAGCACCGAGAGCCCAGTTTGTGGTGGTGCGTTACCACTCCCACCGTCAGGCAGATGCTGAGGCATTTTTCAAACACTCACTGAATTCGCCCGTCTTTTGGAGCCTAAAGTATTTTGCAAATCTGCCCCTAAGTTTCAAACCCACTTCCTAAAATGTTTAATAACCTTTTTTTTTTTTCCTATAAATAAATGAATAAATTAAATTTTAAAAAATATTTTAAAAAGCTGTCTGTTTCAGCTCATCTCATCACCTTCCAGAGGCTGACCTTACTAGCTCCCCATGAGTCCTGTTGTCCCTTCGTGCCTGACCACTAAATTGGCTCCCCATGCCTGGCAGCCCAGTTTCCCCCATGGTTTTAAAACACCTCTGGCCGAGCATGGTGCCAGAGGTGTTTTCTGTGGCAGCACACAGCAGGCTGAGGCGGGGGCCCCGGGTCCCAGAGCTGCCCATGTGCTGCTGGCCCCGCTCCATCGGCGCCCATCGCCTCCCCTTACAGGCAGCGAGGCTCCACGGTTGGCATCTGGGGGGAATTTGGAGCTAATGAAAGGACTGGAAGGCAGTTTGATTTCCAAGCACTTACCACTTTCGGTGAGCGAGAAAGAAATAGGCTAGTGCACAATTATCAGCAATCCTTGTGGTCTCAAAGATGGATGGATTGAGAGAACAATGAAAGTCAATAGGAGCAAACAAGAGGCTGTTTTATTAAACAAACAAACAACAAAAACAAAAAAACCCAAAGCATAGATTTCTGTGCTTTATAGACTGCAGTGCTTTCAGCTTCAAAATCTATAGTTTCTTTTATTTATGTGCCTTACCAAGCAATGAAAAAAATACCTAGTTAAGAAGGCACCACAAGAAGAGTGCCACATTGTCTCTGCAACTGTGTTGACTGGTTCACAAACAAGTAGAAATTACGCACATTTTGGGCAGCAGAGTGACTTGACATTTCAGTATTACCTGCAGGTACTCAGGCTTATTACAGACACTATCTCCAGGAAACAAAGGAAAAATCATTAAATATTTACCATGCATCCCAAGACAACTGTACAGGTGCAGTTCAGCTAAAATGAGAAGTTCACTAAGCACACCGTGCCTGTGAGTGCCCGGAAATTCCTAGTATTCCCATGTTCACCAATGCAAAGCTTCACGTTTATTAAAAACATTTTTTTTTAATTCCAAAACTTCAATTTGCAGATGTAATAAAAATGCACATGGAAATCACTGTAATCTAGTACTAAATCTACCACATTTCATCCAAATAAATGATATTTGCAGCAATACGAAGAGACTTCAAGCTTTCACTTTATAGCAGCGGGAAAGAGATGTCAATTCCTGGATCATTAAACCACGTCGCACACGTACAATTTATGCCCATTAAATAAAACCCAGACTGTGAAGCAAAAAGCAAGAGCAATCCTCGAGAAAGTTGGGAATGTGGAATTTTGTCCTCATTTTGGTGCCACTGAAGTCAGTGTGCGTTTTATTGCGATCTGAGCCTTTGCAGGGATGGGTTAAACCAATGCTGAGCACATCTGTGCCATTATTTCTGCTCCTGCACATGCCGTATGCCGTGCTACAGGCTCAGGTGGCTCCTTAGGGCTGGCCCCGCAGGGGTAAAGCCATGCATATGAGAAACGCTAGGGAAAAAAGCTCAGATAAGGTTAAAAATGTAAAAGCAGGTTACCGTGAGGAAAAGTTCCTACGTTTAACACAACCTCTGCACGTGCGCAGGGCGGCAGTCTGCCTTTAACACCCAGGACCTGGACCAGAAAGCTTTCGGATGAGCTCGTGGGGCAGGGGGAGACAGAGGGCCAGGGGCCGTGGGCTAATTGATTTCTAATTTATTTATATTTGTTAATAAATTATTAAAGCTAATAAAGGTACTGCAGATATGTGTGTTTATAATATTTTTACAAGATCATCCCAGCGGAGCTCGTGAAACATTCAGATTTGACAGGTTCTGTCCGATGCCAGATCTTTGATAGCTCTTCGTACATAAGGACTGACCAACAAAAAAATGAACCACGTGGTGAATGCAGCTTAACAGAAATTCATCTTTTTGTCCTTGTTTCTTCGTTGGCTACCTGTGAAGGAGGACACGCCATGGGTACCAGCTGGGCTCGGCAGCGTGTCACTCTGACACCCCACAGCCCACAAAGCCAGCATCGGCAGGCACGGAGGCTCACTCCACTCGGATACCTTCCTGCTGTCCTCTGCCGATGGGCAGCCCTTGTTACACCCCACACACCCATGTACCTACACCACAGGAACCCTCCAGAAAGCCCTGAAAGCTGAGTGCTGCAGGACAGCCGTGCCAAATTGATGTACGGAGAACAGAGAGGAGCGAGAAGGTGCCAGGCCACCGCTCTGCTCCTCGGCCACGCGAGGCACAGCAGCCACCGAGCTGTGACCCGCGCTACGTGCTCCCAGCCCAGGCTGTATGAAACATTGCAGAAATGAAGGGAAAGGGCGTCCGGACCTTTCCCGCAGCGGGACTGATGCATAATGCACCGCGCGGCTCCCTGGGCTGCCAGGGAGCCGCCCAGCAATCGATAAGCCTTGTCTCGAGGAGACTGCTGTCCTTGAGAGCAGGGCGAGGGGTGTGCTGCTGAGAAGACAATAATCTTATGATAAGGTTTGGACTGCGTTTTTAAAGGGAATTTGCCTGTATGAACCTTCTCACTTGCCCCGCATGGATGGATGCTCGCTGCATCTTGTGCAGTTGAACTGGGAAGTGCTCTCGGACAAAAGCTGCTGCTCGAGGTGAGAAACTGAAAGCCTTTGGCCACAAACAACCCAGCAGTTTGGGAATGTCTGTAAGTCTGCCGCACTCCCTAGTGGTAGACAGAATGCTTTTATATTTTTAATGTGCAACGGTTTATGTTTCCATATTTTTAAACACATTTGTATTTTCCAAACTCTGCAAGACTTTTTTTGAACAATGTACTATGTCAGCGGCGAGCTGCACACCGCTAATCGTTATTTCATGACTGTACCCATCCCTTTCACAAAAACTAAGAACCAAAGGAACACAGAGCTCTGCAGAACATTGCCTACTTTCAACATTAAAACAAAAGAACAAACAACAACAACAAAAACAACAGAACAAAAAAATATCATTTTTTGGAACAGACATCATCAGTGTTTTGTGCTGCATGCTTCATGCCAGCAGGTTGGCTGCCAATGCCATGTGAATGCTGTGCTAACAATGCTGTGCCACGGGCTGTGTGAGCTAACACGGACTCCCCGGCAGTTGCCTGAAGTCAGCTAGCTGTTGCTTTGAGGTATTCCTGACTCCTTACAGAGGTTTACCGTAAAAAATATTCCCTATTACACACAGCCTTTGGATATGGGGATAGTGAAACACGTACTTCAGCAAGTATTTTAAATAATTAATAATACATTTTTAAAGTTTCCTATTACTAAAGCTAGTCATTAATTTCTATCAAATTCTGTTGCTGCTTTGGATTATCACCCTTTCCTACAACGACCCACAAAAGCAAATAAAGCAATTCTATGGCTTTATTCATTCTGAAAGGAAAACAGTTTGATTTTTCATTTCAGTACATGCATCCTAAGCCGTACTGGATATTGGTATTTCTCCATAGGAAGCAACACACATCTTTTTGCCTTGCAATCAGCACCGTCTCTGTTCTAATTCTTGTTTTTACTATGGAAACCATAAAAAAAAATATAAAAAACAAAAAATCCACAAACATCTCAAAATTGTCGCTAGGTTTGACACAAAACATCCCCTTGCCTGATTTTTCAGCTCAGCTGCTGAACAAATGAATAAAGAAAGCCCGTACCCACACAGCTCCCGTGATGTTCAGCTCAACCCTGAGCAGAACAAGGACAGCGGGGGGCTGAAGGTGAAGGGGCTGCCCAGGGCCATCCCTCCTGGGGCTGGGGACACTGGTACCAGCCCCTGCAGCAGGCTGGGCGCTGCATGGAGATGCTCAGCAGCCCTGGACACCAGGCAGGGTCCCCTGGACACCAGGAGGGTCTCCTTCCAAATCACAGCAGTGATGCCCTGGGCTGGCTCAACAGTTCTGAAGCTCTGTATGATGCTGAGGCACCAATGCTGAAACAGTCCAGACCCTCTAAATATAGGGTGCAGATCCTTCCATGGCAGTTCAAGCTCCGTGCATGAAGCTGGGGCAGCTCTGCAAAGCCAGACCCCTGGAGCAGCACCCAAGCTCCTGCTCACCCAGCCTTTGGCCATCCAGCACCAAGAGCAGCCTGGCCTCTGCCCCTGCTCCTGCAGCAATGCCTCTCTGCCTCCAGAGGTCTGGGCATCTCCTCCAGCTCCCCTGAGTGGGCAGGAGCCACCCGGGCATCGCCCACCTCATTGGAACCCTCTACCCAACAGCACGGATGGAGCAAAGATGCTGGAGTGGGGCGTACAGCCTCTCTCCAATGTCCAGGCTGTGCCTTTTTACATTAAAAAATGAAATTCACTCTTCAAAGAGAGAAATCAGAACTAAACATCCCTGTAGAACTCCTTCCTGGATGTCCACTTGTGTGTCTGGAGCTTTAAACTTAGGAAGAATTGAGGTTCATTGAGAAGGAATTTTTGAAGGAGACAAATTGATATATCCTTACAAAGATAAGATATAATATGCATTTGGAAATTTGCTTTGACCAAACTGAAAGAACAGTTTTCCAATGGTTTGTAAATGCTTGTAAAAGAACTGAGGAAAAAAAACACTTCAGCTCCACGAGCATTTATTAGCATTTTCATGTGTCTAACCTGTAATTAATTTAGCAGAGCACACCCACATTCAGTCCATCCAGAGCACAGAAGGCTTCACGGGGACTCTTCATTTATCTTGGTTACCTTAGAATATTTAGAAATCTTTGTTCCCTAAAACTAACAGAAGAGTGAAATGAATTCCCCTGACATCAGAGAAAGGGTGTAAAAGCGTGGCAACGTTTTATTGCAACAGGCTGAAACCGTCTCCTCTCTGCTGTCAATAAAAGGGTATTTATTCCTTGTTTCCTATTGAGAAACCAGCCAACACTATATTCTCTAAAAGACTCGAACATATAGATTTCCCGAGAAATTAATCCTATGGGATGATTAAATATTGATTGCCTATATGCACAGTTATGTTTTTAAAAAATAAACACATCTGTAGTCCATTGTACTTGGCCTATTGATTTCAGCCATAAATTTCTTCATTGACTCAAAAAGTCAGACAAGCACCTCTTTAATTAACAACAACCGAATGCAATGCGTATTCATCTACTGCATTCTCCGATAAAAAAACTCTTGCAGTCCTTAAAGTCATTTCTTTACAATTTATAATAATGCTGACAATTGATTTTTCTTGGAAAAAAAAAAAAGAGGAGTTTTCTTTAGCAGTCACATATATAAAAGAGCAATGGGAAATACTTGGTTGATGGACAACCACTGCTACCCATCTGCCCGCTGCAGAGGAACACTTCCACGCAGCCTCTGCCTCGTCTGCTGCAGACATCCAGTGGTTACTCTTAACACGTTTGCCCAGCAATGTAATCAGAGCTACCTCATTTTCAACACAAACCTTATCAGATAGGTGGTAACTGTGTCAGCTTCATTTCAAAGGGTAGGTACGGCCCTGAAATGACTCACGGTGACAAATACCTGTAATTCAGGCAAAAATAACAAGGCCAGCTGCAATGCGTGCTCTGCCACGCTTATCATCACTTGATTTTCCACTGCGCATCATGTAATATTGCTGTTGATGACATCTCTCTTCTTTTCTAATATTTTCACATGCGATCACTGGAACTGTCAAAACCCCACATCTGTTGCTGTGCTGAGCCTGTACCCGCGCCCCTGCAAGCACGGACAGCAGCCACCGCCACAGCAAGGGGGACCAAGAGGCCAGTGCCGTGTGGGTTGCCTGCTGGGGCCAGGGACGTGCCGAGCCAATTAGCTAACAGTAATTAGCTGGGCATGTGACTGGCCTTCTTTACATTACCTTAAATTACCATTCTGTATGCCTCCTGCCATTCATTTGATTTATTTTACCTTAAATTGCCATTCTGTATTTCTCCTGCCATTCATTTGATTTATTTTGCGTTTGCATCTTTGTGTAATTGGTTTTATTTGGTACAGAGAAAATCATCAAAACAAACAAACCAACAAAAATCCTCTTTTTTTTTTTTTTTTTTTAAATGAACTGAATGTCCCTGAGTTGTTATTAATTAGGAACTTGGAGTCCAAAGACGCAGTGTGGTTTTTCACGGACTACAGAGTTGATGGATGCGTGGTTCAGATGCCAGAAACAGCTGTCCGTGATCCAAAACTATGGCTTGATATTTGCAAGAGAAACAAATGGGAACAAGTTAAGGAGAGATGGTACAAGAGTTCTGGAAGCTACAGGATCCAACAATTAAGCTATCTTTAATTATGCATTACAGCTGAAGTTTTAAATACAGGATAACCCAGGAAATAGGAGAGGTCATTTTTGTCAGAGTAAAATCAAAATACAGCACTAATGCCTACTAAAAACTTGCTAATTACACTGCCTTTTGTTTATTATTTTTTTTTGATACAAATGACTGATGATAAAAACACCTTTTAAAATCAAAATTAGGCCACTTTGGTCCCCTTGCTAACCAAACTGCAGTTTCGGGTATTCAGAGCAGGAAGGTTTTTCTCCGTGTTTCGTTACTTTTAATAACCTTACATGCAGGGACAAACTGTATGCGTTAGGTGCAACTTTCTTTGATCGGAAAGGCAATAAAAACTTACCTGTATTCACTTTCTCCTTTATGGCAAACCAGACCCATAGCAGTGCAGGTATGGGTACAAGAACTGGGCTATGGCATGGACAGAAAATGTTATGCTCCGTTTTGCAGCCAGTGCCTGTGCAGCTTTCATCAGAAACCCTCCTGTGAGCACATAATACATATTTGAATGTGTCTGAAGCTGCATTCTGCTGAATGAAAATAGAAGTTAAAAATACAATAAAGCCAAATTGTGACCAAGGAGACGTGCCAGGCAGAGAAGTGACCTGCTCGGGGCAGTCTGAAGAGACTTGCTCATTATCAACCGACTGGGACTGCAGTCTTCCGCGGACTGAAAATAAAGCAGGAAGCTTCATTTTTCGTATAACAAGCTCGAACAAGTTAGTCTCGAGCATATAGGTACAGGCTAACTTTTTACGTCTTGTTTAAAAGTGGAGTCGTTGAGTTTCTAGGTCACCTGGGCTGCAGCGGTGTAGGGACCATGGCTATCGCCCACGGAGGAGCAGTGCACCAACCACGGATATCAGAGCCATGAGAACTTCACTTCTTCTCCAGGAAATTCTCACTTATTTCACTTGCTTTCATCCTGCTGGTAGTAAATATCAGAGATTTGGAGGCACTCGCTTATTGCTGCTTGAATGCTTGTGCAGCTAGGGATACACTAAAAGGTCTCATTTATAAAAATCTACCTGAATCTGTCTTCAGTGAAAGGCCGGTTGCGGGAAGGAAGCACCTCCACGTGATGCCTCGATGGCACCAGACCTGCTCAGAGCAGCCGCACCCTGCCAGGAGAGAGCTGCTCGGAGCTGCAGCCAAGGCCACCGCTGCCACCCACTTAGGAGCTGCTATAGAAAGGCACAAAAAAATATTTACAGCCAAGCAAACCCAGGTAAATATTTAAACCCAGGAAAATGGAACATTTGCTGAGTGAAATGAGAGCTCTAAGTTAAGGTCGAAAAGTTCACCGTGCACAACGTGGGTTTGATCCAGGCAGATGTTACTCTCTGTTGCGTAGAAGCTCAGTGGCCTTTGGGACAATTTTGGTACGCACTTTGAAAACATACAAGAGAACATCAAGGAAATTCAACATGTAGGGCTTCGTGGCCTTTTAGCACAAAATCCTGATTTTTTCTGTGCTCCTAACATGGCACATGCTGTGCTCTATGTTTGCTAATTTATTTCACGACCTTCAGACTCTCCCCGTTACTGAACTGCACTTCATGATTGCACATTTAATGGAAGCAACTGCCGGAGTGTTGGCCAACTCCAGAGTCTGACCGGGGACACGTGAAGGATGCTTTGAAATACAAAAACTTGGAAGAATCTCAGTCGCCAATTCCAAAGCCAAACCCAAAGCTGAAATACATTAATGTCAGAATATTCTCCAGAGAACTATTAATGAGATGGAAAAATGTTCCTTATGTGCAGACAACGTCTTGGCAGACCTTGGCACCTTCAGAAGCCGGTGGAGGGTGACCAAAACTATGCAGTCACCATGAGGAAAGACACACAAGGTTGTCCCCATCCTCCGACCGGAGGGCTGGGCAGGATAGTTCCAAATAATGCTGTGTGAGTTTTGATTCTTTATGAATCTGTGTGTGCAGCACTGACTCTGAGCAACAGAAACTCCCCGTACTCTACACTGCTTTTTCCACACCTGCTACATGCAGAAGGATTTATAGTCCTTGAGTTGCACAGAAGCAAAATAGCTACTCTGCCAGTGTCACACATTTCAGGTTTACTGTTCCTTAATCTGAATGCATCCTCACTCACTGCCACCCTTCCTTCCCTGCGGTCCAGTGGTTCTGTTCAGCTCATGGGCAGCATCAACGCTGACCCACACAGTGCAGCAGACCCGGTGCTTTCTGACTGGCATCAAAGCTGGTAAAAGGGCTGGGAGGCGAGTCAGGAGGGGCTGGGGACACTTGGGTTGTCCTGCCTGAAGAGAAGAAGGCTCTGAGGTGGCCTCGTTGCTCTTTGCAACTCCCTGAGGAAGGCAAGTGCAGAGAAGATAGGAATCTCTGCTCCCTGGTCACCAGTGAAAGAAGGTGGGAACAGCACGGAGCTGTGCCGGGGAAGCTCCAGGCTCGGCATTAGGAAACATTTCTTTACCGTGAGGGTGGTCAGGCACTGGCACAGGCTTCCTAGCGAGGTGGTTGGTGCCCCAGGGCTGTCACTGCTCTCATTAATGTGCTTTCCCTTCTGGTCAGCCCTGCCGTGACCAGGCAGTTGGAGGAGATGTTCTTTGAAGGTTCCTTCCAACTAAACCATTGCATTGCATTGCATTGTATTCTATTTTTATTCTGTTCTATTCAGATAAATGAATAGAAACTCCTTGTCTGGGCTATTGTTTTCCTTACTGTTTTTGAACTCTTGTAAAGAAGTTATGCACAGCTTGAATGAACATACAAACTACTAACAAGACAAATATATATTAAACAAACAAACAAAATATCAAAGGAACAACCTTTCTTCTGGTGGATCTTAGTGACAAAAATGCATTCAGGACTGCAATGTCCAGCCCTGGTCTCCCCAAAACATGATCTTCATCCCTATCCTCACTAACCCTTCTAGGTGTTACCATGCCAAAGCTTGGTAATGCTGAGGGTGGATTCTGTCTGCAGAGCAGATCCTGGTCTGCAGTGTCCCAAGGGGACAGAATTCTTCAGTGCACAGGGGCAGGGAGATGGAGCCGAGTGTCCGCTCACTGCAATAAAGAAGGGTTTACGGCTAAATGCAGAACTGCCCTGCTGCCTTTGCCAGACACAGAGTTTAAGTATTTTCTTCCTGCCTCAGCAGAATAAATCCAGGCTCATCCTCACTTCTTGCAGAGCGGTGTCACGGGGCTCTGCTGCCCCCACGCACCGGGCGAGGGACCCTCCTGAGATCCCCGTAAATCCATTGCGTATCTCGTATAAGGGATGTACCACTGCAAGTCCTTCAAGGAAAGGCACAATTTCAGAGTGTAATGGAAGGTGTTGAAGCACCTGTTGACTGAAAGCAGGCCACATTATCTTGCTCTCAGGAAAAGGTCACGGTGTGGACTTCTCATCTGCGTGCACTCAGATCAGACACAGCCTTGCATGTGGTGACACCGCCTTCAAGTACACACCCTTCCCTTCCTCCTTAAAGAAAGGCTGAAATGTGATATAAACCAGCAGAATCCATTTCAGGACTTTAAACTGGTCAAGTCCCAGAGGAATTCACTCAAGTCTGTGGGATTAAACAAGAGCTGCCCTGTTCCCCGCCCCACTGGCACAGACCTTCCTACTCTTGCACCACGGCTAGGCAGCTCTCAAAAGAGGTTTTCAATTTTTAATCCCCGTTTTGTTCGGCACTCACAAAAGGCGGGTTAATTATTAAACCCCGCTAAGGATGGTTTTAAGGGAAAGCTTTCTCATTCCCTCCCCGTGACAGGGCGAAGCAGGAGTTCACACACCAGGACCCGCCGCTCTCACCCGCCGGAGCGCAGGGCACAGCAGCGGGGGCGAGCTGGGAACTGCCGGCGGCGCTACGGCCAGCAGCAGGGATGTGGTCCTGCATGTCAAACAGCAGCCTGCCTGCAGTGGCCAGACCGCTGCTTTTAACGGGGCAACAGGAGAGAGAATTATCAGAGTGGCATCGGGATTAAGTCCCTAAATTTAAGCTAAAGGGTTTACGCTTGTAAGAACAACTACATTTCCGTGATGGGGAAAGTATCCCAGGACAAATTTCCTATTTCAGCGGTGATGACTTGGCTGAGCACATCGCAGTGCCACAACCTTCCCCGGATGGATCTTGAATGGCACACAGCGCACTCCTGTCACTAGTGAGCTAATTCATTTTCCTGTGATTTCTAAAAGCTATTTATGAATGACACTTTTTTTTCCATACAAAATAATTACATAGTGACAAGTCAATGAATGTGGCTGCAATCAGGATGACAAACCCAGCCCTTTTTAAGCATGGCATGCTGGAGCTTTACTCTTTAGCGAGCACAGTGAACGCGCTAGGTTGTCTCGGTAAATGAACTGGAAAAACAAGACTGCATTTTAAGCAACCTACATGAATCTCTGCAAAAATAGATCAAGGAGTAATAATGCAATAAGACAAGCCCGTGATGCCAACGTGCATTTTCAAGGAAAGCAAACATACTGATTTTGCTAAAGTTTTTAAATATGAATGATTTTTTTTTTTTGCCAAAAAATAACAGCTCAACTGTCAGATAAGAACGTGTCAACAAACCATTTCTTAAATACTTAAGACAATCACTGCATGAGAGGAAAGGGAATAGCCACTAGATTTTTAATGAAGTTCTCAAAATGTAACTGTGATGTTTTAAATCAGCTCCAAAACACAGACGCATTGCAGTAGGGTGCTGATTTGCTTATTGAGTGGCAATATGGTTTGTATTCGATTTAAATATATGTATGTTTCAGAGAATAAAGAATCTCTAACAGCAAAAGAATGGATGGAACAGTTGTCTTTAGGGCCAGATCACTCATCCCAGCAGTATATTGTTTCTGTAATGCACATTACTTGAGGAAAACACTTACTTAGCACATGCACTAGCTAATACGTTGTGATTTGGCTAAATGTCCCCCATCTAGGAGCAAGCAAAGTCTGCTTAAGGAATTGCCAAGCTAACTACATTCTTTAAAAAAAGAATGAATCTCATTTACCATCCCTTCACTCTAAGCTGCAAATAAAATTTGCACAGGCGTCACAAAACCAAAGAAATCCCTCCTGGTCTCACTTGTGCCAACAGAAACAACACTTCCGCAGCCAGTCTGAGAGCTCAGTTCTGGCATTATTTAATTTGGGGGCACTTGGTGATCTTGGAGGAGCTCATCAAGCGCCTCCCGTCTGTGGATGCCACGGCTGGGGCTGGTGCTCAAGGGACCTTAAAACCCACCCGGTTCCAGCCCTCTGTGCCAGGGCCTTGCTGCCCTCTGAGGGAAGAATTTCTTCCTTATATCTAATCTAAATCTACCTTATTCTAGTTCAAAACCATTCCTAGGCATCTGAAACTATCTTCACTAAAGAAAATGCTTCCTACATTGGAATTAAATTTCTGTAACACTCTCAGGCCCTTTCAAATACTAAGTTATAGCTGCGGTTATTTATGCTATCTTTTACTATATTGAAAAGCATACTGCGTGCCAGGCACCACTCTTACTCGTCATGCATTTGCCTGATGACATATGACTTCATTTTCGTGTAGATCTTCAGTTTTCAAACTTCCCTTGCTCTGTTTTGCAAATCCTTTAATAATTATGAGCCACTGTATGACGTCACATGAAAACAACACTACCAGAACCATTGTTGCCGCTTACAGGTATTTTTATGAAGCAGTCTTGCGTTACAGGAATGTACGGCTTCTGCAGGAGCCCACCTGGCTCAACAACCTGCAGAACCCCCCCCAGCTGCATGCTGAGGGTGAAACGTGCGCCACTCACAGCCGGAGCCGTGCATCTGTGCACACGTGGGTGCACCTGCAAAGGGAGCCTCTACCCTACCTCAAGTGTTTAAATGCAGTCAAAAGCAAGTAACTTGTTTACAGAAATAAATTCCTCCAGCTTGAGTAATTCTCTCACTGAACTGCTCTTCAGCTCAATCCATTTTCTCCCGCATCTTTCCTGAAGTTTGACTGATGCACTGCATTTGTCAGCAGTAATCAATTCATGCTGCAGGTTTTCCTGCTGAGCCAGAGTAAATGAGAACCGAGTGTGACAACCGTGCACTGACCAAAGCGCCACGGACTCGGGCAGTGCTGAGTGTACAAGCTGGCTCACAGTGTGGAGTACGAGCACGTCTCTACTCTTTTTCATGGAAGCAAAAGGTGCAGCGAACGCCTCAGGCTACGTTGCTGTCACTGCCTCGAGCACACGTGCGTGGTGACCACCTCCTGCCCAGGGAGGGTTTGTTCTTCAGGAAATTACTGCTTGCACGTTGCTGGCAAAAGTCAAGGAGACTTGGCCTTGGAGCTCCCTGGCTCCTGCAATGTGTAAATATACAGGGAGAGAACTACAGGCATGCCTGAGATCTCCTCAAGAGAGGGATTAGAGATGTTCACCAAAAACATAAAGTGGCTCCGCAGGGGGTTCCACAGACCTGGCTACAAAGGCAGAGAATTCATACACTCTGCCCTGTTAACAAGTGTTTTGTTTGTTTGTTTGTTTGTTTTGTTTGTTTTTGTTTTGTTTGTTTGTTTGTTTGTTTTGATTAATGTGATCTTGCCATTCAATTATTTTCCATGATGATGTCTTTCTACTGTTGTCAGAGCACTGGTGGGGCCCTCCTTCTGCTGCACCTCTACTCCCCATCAGATCTGACCCAAATGAAGAGCTGGGTTCAGAAACCACTGAGAGTGACACTAGGACAGATGGACAGACACAGGCAGTCTTCTGGGTCTTGTTTCTTGAAGAAGCCAGGCCAAAAAGTTAATATAAATCAGGTATTAAAATTGGTAATGAAATAGCAAGAGTTTATTTCAGTCTGCTTATAAAGCGAAAACCCAACCAAGGCAGTCCCAGCAGGCAGCAATCGTGTGGATCCAATGACTACAGCAAATTTTGCTCTAAGATTTTTGTGAAGAAAAGGAGTTCTGTTCTATGGTGCAAATTTCGTGCTAATGAGAATGGCCACATTCTGCCTGGGATTTCTGTCTGCAGTGCTAGCAAGCACAGCCAGCCGGCTCCAACACAAGAGTACCAGCAGCTCTGGGGACCCACAGCTCAACACCCAAGGCAGGGAGTGTGGATAAAGGCAGAAGCATCTTTGTCAGCTAGGATATCGTGGGATCAAAGTCAGAACTTCAGCACCTGACAGCAAAAGATGTATTTACATGTTTAACTTCTACCTCTCACTTCTTAAGACCTTACCAGTTTTTTTCTTTTCAAAATATGCATAAGCATTTGCCTTATCTATGGGAAAATTGGGAGAAGTAGCCATATTTTTAAATGGCAATTACAAGAATTTGGTACAATGCTCAAATGACAGCCCTCAGCTTGCTGTTTTGAAAGACAACCCTCGGTTCTGTGAAGAACAAGCATAACAAGCATCAGCATTGCAAACTGAAAATTGTGAAACAGAGCCATTGCTTCTCTAATTCAATTTACCCACCCCAAGAAAATCAATAAGAATCGTGCCTCTGAATGTTGCACTACTTCTTTTGCTAAATGCTCCGTCCCTAATTTCACAAGCGCAGATATAAGAGGAGAACAGCAAAGCCTCGTTTAGACTTCCTAAAGGAAATGCATGCTGTGAAGAAATCCTCAGGACAGCTATTTCCCTCTGCAGAAGAATGCTTAAAATGTTTCATGAAAACATTAGAAATATCCCCATATACATTTGAATTAGCCTTTTCAACTCTCCCGCTTCCCCTGCTAAAATTAATTACTACAGATGTGAGTACTTGTCCTTGAATGGCTCTGAATCACATTTTTATATACATTTTGATGTACTGCTACTGTAAATTTTCTGTAGCATAACAAAAGAAAACACCAAGCTTGCAAACATCTTTCCCTCTGCAACAGATAGATTTCGTGATGCCAGCACCACGATCCTGATAGAAGGAACGTTTGGCAAAACGATTACCCATCAGGTGGGGGCCTTCAGTTTGCTAAAATACATAAATTTCTCCTAAGTGGCTTTCATTCTAAGTATGTTATTTTAGTAAATACATGATTTCCATTCACCTATTTCCATTTTCACTCTACAGGCAGAAAAATGACACTTATTTTTCCTTGTGATTGCCTCTTCCCCTGATGGCACCTATCCTCTCCCAATCTCGACTTTCTTAGTTTCCCTGATTTGGCGTTAAACCAAGCTCTACTTTTCTCAGAGAACTTTCCTAGTGCTCGCACTGCGGTTTCCCTTGGCGTTTCTTTAACCTCTCTTGAAAACGCTGAACAAGTTTCTTCCGTGTCGTGCTTTCCTACCGTTAAATTACCCTCTTGGGCCCGAGACGTGCCTGTATTTTACCGCTGGTGACAAGGTATGTGACAGGATGCAGGCTCTGACAGAAATGTGTAGCACTGTTCTGGTGACTCAGATGAGGTGAAGCCTTCCAGGGATATTAAGAAAATTAAAGAAAGCCCCATTGGAGAGAGAAGTGGTCCCACAGGTGCAGCGGGCTGTGCTGTGCTGGGTTATTGAGCACCACTGAGAAAGGGAGCTCGGAGCCGTAAGGCACTGCACACACAGCTCTGTGGTTGGCCACTGTACTCACAGAAGGCAAACATGTCCAAATCCCTGTATTTTTAATATATTACTACTTATTTTGGTCACTGCACCAGACAGATGAGGCCTGCAGGGGTCTTCAAAGTAACCTGACAGTGTGACTGCTGCATGGACGTGGTCCTGTGGAAGAAGCTGTAGAGCTGGTAACAGTTAAAAACAAACAAACAAACAAAAAAAACAACCAACCAACCAAACAAGAACAACAACAACAACAAAAAAAAAAAAAAACACAAAAAGTGCTTCTGGAGACTTCTTAACAAGAAGTAGTCTTCCCAGGCCTGCTTGCTTCCAATCCAAGTGAAGGTGAGGTGGGTGGTTTGTTTATGCCATCATCCCATTTTATTGTAATGCACTCAGAGTGAATTTGACTTGGGAACAGAGAGAAATCTGCAGCCACTTCATCAGAGCAGTCTGGAGTCAGAGTTTGATCTCTTTGGAGGTTTTTCATAACAGTAAAGTGAGATCATTTTCCCAGACTCTCAATTTCAACTTTTTCTAGTTACAAGGTAATTCCAAGATTTTTGATTATCCCTCCCATCTCTCCACCACTTTCAGACCCCTGCATGACTGGATTGCTGAGATGAATTCAGTTCACTTGCTCTTCCCCTGCCGTCAGGTCTGTATCTTCAAGCAGGAAATGTATTGCCCACAGTCTTTGACAAGTGACCGTAGACTCTTACCTACTTCTCTTGACTGCGCCCTTCTCTATCCCTAATTTCCAACTTACTCTCATACAAGACTGCGGTAATCATAAATGAGCATTTCGAAGGGACCTGCTTCGCTGCTCCATGCATCTCTTATTTTTCTGCTCCAATTTGTGTTCAAATTTCCCCTTCACCAGTGGGAACATTTTTAGGGATGCTCTGAAGCACTGGAACAATGTGCTCCTCTGGGCTCAGGAATGTGTTCTCCTTCACTGCCAGCCTGGCAAAAGCTCCAAGCCTGTAATATTAGCATTTTTTAATTCCATTTTATGAAAACAAGAGTTTCTATACAACGCTGAGTGCTTCAGATCCATTTTTGCACTTGCCAGACAGTTGCAGAAAACAATACAAAGGATGTTCTTAATAATTAAAGTTTTAAAGGGCAAAGAAGCCTGATAATAAAGTATGGCATAGCCAGGTTCTTCATTAAAAAGACAAATTGCTCTGCTAGGAATTATTAGCTTATATAGCATTATGACAACAGGAAGATAATTCTGCTGGCTGGCATGTAGCAGGACTATAGGGGTGGAGATATCTCTGCCTTGACCAGTTCAGACGAGCAAAGTCTTGAGAAATTTTGCTGGCAACAGAAGCTAGAAACTGGCGAAAAGCTCCCAGTACCAAAGGTGCAGCACATGCAGAAAGCAGGGGGAACTGATGCTGAAGCAAAGAGATGGGCCATGCTGAGGTCAGGGAAGGGTATGTGATGAAAATGGTTTTGTTCCATTTGCCTTCCTCCAGCAAGGCAGGGAAGAAAGGCAAGCTGTGCAGAGCTAAGGTATCTGTGTGTCTTCCATTAAGAGAATTTTATAGGTCTCCCCCCAGGTCTTTATTTAAAGCTACAAACTGCCCATGAAACGTGGTGATGGTAGCAGTTTCTATGTCGAGTGTGTCCTGATGGCACGGCAGTGTGTGGTGGATGCTCCCTCCTGGGAGGATCCAGGAGGAGCAGCAATTATTTTAGAGCACTTTGCTTTCTTCTGTCTTCTGTTGTTGCATTTTGGGGATTCTTTCTGTAACAGTACTTTTTAAGAAGCACAGGCTCTTGCCTGCTTTTCTAGCTGACACAGCACACAGACGGTGGCCTCTCGGTGCTGGGCTTTAATTGGCTTTGAGGACGCTGAGCTGCAGAATCTGCCCCACCTGCTGTGACCCAGCATCCAGCCGCCGAGCGGTGCGCGTGGTTCTGCTCCTCCTTACCTCAGCCGTAGTCACTGCTAAAAAATGAGGCACCAACTAAACGGCCACAGAGTTGCCTTGCTGAGTGAGTGTGAGAGCTGCTGTCTGTGGCAGGTGTCAGAGGAGGTAACAACTTTAATTATCGCCCATCTTTTAGGGGGAATTACTGCAGTAATGGATGTCTGTCCGGATGGCTCACTAGTTTCTAAATTACCCCAATTTTAAATGTGACTTCAGACAGAGGAAAGGAACATATTTTGATTAACCTGAGAGTGGATTGTTGAGGTAATTAAAGTAACTACTAATTTTAAGCACCCAAAATAGATAATTAAAAGTAAGCTAAAATGAAATGAAAAAAAAAAAAAGGCTAAAAAACCTAATGCCACTAATTTCATTATATATATATATTTTTACTTCAGCAAATTCTTTTTTAAATTTAATAATTCCTCTTGGGTACTGGGAGTAACAGAACAGTTTTGTACCCAATGATGCAAAGAGTTGCATAAATATTTATTAAAAGTCACTGATTTTCATTCCAAATGAGTCAGATTCAGGCAGAAGCAGACTCCGAGACGGCACCCGCCAGGTGTCAGAGCTGCTCGGGGACCTGTCCCAGCCAGCTCCACCGCTGCACCGTGCAAAGCCCCATCCGCTCAGCATCAACAACGTGCTCAACTTGGGTCCTTGGTTTGCAGCTTGCTAAGCTCATCCCAGCAGGAGAACTGTGGGATAACAAAACACCTTCTGCACTCAGATTTTCAATATCTATATACATCTTCAAGAATTGGTCTTAATCCCTGTTTTCTATTCTCCCCGCACAGACTATTATCTCAGGCACTGACCACCCAAACGTGCACTTTCTCAGTCAATCAATTCAGGTATTATTTAAGAAAGGCAAGCTCAACGGGAGGGTGCAAAACAAGACCCAAACAATATCTGGCGGATTCTCCCAGGTATGTAGTGAAACATCTTCATTTAATGGCAGCAGGCCCGGGCTGGGAGCTGGGGACATGCGTGACACGGCACGGCACGGCACGGCTCGGCACAGCTTGCTCTGCCAGTGCTCACCTCGCTCTGCCAAACGCTGGCAGCCCCGTGGGTAACAGGAGACTCAGAGGTGAGTGTGATGGCCTGGGAGGCATCCATAGCAAGAAGCATCATTTCAAACAATATATTTTTTTCCTTGAGAAAGCCTAGCAATGCCCAAAACCAAACTGGCAACATCAGCGTCTGGCGTATCTGTAGAGTTTCTCATGGACAGAACCTAGACAGAATCATGGATAAATGGTATGGCACCAACATTTGTTGCCTTCAGAACATAGACTTGTGAGATTCTGTATGGACTTATCTGGAGGAAAGCGCAAGCGTGACCATTAGGTGCCGCATAAAGCAGAATAAGGGAGAGGTGTTCCAATTTAATAACTGAGTTTAAGCAATGCACAAATTGGTTCTTTGGATTTAATTGACTATTAAAACTCAAGCTTTGTAGTGATCACTTTAAAAGAAGACACAATATTTTTCTTTTAAAATTGCGAAGTGGAGAGTTAATGGTGATGACTATCAATTCCTCCGCAAGCAGGTTGGTCCCACACATCCGTACGGGAGCCAAATCCCACTGATAAGTTCATAGCGAATCTACAAAGGCCCATCTGTGACCAGCTTTAATGTGGTCAAGGAAGATGTCAGTTTTCAAGGATCGCTACACGTTTTGGTAGCAAAGCTACAGCTATTCCTGTATTTATTAATTGTCATGGAAGATGGAATCTAAGATATACAGATACATAAAGATAAAAAGTTTAGTTTCATTGCAAGCTTCTTTTATGCAATCTTTCCAGTGTATCTTGAGCTGCAGCCTCTGCAAACCTGAGGAACAGCTCTTTAATCTCTGCATTTCACACTGGAAATGTGCAAATTAGTTTCCAGGATGTGCGCTCGGCAGAGGACTGCTCCTGCAAAATGTCAGCGAATCTTCCAGAAGGAGGAGAGACAACTCCAATTCACAGAACGTGAAAAGAGGGAGGAAAATGAATAAATAACGGAAAGTAAAATAAAATAAACAAAACCGAATAAAATAAGATAAGGCCGGGCAGCCATCACAGAGGTCAGCACATCAAAAGGGACTTCCTGCACGAACCGATTTCTCTCCTCACCTGCCTGATCCCTAGGCGATAGGCGAGGATGCGGTCCACAGCGTCGGGGTTCATCTGGGTCCACTGGAGGCTGTAGGAGTAAACACGGGGTCTGTTCTGCCACAGGGGGTTGTAAGTGTCGTAGTAGAACTCGGGGGCATAGGCTTTGCCTGCAGGAGACAGCAACAAAAAAGGGAAAAGAAAGAAACCAAAATGATCAGACAGGCAGTTTTGGAGCCAAGTGTTGATACCCAGCCTGTAACCGCCCTCATCTCCCTGCATTTTGAGTCATTCTGTTAAACATCTTCTTCCAGAAACACTTTGTGGAATTATCAGCCTCCATCCTTGTTAAAAAGAGTTGTGGCAATGGTTTGCCTTTATCATTGATTCCTCAATGGCATCCTTGGCCCAGGTGTGAGCAGGGAAGGGGAAAAAATCACTGAGCTTCTAACAAAGCCAAGCTGGAGCGATGTAACACGTCTCTGCACTAATTTTTCATGGCCCAGCTGATTAAAATAGAGATATCAAAACAAGCTGCACTGCACTGAGCAGGGAAAGACTCGGTGACAGCTGCTGTACCTGGCACAAATAATACAAAATGACATCTGTGAGCTGGGAAATACAAGATGGATATTTCCAGCGACTGCTGCCTTCATCGCATCTTCTCTCCCACCTCCCAAGTGAAAATGTACATAAGCCATCTTTTGTAACACTGCAGATGTGCAGACTTACAGCACTATGTATATTACTTAGCAGAACATCCCAATCTGCACAACAGATACAGAGGGGAAAATGACATCTCACAGTGCACCCTGGGCGTTTCACCGGATGCTGTTATAGCCTTCTTCCTTTATAAAGGTGAAAATCCTAAGCACGATTCCCCAAGCATATGACAAAACACTATTTGAATTCATTAAATTTGAGTTTCTTTTAAATCCATGAATACAAGTGACATCTTCACAGGCAAAGTGCCTTTGTGGCCGCTAGTGTGTCCCATAAAGTGTGATTTGTGTATAACAGCAAGAATGACACGGAGTGCCCAGTCTGGTTGCCCAACCATAGGCATGCAGCAGCATCTGAGGTGCACTGGGGTAGCTGAGACGTCTAACCAGGGTAGCAGATGTCACACAGGAACTGTTAGAGACACAGGACTTGCTAGAGCCATAGCTGGAGCTGCAGGCACCATCCTGAGCACCACTGCAGGCAAGTCCACAAATGCTCCCAGAAGACTTGGCAGGGTTAGGGGCATCTGAAATTAGAGCTGCCCCAAAAACCTTTGATGAGACAATGCTTCCTTAGAATACAGTGACAGCATACCTCACAACTCTCCATGGATTTGGCCTAAAGGAACAATGTGTTTTAGAAGTAAAAGCACACACACGCCAGAGAGACACTCATCAGCTTTCTATTTTTGAGTCATTTTTCATTGATCTTTTTTTTAGCTCATCATACCACCACCACAATGTTGCTTCAGTTTCTTAGAGCAAAAAAAGTTTGGATTGACTCAAAACAAGCTTTTACAGCTGGACTTGTAGGAAGCTTGGTTATCCACCAGTTTTTGCCCTGACAGATACAACTGGATCAAAGCCCCAAGTCAAAGCTGACTTGGTCATGGCACAGGTCCATCCTTGTCCTGCATGGCTCTGTCTTTTTTCTTTGAACTGCCTATGGTTTGAGAGCAATACTGTTGGGAATGGGACATGGCAAACAGGAACCAGGTTCTGCTGTGCTAAATGTGGCATTTTATCACCTGAGTTACGCAAAAAGGAGATGAAGCATGGAAAACAGAAACATTTGCAGATGATATCCTCCCATGAGGGTCTACAAGAGACTTGGCATTAGACAAAACCAGAAGCAGAATGAGGTCTTTCCACATCCCAAAGCTCATACTCCTGGTCTTCTTATTTTTCTGTGGGGATTTTGCCAGTGGAAGTAATTATGAAATGCAATGGAAGACACAGGATGGCCTCAGAAGATGTGAGTTGCCTGCTCATGTAAACCTAGGAGAGGGGTATGCATTCACTACTCAATTCCTTACATTCGGCGTGTGTGCCAAAATACACAAGATATTATTAGAGATGGATGGGAAGCGTTTTGCCGTAGATGTCTCAAAACTTCAATGATCAGAAAGGTAGCAAGAAAAGGGGAAAGAGAAACGAAAAAGATTGTCAATATCTTGTGGTTACTGCATAATCTTTTACCTTTGTCATCCTCTCCAGCCATGCCTTTCTTTCCGGAGGATGAAAGGCCCTTTTAGCCAGGCTAGTTTAGCCAGATTGCCCAATGAGGCTGCACATTCAATTAGACCAGGTTAGAGCAGATACTTTAGTGCTGAAGTAGCAAGCAACAATACTCCAAGGAAAAGAAGCAAAGCTAAACTGCTGCTTTCAGAAATGAAAAGTAAGATAAATGGAAAGAGGATCGCTGGTTGATAAGATTTGTTTTCTTTATTTATGTGCAGTGGAAATAATAGAAAAAAACCTCACGCTGAATGCAAATGATAAGCTTCCCCCTTGTACTGCAGGTGGACATAATGGCATCTCTGGGGGTCTACAAAAAGGATCCATAATTAGACGCTTGTCACAATACAGGCACTTGAACAACATAGTCACCTTTTGAGAAATAATGAGGGCTCATGAAGAGTTGCATTATTCTAAATCCCTCCTAACAGAAGAGATTTCTGGTGTGAATGGAGATGCTGAAAATTTAACAACACAACATTAAGTCCTTAACTTGCACACTTCAGAAGTACAAGAAAGCTGGGCAGAGTTTTAGCCTATGCAGAAATCAGATGTTGCTTTTGATGGTGCAGGAGCTACGAGGCACGCGGGCAGTCTACATGGCCATGGAAGAGCTCACATCACCAAGACCCACCACCATCCAACTGCTCCATTTCCAGAGGAGACGTTGTCCAGCAAAGATTCTCCCTCATAATAGAAATAAAGAGATGATGAAGGATGTGACAGAGCTAGCAACAGCCCTTGGCTCAGCATGACTCGAGTGTGCGGAGACAGCAGGTTACCTAGAGGAAACCACCTGCATTAAGGATTAGCTCAGCAGCCAGCTCCAAGCCCTGGTTGTGCTTGCCAATGTATGTCCTGCCAGCAGAGGTGTCTCAAGCACGCAGAGCGTGAGGTTGCTGCTGCTCATAGCCCATCTGGGCATCACTTGAAGCTGCCAGCTCCAACTCCATCTGCCCTTCTTCCCCCAGTCACACCAGCCTGAACTTCCAAAGGCAACCGCCCTTGTTTTGCTCTGAGTATAGGAAACATTTGCCTGGCTCATATCATTTGCCCTTTTCAAGCACAGGCAGCAGAAGTCACCTTCCTCTCCCTCCCTTCAGCCTGTGCAGCTGGATTTATTACAACTGTTCAGGCAGGCAGGCAGAGCTCAGACTGCCTCTGGGACCAAACCTCACCAGGCTTCAGCTCACTGGCCGTACCTGTGACAAACTGACCATCTGAATGCAATTTTGATGCAGACTGGCCTCCCACAGCCCAGGGAGGGACCACAGATCCGCATCAATTTAGTTATATTGGAGAAAAACGGTGGGAAGGGTCCTTGGTCCTAAGGAGAGCTCTGCACGGCAGAGCCAGGACGGCCACGTCCCTGGGCAGGGCAGCCTCTCACTGCCCCGCTGCTCCTGGGAGTCCTGAAGGAGGAGGGTTTATGCCACGGCACTTCTTTGTGTCTGTTAAGGCAATCTGCAGTCAGGTTTAGAGCTCCATTAACATGCACTAGCTTTAATTAATCCCTCCCTCTGTGCTCACACTGCTGGAGTGCGAGTAACTGTGATGCTTGGGGCTCTGCCAGGCAGAGGAGGCACGGCACAGTTTAATGCAGAGTATAGTATTTGTTTTCCTTCCCACCACTAACAAAACTTTTATTTTTTATTTATTTTTTATTTTTTTTTACCTTCTGAATGTGTTGCATGTGCACAATACAGCAGGTTGTGGCTGTGTATGGCAGAGGGCTGGAGCAGGGGAAGGAGCAGTAATGCCGAGTGTGGTTTTGCTCATCTGGGCTGGCCCCTGCGTGAGACAGCGATGCACAAACAGACCAACTGCTTGTGTTCGAAGGCTACGTAGCTAAAAGATGTGTGAATTCCACCCCAGCAAGCTGGCAGAGGCCACCCAGCACAATTACACATCCTGCTGCATTTGCTGTTGCTGTTCCATCAACCCGAATGTGTCTGCCTATGAAGCCAACAGTTACCGGTTACAGCAAACTGCCCTCCTGGGCACGGGGTGGGGCAGGATTTTACCTACCTCCCTCCTCAGGTTAGCCCAGGGGGAAGAAAAAAAGCCCCAGCACCCAATTGACCACTGCCTTCATCTGGATTCAAGAGCACGTCCCAGCCCTGCTGAAACCTCTGAAGTGCAGAAACACTATGGAGGGCTGTGATTATTTCTGGTGAACAGCAGTTTTTCCTTCTTGTGTCAACTTTCAAGGGGGCAAATGGCTTTTTACTGGTCGTTACTGGATTCTCTGCATCTCTGCTTCATGCCAGACAGACAGCATCCAGGGGAACATCCTACCCACAGAGCCACCTCCAGGCAGTGGCTATGGACGGAGGCAGGCTTTCTTAGACTGTATCTTGCTCTGTCCCCTGTCGCTGGAGAATATCTTTGGTTAAAACTTGCTACACATTAGATTCTATGAAAGTCTGAAACAGGACTTCAGGGAGATGTGATACCAGATCTCAAAAAATATTGCTCTGAGGATGTGACTGTGATTAATTAGTGGTGCACAAAGGAACGGATCTCCCAAGGCCCTTTCTGAGCAGCCGTTCCTAAATGTCTGGGTGGGACAAGAATTGTTGAGGTGTTCTTCATATAATGGATAACCAACTAGGGAAAAGGTAGACGAGAATATTCCTAGGGAAAACAAACTTGTTGCCTGCCGACAGCATCTCACTGAGCACTTATCTGAGCCACCTTCTAATGAGGCCACATCACTACCGGGGGCCGTGTAGCATGGAGCCTCACCACGACAAACAGCAGTGTCCCTGAGACGGAGCTGGAGAACAGGGCACAAAGCAGGCTGCAAGAACACCTCAGCAGCTCCAGCACCATCATCACTTAGAGCCCTAAGCACTGCTGCTTGACTGACAGAAATGATTGGAGTCACAGAACCATGGGATATCCCGACTGGAAGGGACCCGCAGGGTCACAAGGATCACCAAGTCCCACTCCTGGCTCCACACAGCACCACCCAAAAATCAGACCCTGTGTCTCAGAGCGGTGTCCAAACACTTCTTGACCTCTGGCAGGCTCAGCACGGTGCCCACGTCCCTGGGCAGCCTGTCCCAGTGCCCGACCACCTCTGGGTGCAGAACCTTTCCCTAACCCCCAGCCTGACCCTCCCCTGTCCCAGCTCCATGCCGTCCCCTCGGGTCCTGTCGCTGTCCCCAGAGAGCAGAGCTCAGCGCCTGCCCCTCCGCTCCCCTGTGAGGGAGCTGCAGGCCGCCATGAGGCCTCCCCTCGGCCTGCTCTGCTCGGGGCCGAACAAACCCGGGGACCTCAGCTGGAAATCCTACTTGCCAGCCCGGTGTGGGTTACAGCAGGATTTCCCCAGGAGCTCACTAATTCACAATGGACTGATGCATTTAGCCATGTTTCTAAACAACCTTCGGTTTTTCAACCCATGTGCAATAGCTGCACTCATACACGCTGACCAAACCAGCAGAAGACATGCATATTTTTTAATGTATGGATTCGGTGACAGCAGCTAATCAATATTAAAGAAGTTACTATAACAGACAGTGTTAAAACATCATTAATTTCTGATGGATAAGAGCCATCAAGTTACATGCTTAGTTTCAGTAATTACTTATTTCATAATGACTCCGAGGCTGGATCAGGCAGAGGAACAAGCATCATCTGTCAGCAGCCCCAGTGTGGCAAACAAATGCACGGCTCTTCCCCAGGAACAGCCCCTCTCACTCAGAGCCCTTCTGCAGAGCCCTTCTTGTGCAGCTTGTTGCACACAGCATTTCGATTCCTCCAGGCAGTACATCTCAAATATTATCTACCGGCTCTCTGCTAGCAAAAGGCCAAAAATAGTATGGCAGACAATAGGGAACTGATTCACAGAAAACAAACGAGAACAGAAAAGCCTCTTCTTTGCTGCTGCTTACTGCTGAAGTCATGCCACATCCCTCTGCATCACTGAGATCTTAGCAAAAGCCAAAGTGCTGTCCTGAGAAGGGAACTGATGCGCTCACTCACATGGGTCCTGAGCTGGTACCTTCTAGAGAATTTCCTTGACAAGTCACAGGAGACCTTTCCCTGGCTGTTTTCACCTCACTCAGTCATTTATCCCTTAGAAAAATGAAATAAGCTCCCGAAAGAAATATTTTATTTCACTTGCCAATACATGCCTTCCAAAGTAAAATAAGAAATCCAGAACATGCATTGCAAATCTAAATTGTAATGAATGCAAACACAACCCACTGATTTCAAGCAATGGCAATAAAATGAACAACGACATTCTCTCCCTAATTATAGCAGCTGACTACATACCCCAGATGGAGTCTCAGAGTGCCGGGTTAGTGTTTATGCTGGCTTGTCATGCAGAAACAAACAGTAGTAACTGTGCAGGCACAGCACCAGTGGCAGTGACAGCTTTAGTAGACATGCAGACAGCACTGAAGGAACCATTTCCTTGAGTTGTCTGTTTATGTTCCCCCTATCTTCATATCTATTTCTGCTAATTTGCTTGGCGTTAGATGGTTTGTGAATGCAGCATCTTTGCCATCTCCGTTCCATATTGGTAGCACATATGCACTTTAACTTAACATGACAAGGAGTTCAATATAAGCGATGATCAGGGTGTCTTGCACTTTATAACAGCAGCTATAAATGTTTAGGGAAAGATAAAATAAAATCAGAGATTTACAAATGCTTCCCCATCTGGCAAATTCAGCTCCAGACCTTTCTATCTTTAAAATGCATGAAGAGTATAAATCCTAAGCAAAACAATATATTTAACTGTGTAAAACACTGCGAGAAACAAAGTTTATGAAAATGCCGCCCATTATCATGCTCTGTTTTATTGCAGGATATATATTTTATGAAGGATTTTCAATAAGAAAGAAGAGATACTTTGTTCATTATTTGCATACAAGAAAGGGAATATACGTCTTCGCCTTCCTGACCTGCTCACCCTGGGCACCTCCCACAGATGCCTTGTGCCCCCGCTCCCCACAGTCCCATTTCGGACTGCCCACTGCCACTGCCCCTCCTGCCCGTCCCCATCCGCCCCAACCCGACAGGTGCCCGAGTCACAAGCTGAGGATGCACAGCACAAAGGAATGTGTTTCAACATTTGGAAAAGTGTCTCTTTATGATATATAAATATATATATATATTTTTTTTCCCCAAAACCGCTCTTAGAAGTGAAAGCACATTTTCCAATAGCCTCAGTCCCTCTGGGAACTCCTCCTGAACCAGCCTGTGACCAGCTGCCTACACTTTTCCTCTTCTAATTTCAAGACAGCTTTAACAAAATCAACTTCCCCCTCCCTGAGCGCCCATTCTGCTTTGCAGATCAGTCCCTGCTGTGGCTTTCTGAGGGTCCTCTGCTCTGTCACACCATGTACAGGCTCCCTCTGCAGTCTCCTTCTGTATTCTGCATTTCATACACTACCTGCTTCACACCAAAAGTCACACCTCTTCACATCACTCTCTTCCATGGCAGTCTCTCTCTAATAAAACTAAAAACTAAAACCAAAACCTAAAGCTAAAAACCAAAAGCTTGGCTGATTTCTTTCTCCAGTGGTGCAGCTACAGACGCCCTCTTCCCTGCTTGCAGCCACCATCACCCTCACATCACTTACCTGGGGACAATATTTCTCAGTTGGAACCTTCTGTAAAGCCTCACATCTTTCCATTTGTACTGCTACATTGTGGGTTTTGTCTGCACAACATCTCTGAGATATTGCCTGGTCAAAGCTTGAGGACTGATGGCAAAGAGCACAGACGTGGCATTCCCTACGCCACCCTAAAGAGACACGTCCAGGGACAGGTATTGTTTACCTCTGAAGTAGGAATTTGTCCTTCTATGATAAAATTAACACCGATACCTGCTGATCTGACAGGAATGGGGCAGAGAGGGCTGGAAGGTGTGGCCTGAAGAGATCGCAGAGCCGGGGCTCGTGTAACAACTGCAGCCTTGCCCTTTGGGCTCTGCTTCCCAGGAAGAGCAGCCTAAGCCAAAACGCAGCAGTTCGGCCGAGCAGCTGGGAGGCATCTCAATTTGGGGTAGTTCTAAAGCCAATGAAGAGCATTAATAATAAATAATCCCCACTAAGCAGGTGGGTGAGGCTGCTGCTGTAGGGAATTCCTTCCTGCAGGAACAGAAGACCACACGCCCGCTGCTCCCAGCACCATGAGCCTGGGGACGACGCTGTCCCACACCTCCCCTCTCTTCCCAAGGGGCTTGCCAACACTAAACACTCGGTGCAGTGGTAGTGCTGCCCAGCACAATGACTTGCACTGTTCTACTACTTCTTTGGGCAGCCCAACTCCGTGCCTCAATAGTCAGCCCTCTGGGAAGGGGTAGGAGTTAAGGTTAGGATCAGGGTCAGGGTCAGGGCACCCCTCCATCACTTGTACTCCTCCACCCCCCCACCCCTCCATCACCTACATGTCTCCCATGCTCCCCATGACTTGTGAGGTGACATTCTGGGGGACAACAAAATCCAGTTTAGATCGGTCTCTGAGGCTCATTCCCGTCCCCCCTCTTTTTATTGGTGGTCTTTCTGCAAGCTCACATGTGCATACTCACACTTGCCATAATTTTGTGCTATTATTTGCACAGCTGCACAGCTGCACCTACACATATTCCCTATATACGTGTGCACACGCGAGCCCGCTGCCCGTGTCTGTGCCCGAAACACAAAATGCAGCAGACCCGAACGCAGACCGCTCCTGTCACCCACATGAACTCTGCAGGAACCCACCGGGAGCTGCCAGCACAGGGGAATGGTGTGCTGAAGACCTGAGAACCAAAGGAGGGTGCGGGAAGGAGGGCGGTGTCACGCAGAGAGCTGGAGGCTGTCCTGACACTAAGGCTAAGCAGCGCTGTGCCACCTCTCATGTGAAGCACGCCGCGGCCTGAGGATGGGCTGAGGCAGGGGAGCTGGTGGTGCCTGCTGAAACACGTGGCTTGGGACCAGGGAGCAAGGCTGAGACAAGGAAGCATTTTCCCAATCACCCTGAGCACCCCAAGCACCCTCTGCCACTGCTGGGTGCCACGGCTGCCCCACAGCCAAGGCCATCAGCTCCTGCTCCATCCCCGTGCTTGGGCCAGGCTTCCCCAGTGCTTCCCAAATGAATTAGGGCTCCACAAGCTCTCCTCTTTGGGCATACAGAGCCACGTAGGCACCTTCCCCCCATCCCTGCCCTACCTCCCCAGCTCCTGGTACATACAGCTGGAGGTGGCTGCTGCAGGCCGCCCCAGAACCAAGGCACAGCTCTCACATCACACAGGCACACATGCTGATTTTCCATCCAGCCGAAGCCCTCTGATTCAAAAGCGGCTCCACTCCTCTTTATGATTCCCATCGCCCAAAGCACACCATGGTCAGCAGGGAGCTGGCTGGGTGCTGTGATTCTTTGCCTTCCTCCTCCTGCACAGCAAAGCAAGAGGCAGGTTTGGCTCACCAGGACTTCCTGCAGCTCCCAGCAGCACACCTAAAACCAAGCAGCACGAGCCGGCAGAAGTCTGTCCCACGGGGCCACCCCCTGCATTCACCCTCCTTGCCCTTCTTGGGTGACTAACTCTTCTTCCTCTTCTTCTTCCCCCGTGGAAGTCTTAGATCAAAAATAAATACATCTGCACCACTGTGAGAACCTCGGATGGTCCCTCCCTCCACTCCTTAACGGTGAGACTTTGGCCCCAGATTGTCATTAATTCACGTCATTTTCCGCCTCTTCCTAGCTGACAGCAAAAGCACGCTGGGGGCCCAGCGACAGCGCCTCGCCCCCTTTGGTAAAAGGCCACGCGTGGCACTGCTTGCCGCGCTGCTGAGAAATAAATACCCCAAACCTCACCTCTGTGCTTCAGCCGAGTCGGGAAAGTAATTGTCAAGGAGGCAGTCACCGGCTCAGCACCCACTGCCTTTAGCGGGCTTTGGACCAGATGGGCGAAAAAGCCTGGGAGCACAGCGAGAACTGGCTGTACCTGCGGGCCTGCCCTTTGCCTGCCCGGGGCGGGTTGCTCTGGGGCACTGCCGCAACCTGCTGCTGGGGCTGGCAAAGCTCCTGTTCGTTCGCGGTCCCCACCAGCAGGAGAGAGTTCAGCAGGAAACAAAACAGCACCGATCCTCTGTGCGCTCTGGAAATTGTCTCTCCTGTTGCGCATCTTTCGGAGCCACTCTGGGTTCAGTAGCACTGTTACGCTCTCCACGGTCTCCAAGGTCTTTAATTAAAATCAAATACCTGCTGTGCCCAGCAGATGAATGACAAATGGTTTTTTAAATGGCAGTGGTACTTCAGAAGGAATTTTAAGACCACACAGGCAAGAATATAAAGTGGCATATGGTCTTCTACTGTTTCCTGAAGTTCCCAGCCATCCATGACGGTTCCTGTGCTGGAAAACAGACTGCGCTGGAAAACACAGACTGGGTGGGGAACAGAAATAAAATCCCACGCTGCCAGTTTGACTTGAGACGTGGGACTGGGATAGGAGGCTGTTGCAATCAGTGACACAGTAAGAAATTTTCTCCCGTCCTTGAGAAAGATAAAAATGTTACTGCAACCATCATTAAGCTTTACATGAGAGATTATAACTTATACAGTCAGTTTATAGCCTGTAACATTCATTTAGACTTACTGGAAAGCTAATAACTTATAGTCAGCTTGTAATCAAATCTTCCTTAGAGAAGCAGTGCTACAGACAGTGAGGATTTAGAGGTAGTTTGTATGGATGTCTTCACATGGAAATAAATTAATTCTAACAATAAGTCAGCCCACTCACTCTGCCGTACCGAAAGGCAGCTCTCTCCATCCTGAAATCTAACAGCTCACGGCTGCTAACGGGGCTCTGCCCATCCAGGCCCTGCCTCAGACTCATGTCTGCTCACCAAAACTGAGAGCTTTTCCATCCAGGCTGGAAGGACACTGCCCATGGCATGGATTTGTACTGGGAAAAGGGAAAAATTAACGTACTCAACCTCCCCATGACAGTTTTCCACCCCTGTCCCTCGA
The DNA here is from genome assembly GCF_011077185.1 of Oxyura jamaicensis. Lineage (NCBI taxonomy): Eukaryota > Metazoa > Chordata > Aves > Anseriformes > Anatidae > Oxyura > Oxyura jamaicensis. Next base: position 52,960,936 of record NC_048897.1, on the reverse strand, counting down.
GACACCAATATTTCCAATGCCAAGAAAAGCACCCACACGTCCCGCAGAGCACCTGGCACACCTCTGGTGCACGCGGGGAGCTCAGCAGGCAGCACGCCAGCGTGTGCCCACCGCAACAAAGCCCAGGAGAAACGGGTCCGAGGGGGCTCATCTCCCCAGCTGTGCTCAGGCACTCGTCTGCGAGATGGAGACAGCCCCTGCCTGCTTCTAGCGCTGCTGAATGGGTGCCTCTGCCCTCAGTCGCTGCTGCCCTGCACATCCCTGCTGTATCCAGGCATCCGCAGCTTTGATGTAAGCGGGCCTGGCAAATTATAAGCTATTTGCATGCAGGAAAAAACCTCAGTAGAACAGCAGTTATGAACACGTCTGCACACAGCGGCAGGGAAAAAAAAAGGATGAAAATGCAGATAATGTAACGGCTTGCACGTGTAATCTGGCTTCACTTAACAAACATACCTCTGTTCCAGCTCGCTATCACTGCTCATCTCTGTAAGAGCCCCTAAGTGTGTATCTGACACCACAAAGCCCGCCTGCTTTTAAAGCAGCGAGGAGGTGGGTGGATCAAGTTAGCTCCAGACACTGTTTTGGACACTAATTCCTTCTAAGAAAGGAGGATTTGGAAGAAACAGTCCCGTCTGGCAGCGCTTTGGGTACCTTTGCACCGGCTCATGCGTGGCTCCTGCGGAAGCCTCGCTGCTTGGCCAACAGAGACAGCAGAGCTGCACTTACCATGGCCAAGGACAAAAATACGGCCACCTCTGGCTTCCCCAGGGGCATGTGTGCAGACGGGGCTTCCCCTTGCTTTGGGCATTACTTTGGTAATTACTTCGTTAATGCCCCTTCACTCCTAATTGGATTAGTTTTAACACCACGGCTGAATTGCTGGCTAAGACTTGGCAGCACAGAGCGTGCGATGCAAGGCAGCGGAGCTTGGGTCCTTCAGTCCCACTCTGCGTTTCGCTATGGTCCCAGAGGTCAGCAGGAAACAGGACTGATGGAAGAGTTTGGAATTATTGCACAGCCTTCTTGGTAGCCAACTAGCACCAAATAATTTCCGGACATATGAAGGAGCTCTCACAAAAGGAAACTGTACGCTCACAAAGCAAGAATACAAAAAACCACCCGCAAATGCAAAATCACTGATTTCCAACCCAATGCGGTTAAAGCAACCTTGTATAAAGCTCTGCCCACTGAAGAAACTCAACTTTCAGATCAGGTATCAGTAAAGCCGACTTCAGAAATGAGACGGCGAGCTGCTAACACGTTTTCAAGACATGCAATTTCAACAAATCTTCTCCATTTATAAACCTGCATCATCTTCAAAGATCTGTAAAGAGAGCCTTGGCAAGAACTGGATGTCATGGTGCCGTTAGAAAATGGTAGGACCAGTCAGCTAGAAAATGAATTACAAGGTAGGGATCAACCTGGAGAATAAAACAGAGGCAAGTGATTCCGGATGAGCCGGAGTGAGAATGAGCCAAACGCAAAGGCAGTGCTGCACCTGGGGCTCCCAGAAACGAAAAGTGGCAAAGGAAAGATGTTACAGTGTCTCCCCGCAGATTCTCAGCCTATTCAGTGGGACTTGCAGAGACCCAGAATTTAACTGGTTGGATGTAATTATAACATTACGTGCTACACCGTGTAATTCATGCAGAAGGAGGTGTAATCATACCAGTATTTTTTCACTGTGTTTTGCATTGCCCTTCCACACAAAATTATTCTCACTTTTGTTTTACGGCGGAATGGAACCGAGGTGAATTTGCAAGACAACGTTAGATGTCTATACCATTTTATATCAACATCGAGGAGGCCTTAGCACGTGTTCGCATGGCTTGCCTGCAGCTCAGCGAGGTCCAAATGCCCTCACCAGGCCCATAGGGCCGGCAGCCAGCCCTCCAGAAGCACGGATCCTCAGGATCTGTTTTTTTGCAGCTAAAGCCCTGGATCTTGCCTGTGAGCAAATGATCAGCTACGCCGGGCATCAGGAAGGAACGCCCTGCACTCGAGGAACGGGGCTCCAAAACCTGGCGGTTTATGCTCGGATTTTGTGCGCCGGGTGATGGGCAGGAGCATATCCCCGAGATGAGAGCTCCCGATCTAATAGAGCAGGTGACTGTTAGAGTGGTGCTGCACCCTGCTGCCACGAGGAAGCCAGCGATACGGCGTGGCTGAAAGGTCTCCGAGGACTTCAGTTAATTTAACCTGTCTGTTACTCCTCGGAAACAGCCGAGCTGCAGCAATGCTCAGGACTGTGCTCTGTTCCAGAAGAGCGAAGCGCATTATCCAGAGGTGAAGTCTGCCTTCAGACAGGATTTTAGGTCATGGCTCTCCAACTTAAACCCTCTCTTGCTTCTTCTTTTTTCTATTACCTCTCTCCCTTGCCACGTTTTGGTGTCACGCTGTGCCCTGCCTGTTTCAAGCGTGTCCTCGAGTTGCTAACCGCAGTCCTTCTGGCAGTCTGTTACACCAGCACCACGCATTTAGCCAACTCTGTTGCACATTCATACACAAGTGCAATTTTTAAAGTAATTCTCCATTTCTAATTGCAAAAAGTCATCTGAAGGTTTCGGAAGGGACATAAAACCCTTTACTTGGCCAGAACACAGCCTCATTAATGGGGCGTGCGCTTATGGCTTGTCTATGCCGGGACACGCTCAGGCTTGAAGATGTTTTATCAATACCTTCTTAGTGCCAAAAACGTTCTGCTCTGCGGAGATAAGCTCCTACGTTGATTAATCATAATCTGTCAGAGCCTGGAATGGTTTTATATGGCAATATTGTTACATCGGGGGGAAATCTTCAGAATAGGTCCAGTATCTTTACCACCCTTTATTTTATTATTAATATTTTTTTTAAAAAAAGGTTAGTTTAGGTATTTTAAACAATTTTGTTTCTTTTTTGGCACCACAACATTCAAGCTGAAAGGAAGCAAGGAAAATGGTCGCGTTGGGGGAAGCAGCAAATGCTGTAAGCACTGTGCGGGGCCTTGGGGAGAGTGAGATCTGGCACCCTGCCCTGCTGCTGAGCTAAAGGGTGGCACAGTCAGGGCACGGGGCACCCCGCGGCTTTCTGCGGGGCGAGCAACGCAGCTGGAGGGCTCTCGAGGCCCCTCCTGTCTCCTCCCCACCACAGCACCCCACAGGAGCCAGCAGTGGAGTCAGAGCAGGATAAAAGATGCAATAAGGGAACCGGCATATCGAAAAGAGCTGCACGTAATTCATTGCAAGGATCAAGCGAGTAACGTTGTTCTAAGTTTGATTATAACATTGATTATGTTTTTAATGGAAAATGGAAAGCAAATTTGGATTGAAATCAAACAACCAAAAATACTTTTTCCTCTGCTTTTGCTCTTAAAAAAAATTAATCCTGAATCAATTAATTCCATGTTGGCTTTGGGGAGAAGCCCGTGTGTTCCAGTGCAATCGGTGTGCCCCTTCCTGCAGCAGGGGGCCCATGGCCACGTCCTTCCTACAAGGAAGACACCAACCTGGTGACCGCCCTGGATCGAGCTCTGTATTTAATTTAGCTATGTTTTGCCCTGGGTCCTTTGGCATATTTTATGCTGAATTACCAAATACCAATTCCACCCACTCCAGGAAGCACATTCCTGTGTCCAGAGGGCCCTGCCCAGAGCACTCGTGTGTTCTCGTGGGGCACAAAACTGATCGAGGGGAAAAATACATCCTTTGTTAAAAGGTTTCATGGGTCCTCATTTCTGGACACATAGACATTACTTAGATTAGCACAGACATGAATTCTGCAGCTGAGGAAAAAAGGCCTTGATGTTTTCTTGTGCTAAAGGAGCTGTTCTGAAGTTTGATTAGGTTTTCTTTGAACTACGCAATGTTTCAGAAAACATATTCCATTTTACTGGGTTTAACCTCTCTTCACTTATCTTTGAAGGCCCCCATTTCTTCTTAATTCTGTTAAAAAGCCACTTCTGCCGTGTGCCAAGCAGTGACTTGGTAGGGTTAGATTTAAAAAAAAAAAAAAAAGTTTCTCTTTCGCTAGCATCTTCAGTTTTTCAGGACAGCAAATACCAAAGGTACCAAAGGTAGCTCTTTTTCACTGTAAAAACAATGGTGTTTTTTTTTTCCTTCTGAAAGTTGTGCAGGCTGTAGGAAATAAATATTCATGGTGAAAAAGCTCCTGGAGCTTCACCTGTAAAAGCAGCACCTTCTGGACAACCAACAGCCTTTAGACCCCAGCAGCAGGGCTGTGCAGCCTGACCCTGGGCCAGGCGCCAGGCAGCCTGGGCAAAGCCCTCGGTGCCTGCCGAGGAGAAGGGGCCAGGCTCTGCCCGACATCCTTCCTCTGTATGCAGCATTTAGGGGCTGCCCAACATTACTGATCCCTTTTTAGCAGATCAGCCATGAGTTGTGCTTTGACAACACACTCATTTACATGGAGTCCTCGAAGAAGAGACAGAAATTCTCTAGCTGTGCACAGTATTTTCTCAAGAAAACAGCACAGATTTTTTTTTTTTTTAATCCCTTTTTTTTTTTTTCAGTTTTCTAAATCAGATTTGATTTTTTAATTTGGTTTTCTGCAGGAAGCGGCACCACCAAATACAGGTGAGTTTTCAGTAAAGCTTCCTCCTCAATCACACATAAAAGCAGAGAAACATTGGCTCTTAGTTTTCCTACAAGACCCAAATACCCCTGTAAGGCAAGAGGGAAGAAAATCTGGGCCAGTTCACGCCTGAAAGTCTTGCTGACACACCTTGAAGAACAGGAACACTTGTAGCCCAGCTAGCAGGGGCCGAATAAACCAAAACTGCACAAGGCTTGGGCAGCGATGCGGTCGCTACAGCCATGTGCTCACCCCGTGCAAAGCTCAGCAAAACTCCTACCGGTGCTACACGGGTGTCCCCCGGGCAGTCCCTGCTGGGGCACCTGCAGCGGCTTCCCCTCCCGCTGCTGCCAGGCTCTCGTGCACCCTGCTGAAGGCAACGGGAAAGTAAGACGGCTGGTCTGGGTGATGCTGAAATGTTAAAAGAAAAAGAAGAAAAAGGGGGGAAAAAAAGCACTGTTCTCTACTTTTGCATGGTTTAAAAGCAATTTTCAAAAACAGACATCAGTGCGATAGCATCTTTGTTCAGGCGGTAAATCAGCAGTAAGGAGATGAAAATTCAATCCGAGGCTCTCAATAACACTACCCAAGAGAAGATGATAAAGAGCAAAGGGAATCGGACCTTAGCCTCAGCCTTGCACTCCAGCAGATTTCAGAAGGATAACCATCAGCAAATTGCCCATTAAAGCAAAGTATCTGAGTGTCTCCTGACAGACGCGAACGCGCTGCTGAGCGACCCAGGGCCAAACTACCAGAAGTATCTCAGCGGTTCAGGAAAATGCCATGGCTAATCTCGAGGCAGATGAAGTATCTACGAGCAATAAGTAGGTCAGTGCCGCGTGTTCCCAAGCCACACGAAATCAGACGTGAGTGTGCCAGGGGATGAGAGTCCCAGGACCGCTTTATTTTCTGAAATGTCCCCAGGCAACGTGTGCAAGCTCCAAGACGGTTTGGACTTCAGTGATATGAAATTGTCTTATTTAAATTAGTATCTACAAAGTTGTAATGAATTAGCCAAATAATTAACGTGACTAGCAGTCTAAGAGGACAAACCAGAGGACTTTGAGGCAGGAAGCAGATGGAGCGCAGAACTGCAGTGGCGTACAGGGAGGATAGGACCATCCAAGGACCTGAGAGTGGGATGTTTTAAAAGAGATGTCTGAGTGTGCTGTTGGTATATTTGTCTGGATATTTTTGATCTCGTGACTGGTATTTGTGCTCTGAAGCCAGGCTGGGCCAGGCGGTGAGAACACAGCGGGGAGCAGCGCGGGCGAGTGGTGAGAGCAGGGGGATGAGGGTGAGCTCCTGCAGTCCCCTCTTGGCCTCCCCATTCTATGTCCACGGCTTAAGCTGGACGAGAAGGCTCTAAAGGGCTGAAGAGCTGCTGTAGGGGAGAGAAAAGGCTGAGCTGAACCCGCTGGTAACGTGGCAGACGGCTGGCAGGCACCCGCTCTGCCAGCACCGCGCTGCGGCCACGAGGACAGCCCCAGCTCAGCGGGGTGAGACAACGGCAGAAGCCAAATGTGGAAGCAAACAGAAAAGCTGAAATAAACAACCAGGAATGACAACACTGAAGGGAAGATCTTGAGATTAAAAATTAATGGCAGCTTGCTAACGGGCACTAGCACATTGCTGCAGGGCTCCCGCGTACCTGTGCGTGCGGGGACGCAGAGGACAGACGCAAGACATTGGGGAAACCCCACGGTATTAGATAAGTGGGGGGCATAACAGGGGAGATTTGGATTTAAAAATGAAAGCCCCAAGCCCTCTGGGGCTGACTACATGACAAATTCTGAACCCACCAAAGTGGATCAGTTTTCTTTAGACTTCAGTCAAGCCAGGGTTTTACCCTGCCAACAAATATAAACACTACGTGGTTGGGAGGAAAAATGTCACATATTAAAAAAAAAAGAAAGATAAATATTTAAAAGAACAAAGTAAATATAATTCCCTAATTCCCACTGAGGGAGATGTGTAAAAGAGAAGCAGAAGTGTATCTACCATGGAGAATATTTGTTATCCTAAGAAAAGAAGATGTCTGTATTTCCAGCACAGCACTTGCCTCTCCCGTGCCAGCTTCCTCAAAGACCAGGGGTAACGTGCCTGTGACTGTCACCGATCAACCTGCCTTGAGTTTTGAAATTAAAGCGACAACACCGAGGAGAAGCACGCATTTTTGTGCCAAAATGGCCTTTAGCATTACTCATATAAAAACACTTAGCGGTGTTAGGATGGGAAGGGAGAAAAGGAAAAATATTTTTCTGGTTTTCAGTTTCCATCAGCACCTCGCGTTCCTTTACCGCATAGAGCCGGCTGTGCGGCCAGCGTCCCCGTGCACTTGTGGAGGGCATCGGCAGGGAGAAGCACTCAGGCCATGGCCATTTGCTTCAGTTCTGGGCCATATTTTCGTTCAGGAATTGGGATAAAATGGACGGCACACACCTCAAATGGGTCAAAACCTCACTCGCAGGTATTTCTGCCAGGGACCTGGTTTTGTCCCTCGGTTACAGTAATGGAGTGCCCCAGGCTGCCCTTAAACCACCGGTGTGCGGGGAGCTGGTGCTGCAGGTGAAACAGGACAGTGCCCTAAAACATAAGCTCTGGAACTGTCCCTTGTTTCTTCATGACTCCCTAAGAATTTCTAAGAAAAAATAAAACGGGAAGCTACAAACAACACAGACTTCTGTCCCCTAGTTCAGAGCAAAGGCCTTCCTTAACAAGAATGGATTAATGAAGCTATAAAACTTTACACGGCAGAACGCTGTTTAATTCAGCTAATGGGGCCACGGAGAAGAACCCAACACCCTGCAATTTCAAGTGCCTGCAGTTTAATTTAGAGCGATGTCCTCGTGAATCCTGCCTTTCAGGAAAGGCTGATGGCCGTGCTGGTAGCACTTCATGCCATGCTGCACAGACCAGCGGCACCGCACGTGGTGCCGGGGGCAAAGAGGAAAACACAGGGGCAGAAACTTCCCAACTCTTACACAGGATGCTCCCGCAAGGCTCCTGGGAACCACGCAGCTCCTACCGGGACGGACGGGATGAGTCGGTGCCCAGGGTCCAGATTCACTGTGCCCCACAGGAAGGGAGAGCTGTGGTCGTGCTGGCAGCTGGCGGTTCTACCCTACGTGACTGGCCCGACATCGGTCTCGGCCAGAAGCACTGAGAGTGAGAAGTAGGACTCAGTAAATAATTAAAGATTGGCTCATTAATGAATGCAGCATTTAATGGGGAAGACAAACAATGGCAACCAAAACAGAACACAAACATCCCAAACTGTCTTTGCAAATGAGTCTGATGGAGCTCTACTGTGGGGTCAGAAATTAGTTGATAAAAGTAACAATGTCAATGTACTGACATTAGCAGCACTGTTTAGTGCTACCCAGCATTCTAAATACTAATTTAGACAGCATCACACACCTCGTTTATAGCCCTGTCAGTCCAGACCTAGAGACAACAGACAGGAGGATTTCACGATGCAACCTGGGGTTGCGTTTCTGGCCCTTTCAAACGCACTGAGCTGCAGTTAAACAGCTGCAAGAATTTAACCTGGATGAAACAAAATGTGGTTTCCCGTACTTAAAAGTAACTCTTTGGACAGCGATTTTTGTAAACAATTCAGCCGGAGGCAGGCAGCAGCGTGACAGATTTCAGTGCAAGTGGTTAAAGCTTGCCAAAGTTATCAGCCGCTGAACATAAAGCGCGATGCTGACACCCGTCAGGTAACCTCAGTTACGGATAACCTTAATCCTGAACGGCTCCCCGGGTGCGCAGAGTACTGCCAAACAGCCCCTGCTGCAGAACCAGCTCTTCCGCCAGCAACACCACTGCGTGTTTGAGAGCTTAGGAGCCTGGAAAATAAAGAGTTCTGCCTCCCCTGGCTCAGGGAGGCCCAAATCCCCGTGCACAAGTGTCCCCAGGGTGCCCAGGGGTGCCAGGGGCAGGATCTGGCCCGGGCAGGCTCCAGGGCTGCCCCCGAGCAGTGGAGCCCACCACTACATCACTGGGAAGAGCACAGGGCAGGTGAAGACGGCTTTAAACCCCCAAACGTGCCTCTTCCCACACTCCTCTTCCCCAGGGGACAGAAGTCCTGTGCCTACCGCATGGCATCCAGCAGCTGACGCTGCCTCCATCACCAGCACCCTGCTGCACCCGGGGCCTTCCTCCACACGCATGAAGCCTTACAAATACTCAGCGCCATTCATGACATTTTCTGCATCCGAGTTTTTGTTTTGTTTTTTTTTTTTCAGTTTGCTTCCAGTCTTGGCAGGGTTTTAATCACACCCTGGCTGAAATGTTCCGTCTGTCGCTCTTTGGGCATTATGTGCCCCATCAAGCACTGAACAGAACACATAGATTGTGGAGCTGCGAGCAGGGTGAACTCATCCCTGCTTCCCCACAATTTTGCTTGTATGTTCTCATTTATTTTTAAGACAGTAGCAGGTTAAATCTGCCTCAGGTTGGCCCATCCGATATAAATCAACTCCCTTTTCCACACGTGATTTATTTTGCTTGCATCTTCTCAAATTTGGCTCACAATCCAAGTGCAATAAAACCAGGTTTTGCAAATTCCAGGGCCGGCATAAATCTTTTCATGCAGGCGCTTCCAGTTCTGTGCTGAAAAGCCTTCTCTTAGCATACCAATGCCTCTCCGCAGCCCTTGCAATGTAAGCATTGCAGCACTCTGCTGCTACATGGAAACCTGGAAATAAAACCAGCGGAAAATGGGCGACGACAACTCCCATGGTTGCACCCAACGTGCTGCGCTGCTGCCAGATTCCTGCCACGGGTTATTTCTTTGGCTTTCTTCTCCGTGCGTGTGTCAAAGAAGTGACCTATTTTTTCCTGTAATCACATTCCTGGTGAATGTAAACCTCCTTTTTACCATTTCGTCATTTTTCTTCTGCGCTTTCTCCGTTCCCCAGTGCTCTGGTTTCACCTGTCCTTGGGAGCAGAGTACATTTGCTGCCGTTCCCTGGGAGCAGTTTCAGCTCCGTGTGTCAGAGAATATATTTACTAAATACGAGCACGTGGGACTTAACCTTAGAGGAGTGAGGAAAGCAGGGAAGTCATAACCCAAAGGGTTCCTTTCAGCATCTTTAACGCAACCATGCAGCATAAATTTGCGTAATGGTATGGACTAAAAATGAGCAAAGCACGGGAGGGATGCGAGACGGAGTGTATCATAAAACCATTTTAGTACTAATTTTCAGTTATGTGCCTTGCTTTGGCATGGTAATAAATCACAGGAAGCCACTCAAATTGCCCCAGTCTTGGCAAAATAATTGCCTTAGAATAGGTTTCTACAGTATCGGGTCCAAAGAGTGATGAACAGCAAATTGAACTGCATTCACTCCGTTGAGGAAAAAGGTTTTTTCTCTGGTTTCCTTCAGAGCCACCTTCTGGATTAAACTCCAAAGAGCTGGAGAAGCCGGTGGCTGAGAAAATACCTCCAAGCAGGCTCTGAACGACAATTTAGCCAAAGGCTTGATTACATTTAGAAAGAAGTAGAGCCATCAGTCACTGGGTACTTGCTCTGTTCCCACCACGTTGTGCCGCACACTGCTGGCCCTGCTGTAACCCCTGCAATAAGATGCCAACCGACTACATCCAAAAGAGAAAAAAAGCATTCACGTTACATCAGGTCAACTTTTTTTTTCTTTTTTTTTTTTTTTTTCCCCCAATAAAACCAAGTTTAACTGAAAAAATGCTGGAGAGCCAAATCAAAAATGTTTTCTTTGCTCCCAGGACAGATGTGTATGGTGGTTCTCCCCTGACATCCAGGGCTTGAGCGGAGCAGGGTCCCTGAGAGGTGTTAGAGAGACTCCCCAGGGGCAGGGAGCTGAAGAACTCTGCGGCACATCACTTAAATCCATGACCTTTCTGCTGCCCTTTTAGGTCAGTAAAAAAGAATAAAATGCTAGCTGAGACGGGCCACCTTTTCTTCTGAGATAGCTCTTTTACGTATTCTGAAGTCATTGTTTGTTGGCTTCTTTTCCTACTATTCCTCCCAAGAAGCTGATGGGAGGGATTTTACGCTGCAATGGGACCCCTGCTCCGGCATCCCTAGGGAGGCTGGGGCTGCCCGTGCCGGCCTCTGGAGAGTGCCCATGCTGGGAAGGTGCCTGGAGATGAACAAGGGGTTCCTGGCCCACCTCAGACCCTGGGAGGAGATGGCTGATTTAAGAGCTTTTTACCCTCCTGTGATGCTAAACAAAGTCTGGTCAACGAGCCTAGAGGGATGGGGAGCCTCGAGCTGATGTGGCTCCAGCTACCACAGGACTTCAGCACAGTGCCTGCTGCAGGCAGGGGGTGCTCACAGGGTCAGGCAACCGCATCTTCAAACCATGGCGAATAATGTCCAACAGAGGAAGAAGTAAGACCTGCGTTTCTAAAAACCCAGTTAAAAATCCAGATCCAATAGGGGACACTGAGGATAAAAGACATATAAAATATGTCCAAATCCAGTGCTCATGTCAGGGGCTGCACACCTGCCCCAAGTCTGTGATCTTGTAAATTTGGGTCATGGGGCTTCAGCTTTTAGAGGCAAGGAGCACATTTCTTGTACCTGGGCTGCTTGAAGTTGCTCAGGACTGGGGTCTGCCTGTTCACTGAGCATACCAACAGAGAAGAGGAAGCTGAAGCCTTGCTGCAAACTTCAAACAGGTGAAATCTGCTACCTGATGACTCTCTCAAGACTATTTCAAAAGCATATTGGCAGATGCCCATGGAGGAAGGATATTTACATTTCACATGTTAAAAAACTTGATCCTTGAACCAGTGAAATAAGCTAAATCTCCTATTTTGTTACCAACCTCCCCGGAACCCAAACCAGACGCCCTCCAGCTATGAACCTGCTTTGAAAGACTTATCTCAGGCAGTGCACGAGCCGAAGCAGACACAGCAGCACCCAATGACACACAAAGCCGCAGGGCACTCCATCCATCACCTCCACTTGTGCCGGCACTGTGGCACCACGATGCTGCCGAGCCTACCTGTGACGAGGAAGCTGCAGCGGCCGGCACCCGCCTCGTTGATGATGTTGCAGTTGTAGATGCCGTAGCTGTCGCGGGAGAGGCTGCTGACGGTGTACTCGGTGGAGTCCTGCACGTCGAACTGGCCCGTGCGCAGCAGCTTGCTGCCCAGCCGCCACTCGTAGGTCAGCACCCGCGTCGGGTACGCCCTCAGCACCCGGCAGCTCATGGTGATGCTCCGGCCCTGGCCCTGCCGAATCTCCAGGAAGGTCGGCTCCACGGCGGGGGGGTCTGCGGGAGACACAGGGGAGAGCAGGAGCTGTGTGTTAGTGCGGGGAGCAGCAGTAGCCGTGCTGCAGCACCGCTTTCACAAGAGGGGAACGCAGGAACGACAAACGCAGAACTTAATAGCAATTAGTAACAGCAACGTGTGCACCCAAGGCTCTGGGTTCTGCTTGTTAGTGTTTTCTGCTGAGTGCCTAAAGAGAAACCTGAACTGCCCGGCAGACGCTGTGCTGCTTCACCACTGCCATCGCTTTTTGGAGGTCCCAGGCACGTGCGCAGGAGGCTCAGCCTCCCAGACGAAGCACCAGCTCTGGGACGTGGGACTTTCTGCCAGGGGAAGAGGGAGGCAAAGAACTAAAAACCTCGACTCGGTGGAGGCAAAGTCCACAAGGCAACAACTGCCCTGGCACTGGGTTCAGGGCAGCAATTCTGTGTTCAGTGGCGGATCCAACTCTGCAGTGAGAGCAGAGGGATCCCTGAAGCAGCACAGTTCCCCAGCAGCTGCCTTCAGGCTTCAGCAGATCTATATAATCATACGGTTAGCTCTGCTATCCACTCGGGTGGTAGGTTTGATGTTCCAGTGAGCACAGAACGGGTCATCTTCCCATGGCTTCAGCTAAACTGCACTTTAAATAATACAGATTTGCAGTTACAAGCTCTGACAGGTTTTTGATTCTAGCAAAATACAAAATAAAATATAGACACCATAGAGTGTATGCAAAAACCTAACTTCACCATCTCATTTATCTTTTGACAACTTAATCGTTGCAAAGAAGAAGGGCAACCTGCAGAGAACGATGTTGGCACGGTGGGGAGGTTTCACCCTGCTGGGCAGCTGACCTGCAGCACAAGCGCTTCTCTCACTCCCCCTCCTCAAAGGGAGAGGGGGGAGAGCTACGGGGAGAAAGAAAAAGGCTCATGGGTTGAGACAAGGATAATTGAATTAAAGGGAAAAGAAAGAGAAAAAAAGAATAAGCAAAGGAGAGGTGAGCCCCATCCCAGCCAGACCCAGCACACACAGCTAATTCGAGCAGGTAACGCGCGTGGGAAGCGCGCTCACGTCTCAGGTTTGCCATCGGGTGCACACAGTGGCACAACATTCTGCCTCTTTAAAAACTCTGCCCACTTTTTATCCCATGAGAAAGAAGAAATCATGAAAGCTTCCTGTGCCAGTGAAATACATATGATCTTTGCAGGCATAGAACGTAAAATGCCCAATGAGCTCTGCCAGAGGATCTGCAGAGTTCACGCGGCGTTCCCTGCAGAAAGAGCTCTTGCAGTTATTGCTCCAAGAGCATCTTGTCCTTAGGTCCTTCACTGATCGGTGTCTCCATCAGAGTTACCACTAACCCTCAGACTCCTGATATTTAATTCCCTAGATAATGGAAGCTGTAAACAGATTCCCTCAGCTCCTGTCATTTAGAAACCACGCTTGTGCGTGCACTGCTGCTCATCCCCTCCCGCTTACAGAAGGCATCCCGATGAACATGGAATGCTTGAGATTGAGGTAAGCTTGGGAGGCAGCACTGCTCAGAGCTCACGACATCCAGCTACCGCATTTGTAGCTCATCACAGTAATTACCACTTATCTCGTAACGTAAGCGAAGCTGCCTGTGGAATGACCGGGAGAGCACTACCACAATTTTGGATCAAAGTGAGAGAGGCACAAGTGGTGAACAGCATCAGAGACAGGACGCGGAGCGTGGTGGTGACGAAACCACCCGACCGATGAAGAAGAGACAGTGATATGGAAACTGCCGATCCCAAACCCTGTCGATGCCAGCCTGACCCTCCTTGTGGTTTTACGTGGCCAGCTCATGTCAGATCTACAACATGCCAAATTACATGTCACACCAAACATCACGTGGGTGTGGATAATTTTTAGGCCAGATCTTTAGCTAGTACGTGGGCTGCAGTGCAGCTGCAGGTAACAGCAAACAACAGACCAGAAATTCCAGCTCTTCAGCACTGCAAGCCTTCTTTCCATTGATAACGTCCTCCAATTTTGTGTCATCAGAAAATTTCATCAGCGTGTGACTGTTCTTTGTGCCCAGGTACAGAATAAAGAACACAAAAGGAGATCGATTCGTGAGAAATTCCCCTGGTCTCTCTCTCCAGCCTGACATTTGCCATTTCAACACGACCCAATAGTGTCTTCATCTGCCCTCATTTTACAATTCCTCCACCTTATCCAGCTTCACTAATAGTTTCCCAAGGCAGTCGCTTTGCAGGGAATTGTTGGCTTAAAGACAAGAGCTATTTTACAGAAATAAGATGTGCCAGATCTCAACTTTCTTACAAGGGAGAGCTATTCAGCTAATCGAGCCAAACCTGCCTTTCATGGACTCTGCCTCGATTTCCCTCTAACCGCCCTGCCTTACCATTGGTTATTCTTTCCAAATATCTTGTAAATCTTGATATTTTACATTTGCCAGAGAAATTACGACTCAAATTCCCCAATATTTACTATAGCCCAGTCCCTTCTGCTCCCGGAGAATTAGGCTCTCCAAGTTTTCTTCCCGCTTCAGTGGTGCCAATGCTGATTTCCACACCCATGATCTCTTCAGCCCACTCACCTTTACTCCCAGAGCCAACATAATATTCTTTTAAAGGCAGGTGAAATGCTCACCACCTCGAAGCCAGACGCAGACTATCCTATCAATAAACACAACATAGTGGTCGCACACCCCCTGACGGAAGAACTGCCTCAGCATCCTCTGCTGATCGGGGGACGAGGCAGAGCACAGCCAGCACTGGGGAGTTCGGGGCCAGGAACTTTCTGAAAGTTGTGTGTCTGTTAAGTAGCTTTTAATGAATGATTTTGCTCTCATTTTCTCCTATTGCTTTTGGAACCTCTTTCATGTTTGAACATTCAAAGCTTGCCCACAATTCCCAATAATGTCGTCTCTTTTCATTTGTTGTGCTATTTCCATTCGATGCCCCCGGTTCAGTGAACAATAACTCTGCTCACCTCTCCTCGGCAGCTCTGCTTTAATGACTTCTGTCGTATTGGTATTCAGTCCTCTCTTTCTTTCTCCCCTGCTTTATTTACTCATAAGATACTTTAGCCTTATAAAAAGCTTTTAAATAAAACTTTCCCCTGCCTTTAAGGTCAAAGCAGTCTTTAAACTACAGACCCTCCATCTATTCATGAGCAGATGACACCCGGTGACAGAAAAAGAAAATTAACTTTGGTTGCTCATTTCAGAGTTACGCTTTTACAGGTAATAACGTTAATGGAAAAGGAAAGGAAGGATAAAAACTACAACATATGATAGCAGGCAGTGCTAACAGTTTATTTTTATTTTATTTTATTTAGTTTTACAAGATCGTGACTTCACCGCTAGCGAAGGTGGGAGCGTCCTGGGCATCTCTTCTGAGAATAATGATACTCGGAAGGAAACTCACTGCGCAGCTCTTTGGAACCCCGTGTTTAATTCATTTGCATTAGCTCTTCCCCAAGGCTTCAGCAATTTGATTTAATTTACTTTGCTGTACTTATTCCTATCTTTCATAATTCCAGTATTAGTTTTTGAAAAATATACGGAAAATCCGCAAAGGGAGTACGCTTCATTCTCTTAAACAATTATCTTTGGGAAGCAAACAGTCTGAAGTTAAAACAGGCTTTGTATAAAAGTTTAATGAATTTCTCAGCCCAAGTACTTTCCTGTCGTGAGGATTACAAAATGGAGAACGAAGTCTCCCCAGCTATCAAGAGAAGCGGCGGCAAGGACGCTTGTTTGTTGCAGACTGGACAGCTGCTCTCCGTGGTGGGACCATACCGTGGTCTGTACAGCAAGGCGTGTGAAGGAGAAAACGTTCAGTGGATTCATTTAGACGGCGTGACCTTGAGCAGAGGCTTCACCTGCTGGTTTCTTTTCTCCAATCTGTATTCCAGCCTAAGCAAGCAAATGAATTTGTCTCTCTCTCCAAGCTCTAGGAACAGGAGTAAATAAAACCTGATGCCTCTGTTTCAGTTCCTGTCGCTTTGGTGGCCACTTTTTATTTAACTCACCCACTAGGAATGCTCTTCCTGCAGTGATGCCTGTTCACCGCAGGGAAGGAGCAACCTTTACATGCTCTTGGCGTAGGATTTGCGCCAGAGGAAACAAGAGCAGAAAATGAGAAACCAGGGCAAGGAATCTCCGCCTGGCCTCGTGTTGTGTGCACGAGAACCCAGCCCTGAAGGGTGCCAGCAGTGATGGGTGACCACAGGAGCAGGGACACGAAGCAGGGACAGACACAGGGAAGCGATGTGGGAGCACCTCTGGGCGGCCTGACCCCACGACAGACGCTTCTCCTTGCTGGAGCCCTCGAACCAGGATGGGGAGGCTGGAAAAGCCTCTGTGATCCCCGTCATGTCTTTTGTTACACAGCCACAAAACAAATACACCCAAAGACAAGTTATCGGCCTTTTTTAGCCTCTGCATAGAAGCACTGTACTGGGACAGAGCTTTTTTCCCGTGGCTCACAATTTCCTGCAGCAGCAGTCACCAGGCTCCAACACCGCTTCTCTTACGATAACCGGGTTTCAGATACCCGGTCAGCATTTATTTGGCTCTGGGTAAAAAGTAAACATTTTGCTGAAAAGAAAAAGCCGGCACATTTTGATTAAGATGAACAGCTTGCAAGTAAACACGTGCACTGCTCGTGTCCTCCCTGCATGCAGACCACCCCTTCCCAGCCGGGAACAGGGCTGGAGCAGGCTGCAGCCACCACACGCTGACAACACCAGCGGAGCCGCGACGATTTGAGCGAGTGCCGCTTCCAATGCCTGATTGAAACATACTGTGAATTACTTCATCACTTGAGGGATGTGCGGTGCAGTCAGAGCCTTTCCGGCTTAAAAAGCAATCCTTTTTTCTTCCCTTTTATTTTTTTAAGCTACTGAGGGCATGCTTGCCCATGAGGGAAAGTTACTTGTGAGGATTTGTATCGTACCTAGTAATGGAGGCTGGACTAAGCAGTCAATTTTTTTAATTTTATTTTGTGTCTATGCCCGTGCCTCTGATATATTATTCCCAGGCTCTAAAGATTACTCTCAGGAAAAGTCTGTGGTATTTCTTTCACTTCCAACAGAGGCAGCATTCTGCTTCCTGGGCATGGCAGCAAGTCTGCTATAGATTACAGCGTCGATGTTCCACACGCATGGACGTCTGCTAGCTGGAATGTGCTTGTATAGACCCACAGAGTCAATGCGTCCTATGTAATGCCTAGTCAAATCTTTTAATGGGGTTTACCTTTCTCCAGTGGCATTTGTTCTGAACCTGAGCAGAAAAGAAGTCTGTGTGCTCGGGGCAGATTTACAGCTCTGCAGACTGCCCCGGCGAGGCTGGGCAGAGAAGCTCTGCTCCTGGAGGCTCCACGGACTTGGTGCCAAGGCTCGAAGCACTGGGAGCCCAGCCACGTCCTGTTTTCTTGTGTATGTGAAGCTCGGTGAAGCCCCTTTGGTGCAGCAGGTTTAGCCAAGTAACAGGAACTATTTCTTCAGGCAAAGCTCTGCAGCCATCCGGGCTTTGCACCAGAGGCTAAAGGCACGAAGGCAGGCAGAGCAGGATCCGACCCAGGCAGGGCCGATAACGCCTACGAGCGGCTGTTAGAGCCGGCGGGGGGAACACAGCCTCCAGCAGGCCGCTGGATGCTGAGCCATGCTGGGGAAAGATCGCTCTATTCATCTGCACTGCAGGGCTCATTACGATGCTGGCAAAGCCTTGCACAATTTCCACCCCTCCGCAGTCGGTATTCCCACGTCTCTCCGTCCTCCAGCTGTTCTTTCTGGGCGCCTCTAGCTGTTCCGGGGATTATTTTCATATGCAATTGAAAGCCGAAATGAAACGGCGCTTCAAGCTTTCCAGGTCCCGACTCGGTTTTATTTAACAGGGCAGGAAACAAAACAACACCAAGAAACAAATTCAGATCAGCTTCCTGACTGCCGCGGGGAAGCCGCCGGTCTGATGTCAAGGGCTGGACAGCAAACCTGCTCGGGCAGTGCTCCTTTTTGGGGGATTTGGATGAATGCTCAGCTGGGACCACCGAACTGCTCTCAAACTGCTCTGCTGAACCCGACTGCCCACGGAACTCCCTGGTGGGAAAGGACACGCCACGCAGCGTGGCCGGGAGCTGATGGCCACAGCACCACCCATCCTGCCTGCCCTGCTGTGCTGTGCCTCTGCTTGGTGAAGCCACCAACCCCCCGGTGAAGCCACCAACCCCCCAGTGAAGCCACCAAGTCCCCAGGCCCTGAGCCCCTCTCCTGGGAAGCAGGGGAGGGAGCAGCTCATCCACGTGCCCATCAGCTCTGTTGGGAGCCTCCGCAGTGCTGCCTTTGCCTTGGGCCCTGCGAGGACCGCCTAAATCAGAGCACTTGGTGCCTGCCCTGCCAGCCCGCAGCCCTTCCGACACCCAGGCTCGCTGCCCTGCTGGCGGGGGCCGTGCTGAGCACCCCACACCCCTGCCCTGCACCTTGCTCCTCTCGTGGTGCTGCCAGCCTGGGGTGGGAGGAACGAAGGATGATTGTCCACCTGCAGTGGTCGGCCCTTTCTCAGCCGCCTATCAAACTGCTCTCAGCTGTGAGAACGGGGGAAGCACTATGCAAGACCAGACAGGTAAATTATTCAGCCTTTATACCTCCTGAATGATTTACAGCCGCTGTTATCCCTTTACACAGGCAGGGCATGATCTCCATGAGAATGCCTCCAACAACTTCCAGAAGCAGCTGAATAATGGAGCATCTCAAAGCCAGCATGTAACTTTTTTAAGCTAAACCAACACTGTATTTTTCTGGATGGATAAAAATCAAATATGAGCCATTTGAAAAAATAACAATCATCCCCATGAACAATAAATAGCCGTGCAGCTTAAAGCAAACCAGTGTGGGGCTCGGTGGCAGAACGGAGATTACTTGACATAATATTCCATTTATTCCCACACAGACCTGCAGAAAGCAAATGCATTAAATAAATGAAGAAATAAAGCGTAGGCTCCATTTTGTGGAGATGAGAGATCCTAAAAATGTTGAAGGGTTGGGCGAAAAAGAATCATGAATATACTTACCTGATGCAATGGGAAACAACTCGCAATGCTCGTCTGACAGATCTGGGTCTGTCCATTAACCAGACAGAAAACTCAAATGGATTTGACCAGAAATAATATTTCTGGAACATATACTAGAGTCTAACCTGTGGTTCTACTTAGCTCCTGAGTTCAATGTGGAGGGGACTGAGTGAAACCTAATGGCCAGGGCACCGAGAAGATCAGCCTAGATGGCCAGAGAGCTTTAGGACACGTGCGTGCGTAATGGTTGCGATCCCCGGGAAAATGACAACAGCAATTTTCCAGCCGAAGCTGGGAGATGGCGATTACAACCTTGGGTAATGGATTTAATTCAGTGAAATGAAACTGTTATGTTTGGAAAAAATAATCATTTGCACTCCTACATGTGAATTCAAACAGATCTGCAAAACCCGCCTGCAGCTGCGCATTCCCGAAGCAGCCCTGGGCACAGACAAGGACCCGTGGCATGCCAAGGAAACCACTGTCTGCGTGGAAATTTGCTCCCCAGCTGCGACACCACCGAAGTTTTCTGAACCGTTTGGACCAAGGGATGAGCACCAAGCCTCAGCATGCTCCCGCAGGACTGGTGTTAGGGCTGACCGCTCAGAAAGAGCGGTCAGGCGTTGGGACAGGTTGCCCAGGGAGGTGGTGGAGTCACCGTCCATGGGGGTGTTCAAGGAAAGGTTGCACGTGGTGCTTGGGGACGTGGGTTAGTGGTGATAGTGGTGGTAGGAAAAAAAAAAAGAAAAAAACCAACCCACTGTATCAGAGATGCAGCTACTGATGGTAGAAGAAGATGGTCAGCTGAAGATCTGACCGACAACTCTTGCTAAATTTCTGTCTTTGTGCCAGAAATCCTTTTGAAGCAGTTTTCAGAGATCCCTTTCTCGGTGTGAGACTAATAAAAATATATTTAAAAAATATTTATTTAAAAATAAAAAGGAAAAGGAAAAGGAAAGATCTTTGTCAGTGGTAGAGCTACTTCAGGAGTATTTTCTCTACAAGAAAATCTGACTAATAACTGAAAATAGGAATATTTAAAGATAAATAAATCAACATTCAAACTCTGAAAAACAAATATATGCATTAAAAAACTGAGGAGGTAAGCGGAATCCTACGGAATTCCTGCCCACTTGGCTGTGAGGGCACCAAGCCCCGTGCCGCCCGTGGCAGCAATCCCGCTGTGCTGCCGGGTCCATCCCTCCGGGCGGCCGCATCCAGCGCCGGGTCTCTGCCTGGGCTGTGATCACGTTGCAGGGCAGGACCTGCCCTACGGAGTACCACGGCTGTATTCACACAGCAGCGATCCCAGCTATCCGATAACGTGCTCAGAAATGACGGACGACAGCAGTAACAAGTGCAAAAATATCTTCCTCCGAGCCTGGCAATACCCCGTGCTCCCAGCTTCAGCTTAGAAGTGGTAATTCGGAAGCAGGGAGAGGTGCAGCAGCGCCTGAGCATGCACACGCTCTGAGGGCCAGGAGGAGGAGGCTGAAGATCGCATTGCAGCCACCAAGTTAATTGGATCTATTTATTCTGGGTTACACTGCCAACTTTATCAGCCCTACCCTTGTACAAAGGGTCAGGCAAATAAAAATCTACCTGCATTTTCTAGCTTTTCTTTTCTTTTTTTTTTTTTTTTTTTTTAAGAGCTTTTTGTCCTAATGCAGCTGAACGCCTGCAGAGGACACTTCAATTGACAAACAGGCTGAGCCTTTGAGCAAACGCCTTTCCAGCAGCTCTGGGGGCAGAGACGCAGAGATTTCCTCGCCGTGAAGTTGGCCAGGGATGGGCAATGCTCAGCACAAGCGGAGGGTGATGCAGCGAGCCCGTCCCTGGCTCCTACGATAATATTTAAGTACAAAACAACGGCAATCCATTCAAGAGGTGAAATATTTCAAGTAGAAAAATCCTCTTTGTGGGAAATAATACATCAAAATGGGAAAACTTCTGAATCTAACTCCTTCCAGAGAAACACTCTGGTGCACATATCACCTTTATAAATATATGTATTATGTATATATATATGTAGTATATGTATATATATGTATGTATTTAATATAATGTTCTATAGCAGTTTCAATTGCTAGTGGTCAACAACAACTCTCTTCAACACATCTGACTGGAAAACCGCCTTTCCCTAAAGATTTATTTTCCATCAAACTGTTATTTTCTACTTAGCCAAGATCAGCCAAAGCTCATCAGTTTTTAATTAGTCTTCGGCTGATCTCAGTAAATCCAATAGTGTTTTTCTTTGGAAAAAAGAAATTGAATACTTGAATGCTGTTGTGGAGCAGGTCTAACAGCAGATGCTCACAGCAAAAAAACTTGCAGTTTTTGTGCTCCAGGCCACCCAACGGTATAAATCAGAAAACGCACCTCGAGCTGGCGTTCTGCAAGAGCTGGCGAGGTGGCAGGAGGCACAGAGCACTGGTAGGCTCCGCTCCAGGTGCTTTCCGTACTCCTTTTACTGTACCAAAACTGAGAGAGGTGGGGAAGCTGCGCTGCTACCAGTGTCACAGGGAACTTGTCTGACATCCTAGAGGATGGAACAGGGTAAAACCAGCATGAAAAAGGACCTCTGACATTTCCCAAGCTTGTCCTGACGTCCAGCCACTGTGCAGGAGGAGGTATCTCCTGGGGGATGTCAAACCCAACAGCACAACCAAGTTTCAGGCGTTAGTGAGCCACGACTCCCCCAAAGCATCAGGAGACCCTAAAGCAAGGAGGTGCTGGATGGAAGCAATTGTGTTCCAGCACTTCCTGGTGAGACAGGCATGGGAGCACTATTTGTTGCAGGGCTCCAAGGAGCAGGGAGGCTGAGGCCCCTCTCTGTGACGGGGGGTTCAAAGGATAGGGACAGACCGGGCGGAAAACCAAAGGAGGGCTGAGGTCTTCCACTGGGTCGTGACGGAGGTGGGCCTCCCCAAACCCATGTCTTGCCGTGCAGGGTAATACATCAGAACAGAAACGCGTGCGGATGCGTCTGGCTAGCTTCACTGCGCGTGGGGAGAAGCGAGCTCGCCTCCTGGGTGCAGATGGCAGCTGCACGAAGTCAGGAGACGACACAAGCCACTTTCCCCTCCGGGCACGCAGGGCTGCGCCCCTCACCTCGCCGTGCCTGCGGGAGCAGACCAGCCCTCACCTCACCGCGCAGGGGACAGCGTGGGCCAGGCTCAGCTTCAGACAGAGTCTGCAGCTTTCCAGCTAATCTAAATTTCAGGTCTAACGAGGGCTGAATTTCATCTTAGGTGGACTTGGAGTTAGGCAGATTTTGGTGTAAACTTTTTCTTTCTTTCTTTCCTTTTATTTTATTTTCCACTGGCTGCAGCAGCGCACGTTAGCGGGTGGCTCACAGAAGGATTTACATTCGTGGAAGCCTCCTCATCACTCACAAGAATTTGACAAATCTGATTTTGTGGTTCCAGTTGCATCTGTTGGTTGCAGACACTGGCTGGGGTTTTCCTGGCTGATGCCCCTGTCCTGGCTTGGCTCCATCTGCATACATTTGCAGAGCGAGCAGCAAGGATGACGCAGCGGCGCTGAGTTTTACAGGATTCAATATTTGTGATAGAACGCGTGGAACTTTTGCAAGTGAAAAATATTCAAATGAGCAAACAAACAAGAAATAACTTAGGAGTTAAGCTGCAACATTAATCTGCCCGCATATCTGCAAATCATTATTTGCTTTATTTGACTAGCTCTCGCAAGAACGGGACTGCTGAATAACGATGAGTTTCTGTAAAAAGCCAAGAAGCTGGTATAATCCACAGGCTTTCAACAAAGCCTACTCTGCTGACGATCTTTTATGGGCTGTGCTGCTATTCATTGTGTTTTAGGAAATAAAAATGGTAATGTCTGACAAAATAAATCTTGAATGATACCACAGCAACCCTTTGCATTTTAAAGATTTCATGAAGGAAGCGTCTAGCAAGGGTCCTGAGCCTGCCCTAAGAGGCACAGGCTCCGGGATTTCTTGGGCAACACCACCACTTTCCTCCTCTGCACACATGTTCGGGTAGGTTGCAGACTGAAGGCATTTTATTCCACCTGCCAAATCAGCTCAGAATGCAAGTGGAGATCTCCCCAAGCCACGTGTGCTTGTCCCTGCCTCGGTGCTGTGTGCAGGCGAGTCGCGGCACCAGAACTTCTCCTGCCCCTCCCCGGGACCAAGGATGTCTCTGGAGGAGGTGCCAGCACTGGTGGCCCTTTCGCAGAGAACTGGCAGGTGACAAGAGATGGGAAGGGAATGGCTCTGTGCTTGCTGTGAAGCATTTTTAAGCTTTAAGTCACCGTACACAAACAAAATCTGCCAACTTTGCCCGCAGCTCTGTGCTGTATTTGGTTTTGCCAGCCATGCACTTGGTCTCCAAGTGTTTTATGGACCCATAAGAGACTGCAATCCCACCACAGCACGGCGGTGCAAAACAAAAGCAGGATGGCACCTTTCCATGAGGATGTGGTGCTGGGCAGGCTGCAGGCACCGGGGGCCGAGTGCCCCTGGAACTGCTCCCCAGCAGCTGAGGGGCACACATCGGACGTGTGGCTTAGAAGTGAAGGCACAGCTTAGGAAAAAGCACTGAAAACCTGTCAGACCTCAGAAAACTCATTTTAAATTCAGATGTGAGGGAAAGATCCCTCCATCTGCCTCTTGTTCTCCACAGAGACTTCCCACAGCAGACTTCCCACAGCGACCAAAGGGCTGATGTGTGTGGAGATGAGCTTGAAGCCAGCCCTAAAAGTGTCCTACCATAACCTAAAAGCATCCTACCACAACCTAAAAGCGTCCTACCATAACCTAGAAGGGTCCTACCAGAACCTAGAAGGGTCCTACCACAGCATATCTCTGCGGCGTTTTGGGGTGGTCTCGTCACATCTCCTTCCACCAGACCCACACTACCCAAAGGGCTGTTGATAAAACCATCCCCTGCCCTGCTGCTAAAACAGTGTTGTGTCCTCCTTCAGACCTCTTCACAGCTTCCTGGGTATTTAATCAGTGAATGCAAGCTCCTCGGCTGGAGAGAAACTTGAGATTCAATGTGACTTTAAAGAAAATGGCACCCTAATGACCTGATCAGACACAGGAGCTGATATCGTTCCAGCAGCAGGCCCATGGCCTCTCTCTGTTCCCTGCCTGTTTCCCTGCCTCGGTAAGATGTGCTGTTCCATTCATTAGGAGCAACTCCAAAAAAAAAAAAAAAAAAAGATAAATCCCAACTTTCACTGTGGGCACTTAATTTCCCACCTAATGGGAGCCGGGGACTTTTTTCCCATGTCAGTGGAAAAAATGCCTGGGAAGGCAGAGAGCAGCCTGAGGCCGGGCAGCGTGCGCTGGAGGAGCCCAGCTCCCTTGCCAGGAAAAGGTTCCCCGTGGTAAGTGGCAGTAAAATGAATAAATCTGGTCGAGATGAGGGAGGATGACAGTGGTACTGGAAGTATCTATTAATGACTGAAAGGGAAGAGCAGCCCTGCTAGGTGTTCTGCTGTTCGTGCTCGTAACCCCCAAATAACCAGGCACTGTAAACAGGCCCTGTTAAATGGGGCGGGGGGAGAAATGCTTCAGCAGAAATCTCAGGCGACAAAATAATGAGCAGGTAGGCACCCTTTTTTAAACCACATTTCTGCAGAAAGGTCATTTCCCGGTGACTAAGTCTTTCACGAAAGAAGATCTTAGGGTTCTTGCAACAAAACCAGGCTTCTACCAGAACCTACAGCCTTTGGAAACCCATCTTCCTTGTACTGACCCTCAATGATGAAGGTGCTTCACTGCAGCACCCAGAATGGGATCAGCACTCCCTACCGAAGACAGCCTGACCAAAACCATGGGCTTCAAATGACACGTCCAAGGTAACTTCTGCGTGTGCAGAGAGTTCTTGCTGCTTCCCTCAGAGGACTGCAAAATGAACTCCTCTTGGATGCGGAAAACAGCGCTTCTTTATTAGCCTCACTATGTAAGCAAAAGTAAATTAAAAGCAGAAAGCCATTCTCCCAGCAGCACAGATTGCCTTTGGTGGCTAAAGATAAAGCTCGTAGCGCAAAGCCAGAAATGCCGACAAATTCTCCAAAAAGCCTCGGGGTGGCAAGGCTCAGACAGCCGTCCTGACACCCCCCCCTCGTACAGCTACCTGGGTTTGAAGGCTGCCCTGTCTCTGTAAGCTCCTCACCCCGCACAGCACCCCCTCCCCGGGGCAGGCACCCCCTGCCCACCCACCTCCAGCAGTGCCGGAGCCTCGCGGGTGGGCGCAGGGCTCCCCGAGCTGCCGCAGGGCCCCGCGGGGTGCACAGCATGGCCTGCCGGCCCCGTCGCCTCCCTTCTGTCTCTCTTGTACCAAAGAGGTGCATTTGCTTTGCAGCCCCGTGGGCCAGCAGCTCGGGGAGCGCCCCGACCTTGCTGCTGGCCTTACTGAAGGCCTGAAGTCCAGGGGGCTGCTCAGGGCCAGGAGCAGCAGCTCCAGCTCCAGCAGAAAAAAAAACAGCAAAGGATCCAGACGTGGAGTAGGAAAAATGGCTCCTGTGCTTTGGAGAAGTCTCGAAACCAGAAAGGTGCCCATGAGAGGTGCCTGAGTTATCCTACATGCAGATACTGGAAGAATGGCTGGGGCTCAGCGAGGGCAGGACAACGAGCAAAGCCTCCAAGTTCCAGTGCGACTCGCTAGCCACGGCCTTATTCACGCAGAGCGGAACAGTGTTTCAAACAAGATTTCCAAGTGAACTTTTATGAAGATGGCGATGAAGTTTTTTCCTAGCCGTAGCGATCTATGAAGATAAATTCTTCCCCCTGGAAGTCTCCCCCCGTTTCAGAACCGTTCTTCTCACAGCAGCTGTATTTAAGCACTGCCATTGCTCAGCAAAAGCCAGCAGCGCTCCGGCGTTTTGCACCAGCTGAGGAAAAGCTCCATTAATTCAAGTCTGGTTTGCGTTTACTGCCAGTACTACGCAGCCTTAATACGAGACCTTAATGCATTTCAGCAAGTGCGTTTTGAAAAGTGTCTTGCGCTTGGCTTTCGGATAAAAGTAAAAGAAGATTTAAAAGGTCAAGTGAGACAAGTAAATAGCATCAATTCCAGACTTGGGTGGCTTTAAACAAAAGTTAAGTTGTGCCGTTGTCCTTCAAGCACTGGCACACAAATAAAAGTTCGGGACCAAAGCAGCAAATCGTTCCCAACAGCATGTACTTTATAATGAAATCTTACAGAGCAATTTGCTAGTAATTTATGTCATGTAGCAGCCAGAATCAACCACTTATGTTTAATTTCCAACAAATTAGAATTGTCCAGGGTAGTAATTCTACCTGTGAAGTGATTCCTTTTAGCGCAGTACATGCGTGTAGGCAGAAACACGTTGACGTTGGAATCCGGTTCCTACAGAAACCCCGTGGTAGCAGTAAGGTTTTTATTTGTGCCTGCACTAACAGATCCTCTTCAGTGAATGAAGATATGCAAATTTTTATCATTGTGAAGACACATTACAAGAATTAAAATGCGATCCCTGCATGAAAATTAAATGGGGTATAAAAATAGCTGCGACGGGTTCTTTCTAATGACTTCTGTGACAGCTGTAGTCATGATTAATGACGATGCAATAATGCCTTGGCTGAACTTAATCACTAACACATCAGTTAATATTGACAAAGAGGAAATGAATGATACAGAGGCAACTACACCCAGAATGACAAGAACGGGGCGAGCATTAACTGCTTTGCGAGGCTTAGCACAGAGGTGGTACGGCTCTCGTGGGGCTGAACGCTGCCTGGCTGCGCGGGCGCCCCGTGGGAGCCCAGCTGGGTTCCCCCTCACAAGACACGGACCCGGCAGCTTCTGAGTCGCTCTGGTGGCTAACAAACCAGCACATTTGTCTGTGTGTAGGTGAAATATTTAGAGGCATGAAACATATTGGGACCCCTCGAGTCTACGAACCATCAGGGTACAGTTTGAGGTCCGTGGTGTCTCTCAACAGAAGGGACGACCAGAAGTAGCTGCTGTGGCCCCGTGCCTCTGGCAGGCTCCAGAATTTAACTCCAGCGTTTCTGTGTCAGATCCACAGCCCAGTGCTGTGCCAGATGATACAGACTTTTTTAGGAGACATCCCAGCTCCATATAGAGATTTCTAGCAAGGATTCCAACTCCGTCAGCGTTATCTCAGTCACCCAAGTGATTCCAAAAATGCATTTCATTTGGAGATCTTCTACTTGCTTCTGGAAATTGACCACTCAAAAGCTTACATATACAACTAATTCATGTATTTTATTTTCTTGACTAAATTAAATAGAATGAGCTACCCAAGTCTCCCACGGCAGGGCAGTCTTTCTAGCTCTTGAGCAGAAGGCAGCACTCCCTGGCAAGACGCACACCGTAACACCGCACACCACTGTAGTCTAAGCCCCAAGGAGTGATCGTCAAGGGAAAGCAGCTCAGGGGCTCCCAGCACAGCAGCGAGCGGCTGGGGAAGAGGTACTGGGAGAAAAGAGGTGAGCACAGCACTGAGGGTGGCACCAGCAACGCCAGCTGGCATGGCTCCTGCTGGCCACGTGCTTAAAAGGCTGTTAAAAAGGTGGAGAGCCCAAGCAAGAGGTAAGAAAATAATCTGACGGAGAGAGAAAACGGCTTACCGAGGAGAGAGCCAAGGAGTTTGCTCTGTTTATCTTCTTGAAGCAAAGATAAAGAAGTGATGGGTCACACGCTATAAGCACACCCACAGTGCGAGGTCCTACAGGGGAGCTCAGATGCACGGGAAGGGGAAACAGGAAAAACCAGGCCAGAGATGCAGATGGGAAAGTCAAGGCAGGCAGAAGACACAGACTTTAACAGGAGGACCAACACATACCTAAATGCCTGGCAAGGAAAGGAAGCGATGGATTCCCTGTTCCCATCAGGCGGAGTTATTGACATACGGCATTGACACACACAGTGGGCGACATCCAGGCCAGCAGTGCACAGGAGCCCCGACTAAAAGATTTAACTGTGCATTTCGAACACCGTGCCTCGTTCCTCCGCCTGCTCACACAGATCTCTGCTATTTTTCCAGCTGGAGGCATGGGAGGCGCATCCCACCAGAGGCAGCCAGCAGCAGGCCCAGGTTCCCCCAACCCCGGCGATGCCAGCACGCACACCCAGCGCCGAGGCACGGCCACCGAGGGCGGCCTTCACCCCCGGAGTGTGCAGCAGGAGCGACCCAGCCACGCCGCTGCCTTGCTGGCACTCCACAAATACAAAATGCAACCGGGATAAATCTGAAGGCACACCAGGAGAGGAGGCAGCGAGCAGACACGCCAAGCGAGGAGCGGGGTACGTCCATAAACACCCGGGGGAGGTTTCTGCACAATGGGTGGCAATAAAAAGCATTTTTTTACCTGGACAGGGGAGGTAAATAGATGTTCCTGGTAGAGCAGAAGATATAGAAATGTGAACATAAAATAAGTGTATGGACTTAAAACTGCCTTTTTTTCTTCTTTTTTTTTTTTTTTTACTGCTGCTCTAGGCAGTGTTTGCAGCAACCTTTTTTTGGCTTGAGACAGATACCAATTTCTTCACATTTTAGCATTTTATTTCTCTTGTGAACAAGGTCACTTTATAATCAAATGGGGTTTTCTTTTGTTGAACTACAGCAGAGAATTACCCATAAGAAAGCAAATGTATTTATTTATGCGTCGAGGCCGGCTCTGTCCTTGGGAGCCTTTGGGCCGGTTCACGGTGAACGTCCCAGCATTAAGGCACGTTACGCTGGCACCTTTGGGCCAGGTTTGGCTTTCATCTCCTTTAGAGGCTGGGACATGTAGCAAACAGAGACGGAGCCATGCTGAAGCTGACTAAACTGGCCCTGCTCCTCAAGCAGCCAAGGTCAATGCATTTAAATTCCGAGGTCAGGAATCCAAACCCTGGAGCCGTCTGAGCCTGGGACACGGTTACAGCCACTGAAAATGAGAGGGAATTGGCTCTGAACTAGAGGACAAATTGTCTTTCAGCTTGCAAAGACAACTTTTGGAAAGTTTAAGAGAAAATAGAAGAAAATAAGTAGGTGAGAGATCAGTGCCAGAAGAGAACAGCTCAGAGAAACTCCTGTAGGATGGGCTCAGAAAAGGAATTTATTAGAGTAGCGTTTAATAAAGAAAGCCTAGTCTGAGCCAAGGCAGCCATTTCTCCGTCGGACCATTCCTCATGGCCAGCGAAGAAAGCAAGAGGAGGAGAATAAGCCCTCAGCAAGAAGAGCAGGACAAGGTGCCCTCAGCTGAGGCAGAATGACCGGTTTTGGGTGTTTTTACTCCATTTGAATTGTTTGCCCTCTGCTTTGTAAATCTTAAACGGTGACACACAGATTGGAATGGGTGGAGAAATAATGTGTTTGGTGCCTATAGCTCATGGGAGAGAAGCTTAAATCTGATCTCTGCAATCCTACTGTGGGAATTGCACTGCTGAGCCCTGAAGATATTTAACAGCAGCAGCATATCTTAGGGACAAGGGGAATGAATCACTTTCCCACACGCTGGTGGAATAAAATTCCTTGAGAATTGTCCAGGGACACTCTGAACACCCTCTGTTTCTCACCTGCAAGAGCACAGCTCCCATCCCTACTTCCCAGCTTTGTATTTGTGACTTTCACAGTTAGGAGCAGTAACTTACGCCTGGGATATTCAAAATGGGTGAAAACGCCAACTACGTAGAGCTCACCTACCCTCCATCACATCAACGTATTGTGACAGACGGATCAAAATCATCAGGTAAAGCAGGGAGAGAGACAAGGGCCTGTCATGTAAATGGCTAAGGAACCTCAGCAAATACTCAAATAGATTTTGGCCTGCCTGTTCCAGGGTGCTTTGGTGATCCCTTCACCTCTTGCCATGTGCAGAGCATTTGGGCTATGTGCCGATGGTCTCAGCCTCCTCCCGTCATGCCACTTGACTCTGCATCAAACAACAGATTATTTGCTCCTGCTACACAGACTCACATTGTGGACTGATGTTTGGGGTGGCTCCCCAAAACGTACCCCACATGGGTCGCAGCAGTTGTACAGGAAATACTCATATAGTGAAACACTTCAGAAGACATAGAAAACCCCCCTTGCTCCTGAGAAAAGACCCCAGATCCCAGCTGCTTTGTGGATCACACTTGTTCCTGGAGGCATGTGATGGGTGAAAATCCTTGGACACAAGAGGAAATGCCATTGCAGATGAAGGCATCGGACGTAGTTTTATAGGATGAAAGGGAAAATCACTTCCTCCCATAAGCATGCAGATTTAGATTTCTTTTTTTTTGTTATTATTTTATTTTTTACGGAGGCAAAGCTTTTTAGTGCCTTCACTGGAAATTCAGGATTCATTTCTACTTCCAGGGAGTATCGACATTTAGAAATTTCTTCCAGATGTAGCTAAACATCTGCCTCCCGCATCCAAACCCTCCACGCAGTGCTACCTGGGTCACTGCTGCCTACATTGCTCCAGCATCACACTGGACGAGTGACTGAAAAATAATCAGGTCTGAAAATGCAGAAGAGCAGCATGGTGCCTGCAGCAGGGATCTGCAGGGTCTTAAGGGATATTCCAGAGCAACCCCCAGTGAACAGTGGAGACTGCTCGAAACGGCAGCATGGCAGAGAGCTCTGGAGAGGAGAAACCGAGGGCACCTCCTGCAGCAAGGGCCAAGGCAGCCCAGCAGATGTTTCTAATTGTGGTCTCATGCATCAGTGCTAAAACCTATCCTCTGCACGGCAGGGTCTGTCCTCGGTCCAGCAAAGCCATCAGCTCACTTGCTGGTTTCCTTTCCTGCTGCTCTACAGCCCTGGCAGATGGATACCAAAGCGCCTCGGCAGTTGCTTACTAACAGCCCAGAATATTGATGTGCTGAAAAAAAGAATGAGCCCCAGGGACAAGATGGGCTGAAGTCATTTAACCAGATTGAAAGTAAATGGATGCTGTGCTCCCCATCACACACTGTATCTTACATCTGACTGTCAATGTCTGCCTCCTTCCATCCTTTAGGAGAGCCACCCATGTTTTGTGTATCAACAGAGTACCAGACCACCAGGAGTTATTCTACTTCTGTAATTAAACACTTTCTCTCAGCTCTTTTCACCTGCTCTGGAAGGCACAGAACGGGTCTGGATGGCTCAGTGTGCATGACGTGGCCTTCCAGGGAGAGTAGGTAGCACGAGAAATGCTTCTCTGTTGGGCAGCGTGGAGGAGAGAACTGCCTTTAAGCCAACTTTTAAACTGGTTCAGTTCATGCTAGTGCTGTGAACAATACTAATTTATGCATTTCTTTTAGAACGTGGCTATGTGTTGTGGTAAAGCAGATGACTGCTCCAGGATGGGCTGCAATCAAGAACTGCATAAAATAGTTGATGGTGAGGGTTCAAGGGGGAGGAAGCCCAGCCAGGAGTGCTGAATCCATTAGCCAGTGTCAAACAAGCAGGGCAGAAAGGAAGATATTAAGTTCATATCCTGTAAATAAATAAATACATAACTCAGGGTTCTACTGGTGCTCTCATTGACAGAAGGAATGGCTTTCAAGTTTGCTTTACTAGTCACGGGAGGATGCAGGCGGCACAGTGGTGGACTTGACCCCCTTTCATGAGCACACCACTTTAATAAAGAAAATACAAGTTGTAGATGCCCCCGATGGAAGCTGTGCTGCATGCTTCCCTCCTCAGGAACTGTCTCATACTGTTAATTCAGCTATATGCTTCTCTCTTTATTTCCCATCTACCTGCCTGCACCTCGCTTGCTCTTCTGCTCGGTTCACAGCCAGAGACTTTCTCATGTAGGCCAACAGCTGCTCAGCCTTTGTTGGCAAGACAAAAGTCCATGTCCAAGCTCACCAAGACAGACCAGGGCTGCAGCTTCTGCTCCACACACAGCCCAGCTTTCACCTCTTCTGCTCTCCTGGCCCTCCATTTCCCAGCCGCAGCTCCTCCGTCCCACGGCATCTATGGGGACACAGCGGCGGAGTGAACCCTGTCACTGTGCTGCCCCTGCTCCTCTCCACACGGCTGGGTTTGGTTCGCATGGAGCAGTTTGGTTATCTCTGTACTCCTGGAACGTCCCTGCTAATTAATTCCTACCACCGTGGCGTTTACGGAAAGGGAGGAAATCATCGCCTCGAGATTTCACTGCTCCTTAACTAACTCCTCGAAGCAATTTCTTAATGTAATTGCATTTTCCTAAGGACAAAGAAAACTTTGTGGTGCCACTTGGGCAGCTTTCGGCGAGGCTGCGGTGCCTCGCAGACAGCACCGAGTTAATGGGCCTGCCCGGCCGACAACAGCTCCCAGCCAGAAAAAATGCCACGTTTTGAGGCTGGTCTTTGCTCTGTGTCAGAACGAAAAACACCAGAGAATGGTTGCCTTTTAACATTTTTAAGGTTATAACGCCCTAGGGAAACACACAAATAAACAACAAGTTTGACCCCCAAAGCTTTAAGAACATTTTAATACTTATATGTTAATTCAGAGCACAATCCAGGCATTTATTTCTGGAAATTTGGTTTAGAAGATGTCAGACACTTGTTTCCACCTCCAGCCATTTGGGATTTGAATCGCTCTTTTTGGTTTGAAAGGATCTTATCAAAACAACCGTTTTGGCTCAGGCACTGCCTGGAAGCACACACCAGGAGGGGAAAAGCCCAGGTCCTGCGAGCTGCTGGGCTCAGATCCTATCCTAGGAGCAGTTGTTCCTGCTTGTATAAACACACATATGTACAAGTGTGTAACTTGTATAAACAGCCGTCAGGAAATCTGCCCTAGTAACAAGGACTTTAGCATGAGATCAAATCCTTTCTCTGAACTCTGTGAAACACAGACTTAAAAACATTAGTCTCTGACCATTAGCCCGTGGCTTGGGATGGTCTTCCTGGAAGAGCACTGAAAAACAGTCACAGCAACAACACCACAAAACCACAATAAAGCAAAACAAAGCCAGCACGGAAATCAGTTTCTAAAGCTTCTGTGACACTTTAATCCACAGACAGTGTCTGCTCTGTTAAGATAGCTCGCTGAAAACATCATATTAGATCATCTAATGAGCTGGGGGCTATGACAGCTCCGCTTGTGATTTTGGACATACCATAATTCAATTGAGAAAGAAAACACAATGAGCGCTGCAGAAAATGTATCTGCTGCCCCCTCTGCTGAAATGTGAGGCTCCCTAAAAATAAAACAAAGCAAATGCAGGCACAGTACGTACACTGGATATTCCTAAAAACCTGCACTACCCATTAAAGATCACTTCTACCAAGAGGAAAATAAGTCAGTCCTGAGCAGGTCTGCCCAACAAAGAGCCATTTGCTGGATTCGGGTCATTGTTGTTGACCTGTGTATTTATTTTGGAACATACAGACACCAGAGAAAGCACTGATACAACAACAAAACTCCCAAAGTTCTCCTTTCCATTATTCCCCTCAGGGATTCGAAGGGGAATAAACTATTTCAAATGAAGAAACATTGACAGAGAGTCCCACCGATGGAGGCAGCAAGGCTCACTGGGGACAGCAATGTGGTGTAGCAGCCCCAGCAGAGAAGAGCTGGTGATCCCGACAGCATGGACAGCAAACTGCCACCACAGCTTGTGCCTGCAGCCCCTACCCAGCCGCCCCCAATCTCCCAGGGGGCTGGGTATGACCATCCCCAGTCCTTCACGTGCAAGTCTGAGCCTACCAGGTCTGTCCTGCATCAGATCTGAAAGAAACCAAGCTGAATAAATTGTGTAGGCTAAAATTTATGTATGGCGGCGCCTACTGTATCTCTGATTCAAAGACGGATTGAAAAATGGGCTTCAAACAATTCTGCACATTTATTTTTAAAAATCCTTTGCCTTAGCCTGCTCCCTGAAGGAGGTAGGATTGTTAAAAGCAATCATTCTCACCGGCTCTGCCTTCCCTCCCTGAGAGACCAGGGAGACCCATTCCTCCTTCCCCCACAGCTCCCATTATCCTTTCACCCCATTTCTGCACATGTGCAAATGCTGGGAGATGTTTACCACTGGATTAATTTTTGGTGATGGTATGGTGAACTCTTTGGGTTGGCTTGTTTGGTTGTTCCCCATGATGAAAAATGCCCTTGCACAAAATTAAGCCCGAGTGTTTGCTGGATACTGCCTCCCTCAGGTCTCCCCTCCTCTAAGCATTTGCAACCTGGCCAGCAAACAGCACCTGGGACGTGAGGAAAAAGGAGATTCCTCCTTCCACCCATCTTTGGCTCTCAGGGACAATAGGCTGTGCAGAGACAGGTAAAAATCAGATGCCAAGGAGAAACATCAACAAAACCACCATTCAAATCCAAATAGTGCATTAGTTTAGCTTGCTGCATGAGTCACCCCCTCTTTCTCCACCAGCATCCTCCCAGCGGCTCACACCACAGTGTTTCACTCCCTCCCTGGAGACCTCAAAAAAGGACCTGGTAGCTGTGATGCTGCCAAAGCACAGCATGATCACCCCAATCCCCAGCACCTAACACAGGTGCTGGCAACCCCTGAGCAAGCCCCACATGAGCAATGAGCCCAAAAGCTCCTCCAAAGCAATAAGCACACAATATCCCACGTCTTAAACGAGGCTGAGGCCAAATGATCTGCACTTTAACGGCCAGCATTAAAACAGACACTTGCTCTGAAATGAAACCACTGTGAGGAGATTTGCACTAATATAACAGCACGAGAACGTATTTTTAAGAGTTCATTTGTATTTTCCTAGGGATGATTGCTGTGAATAATTTAATCCCCATCGGGAAGACTGCTAATAAGACACTGCCTACTGAATGAAATGGGCTCTGCTTGCGAAACTTGGGCCAGGATTTGTATTTAGATTCAATTTTAAATAAATAAATACATGCACAAATAAATAAACAAATGCATAAATAAAGAATATAGCCTCTGTTTTTGAAGCTGTGTTTTGGGCAGCCAGATTTGTCTCCCGTGTCCACCAATTTTATGCAGAAGGGAATAAAGTCCAACATTTAATTGTTTTCTTCCTCCCCTAGGATTCCATAAAATTTTATTTCTTCCTAGTTGTTTTTTTTTTTTTTTCCCCCAATGTTTTACACATAATTGCCTTTTTGTTTTCAATAAATCTATATATTGGTATTCTCTTTCTTCCAGCTGTTTTTTCTACTGTTCTAGTTCATCTAGCCTCTCAACGAATTTTATCAAGCTCTGTTTTATCTCCAAAATTGAATTCTCAAGGTTATTGAAGAAATATGTTATTCTCTGTTTTCATTTCCCTTCTGAACTCCGCCAGGGCTTGTGTTAGATGTATATTGGAGCTCTGCATAGTTAGTAGCATTGCTGGGTTTATTCTACCTCATTGCTATGAAAAATGTAGTGGCATGTCCCTCCTGAATGCCCTGTGGTTTCTTTCTTTTTTCTACCACTTCACCCCATAGATGTTGTCTCTCTTTCCCTAGGTATGGGTTAGTCAAACCACCAGTCCATTACACAGATACGGACTAAATTCCATGATTTGTAACTCTTAAGTCCCATCTCAAAACAGTGAAGGGTCTGGAGGACAAGATGTGTGAGGAGCGGCTGAGGTCCCCTGGTTTGTTCAGCCCCGAGCAGAGCAGGCTGAGGGGAGGCCTCATGGCGGCCTGCAGCTCCCTCACAGGGAGCAGAGGGGCAGGCGCTGAGCTCTGCTCTCTGGGGACAGCGACAGGACCCGAGGGGACGGCATGGAGCTGGGACAGGGGAGGGTCAGGCTGGGGGTTAGGGAAAGGTTCTGCACCCAGAGGTGGTCGGGCACTGGGACAGGCTGCCCAGGGACGTGGGCACCGCACCGAGCCTGAAGGAGGTCAAGAAGTGTTTGGACACCGCTCTCAGACACAGGGTCTTATTTTTGGGTTGCGCTGTGTGGAGCCAGGAGTGGGACTCGGTGATCCTTGTGGGTTCTTCCAATTCAGGAGTTCCAATATTCTATGTTCCTATGATTCTATGAATTTATATGCATTTTATAACTCACAGATGTGTCGCACAACTGCAGAAGTGAAGCAGGAGGAACCAGGTCTTTGGTGCTACTGATCTCTTCTGTAGGAAACGCTGGATTCTTGGAGTGTTCGCACACACCAACAGTAGTCCTTTCTGACTAACAACTTGTGGGAATTTCACAAATATGTGCTGCACGCAGGAATGCAAGAGTATCTTGTTTGACCAATCCACTGCCCAGCTATCATAGTCGCCTAGGTACAAACCCTCTGATAAATCTCACTGCTGTCATTATTAAAAACCTTCATGCACTTGATCGATAGGTAGCCCTCTATCTCCTTGCATCAACATTGGATTTTATAGCTTTAAGCACTTATTTTCCGTTTCTGTCAGCCCCACTATCTACATTCACAGTGCAGTTGTATCTCTTGGTATTTCCTGACAAATTATTTTAGTCTTGCCCTGTAACATCAAGTCCTCCTTTGCACGTGTTCATTTCAAGTCTGATCATCATGAACATACGCTCAAACACACGGATGCTGTCTCAACGCTGTCTTACAGAAAGGATCAGAGACATGCTTCTTTTTCCATTGGGTGTATGCCTGCCAGCACATCCTAGGACCAGGTTTCCATGCCAGCAAGACTTTGTTGATCTCTGGATTAACTACTGCAGCCCGTCAAACCCTTCTCTATATCCATTCTAAACGCTAACGAACAACCAATATAATCAATACCTCTGTCTTGGTCTCCAAGAACAGTAACTTTCATTTTAAGCTACAAAACTTTCTTGCATTTCTGAAATCACCAAGGTCCTTTCTATATGATAACTTTATTTTCCTCCTCATGAACAATACCTCCCAGGCAGACTTCTGTTAAAGGAGAATGATGCCAGTTTGGTATTTGTCTACTGCTGGGCTTTGATCAAATTTACTTTTGAGAATGAGAAATAAAAGCCCAGACAAAGTGCAGGAGTAGTGCAGATAAATTGCTTCTGGCTACCACAGGACAGCTTCAGTGAGTACCTGGAAATGCCCTGTGGCATGTGGACCTTACTGCACGGCACCAGCAGTATCCATCAAAACATGCCCATCTTTTGTGCCATCCCCATCACTGAGATGTTAAACATAACTGTCCCCAGGGCTGCTTTTTGAGGAGCTCCTCCCTTCAGAGTAATATTTCTCTTTCAAACACTATCTGTTGCTGTTTCCAATACATAAAACAGTTTTGCAGAGTTAATGCAAAGGGATATTCTTATCTCAGAATTAAGTTATTTTACCATCTCTCCTTACATCATTAGTATTCATCAAGCCAATGTTGCAGTTTCCCCTATTTTTCCTTTAACTTCTTAAGTTGGATTTTCCTTTGAAAGTTTTGCATAAACTCGAGGTCAGGCGTGTAAACCTGTTCTTGCTTGGATCATATTTATTTTATTTAATCTTTAATATAGTGACTACCTTTGCCATTTTCTGCTTCTGACTCAGTCAGAAGTTAGAAAACTTTGCTGCAGGACCTGAGACCTCATGAATCAGTTCTTGCAGACTTCTGAACATCCCAAGTCCCCATCCAAGCAAAATTCAACTCCAAAAGTGAGGCTTCATTAATTCTATTCTGGTAATTCCTGCTTTCACATCCTTATTGACCTTACTCATTACTTTTCCTTCCTGAGACAGCCTTATCCAATACTGAAGACCATTTCCAAGTATCGATTTACTTTTGGACACAAAAATAATTTTGGAAACACAGAGGTACACCACCACCAGCATACACGCCGCTCATCTGCATTACAGTGGAAGGGCTAAGGTGCTTCACACCCCTTGAGAATTTGATTTCAGCCTAAAAATAACCCCCCGATGAAGCGAGTCACTGCATAAGCAGCAGCACTAATGAACTCTGCTTTGCTTGCACTTTCTTCTCCTCTCTTCTGTATGGATTCTCTGATGCCCAATGCAGCTTCTGCATTGGTTTTCAAATGGGGACAGAGATGAATTCTCTGTATTCTGTATGTCCAATTATTTTAATGTAATGTGTATGCCTGAGCTTTTGGTTCTCTGTCACTAGCAATAAGTTCGTTAAAATTACCTACCAGACATAGAAAGGTTTTATACAGAGAAAGGTAAGTACAACAACAGCATCCAGATATAGAGCAGGCAGACACAGAACGGAGTGTATATATATAAAGAACCACAGAATGGCTCAATCATAGATTCCATGATCTATAATATATACACTTTTTTCCACTTTTTTTTTTTCCAAGACAAAATCAGACTGCATATGTATCAGTCATAAGGAAATGACAGAAAGCGTTTCTTCAACATGCAAATGGAGACAGGTAGTTGGGCATTTTCCTACCTCCTATCACGCCAACAGCATCAACCTCTCCATGCCAGCTCAGCGTGCCAAACACAGTGATCCTGGACTGTAATGCATGGCACAGCACCCAGGCCGAGTGCACGTAGATATGGCCTTGGGTATGCCACGTGATGAAATAGGATGGTTTTTGCTATGAGAACATGCATGCACTGGCATACAGAGGTCTTAGAGATGGTTGGGAACAAGGGACATTTTTTAGCTAGATGCAATCAGCAAGCATACATTGTTGAATTCTAGCCTGACAGGAACTGATTACATATCAGACATGGATAATTTTTTTTTTTTTTTTTTTTTTTTCTGAGAAACTCTTCTTGATTTGTAAAGAAAATCAAGAAGGCCCTTAGAGTGTCCATAAACTGCTAATTCCCTCTTTTAACAAAAGGAAAAAAAAATCAAGTATCAAAATTTCTTTTCAAGGAGGCATTTTGAAGGACCAGTCCCAGCCTAAGTAATATTCCAAGGGCCACAAAGTTTTGAGATGGGTCATGGCAATCACCCTGAATAATACATCTGGGAGACATAAACTGCTAATTACCGATTTTCAGAAACAAAGCTGTCGGAGCTCCTGTGAAGGAGCTTGAGTGGAGGATTAGTGAGATATGGCTGGATATGTATGGATATGTTCTGTGTAACTGTCTGACACGGCATGAATGGCAGGACCAGGGAAGATGTGTCTCCTTTATTTATTTGTAACATTGAACATGAATGTTCCTATTCTAGCCGTCTTTTTCACTGTCAGGATGTCTGCATGCTGCCTACACACTGTCACGTGGAACATGTGGAACAAGGTCTTATCAGGCTGCAATTTGCAGGGTCCTGCAGTTTTGCCACCTAACCTAACGCAGAAAAGTCGCCCAAAAAAAGCTGGAGAGGGACTCTATCAGGGTGTGTAGCCATGGAACAAGGAATAACGGCTTTGAACAAACGGAGGGGAGATTTAGATTAGATGTGATGTGAGGAAGAAATTCTTCACTCAGCACAAAGCACACATGGGAAGATGCACCTTGCTTCTGTTCTTTTCCGAAAAGAATAGAATGAAATTACCTAAAAAACAGTGTTAAAAATAAACCCAGGGCACAGGATGGGAGGTGCAGGGCAGTCCCTGTGGTCAAGGGGCAGCCTTTCTCTCAGGCAAGCCAAATGGCCCAGGGGAGCCAGCCCCAGAAAAGGGGCCCTCAGCCCCCCCAACCCTCCTCCATCTCCTGGCATCCTCCTCCTCCTCCTGGCATCTTCCAGGCTGCTCCCTGCACAGCTGCCTTTAGCCACGCATGGGCCCCTCCATCCCAGAGTCTCGCTGAGGTCACAGGGGCCACCACTGCCGTGGGCCCTATAAAACAGCCCCCCTGCCGCTGGCCCAGCACTCGCCGAGCCGCTAGGAGACTAGAGGCAGCACGACGAGAAGCGGCCCTGCTTGGTGTGCGAGGGCTGCGATGGCGTCCGAAAAAGCACCAAGAAGGAAGGCAGCTAAGCAGGAGCCGTGTTGTGGGCAGGGAAATAGCGCCGGCAGCACAAGAGGCATCAGTGCTCGAGGGACACCTGGCGCACAGCCCGACAGATGTCGGTGCTACGGCCGGTACCGCAGTGACACGGGGAACAGGCCCCCCCTCAGACACCCAGCCACAGGGGGCCTCGGCCCTACCATAGGCACAACGGTGGCGTGGGGCGAAGCCAGGAACATCAGGCGGACAGCCGCGGGGAGCAGAGGCGTGCCCATGGTCGGGAACACAGCGTGGCACCCAGGCATGGCCATAAGGCAGGCGGCAGCATGGAACCCACGCGTGAAAATCAAACCGACAGTGGCACAGGACGACCCCCTGGTGCAGGACCCTGGCCTGAGAACATTCCGGACAGAAGGCATCCCGTTTGGGCGGTCCCGGGCAAGGACTGGCTTATCCTCCTACCAAACACCGTGGAGCCCACGGAGCTGGATCCACCGGAAGACGTGGAGGAGGCAATGGAAGTGGATCCACCTGCGCCAGAACAGACCTGGGGCTCCCACAGCATGTCTTCGCTCTCTGCCATCCGAGAGCACCAACGGCAGCACAGGAGTGCCCAGCCAGCTCCCTGCTCATTGTCTCTCAGGCCCCATGCCAAGCTTGGAGCCACCAAACCCCCCGGACATCCCGCAGGCTTACCCACAGGATGTCCCGGCAATAAACAGCTCTGTTGCCAGTTCTCAGGGGTTGTGTGCGTGCTTCTTTCCCCTCCGCCAGCCCTTGTGCGAGAGGTGGCAGCCCTTCTGCACAGAGCCTCGAGGAACAGCACGAGAGGACCCAGCTCCCTTCGGGCTGCCGGAGGAGTCCCCGAGGGCCACCGTGCACCCTTAACACTTGTGAAAACAGACTGAGGGGTGAAAGCAGCAGTGTGTGAGCGATTATAGGTGGGTAATTTCTTCTGTTAGGAGTGAGTTTCTGTATCTGAGTAATTGGTAGTGACAGACACGGAGAAGGCTGAGGTACTCAGCAACTGCTTTGCCTCTCTCTGCACTGGCAGACGGCTTCCCAAGGCTTTCATTTCCCTGAAGCCGTAGATGGAGGCTGGGGGATCAAAGTCCCACCCGCTGCAAGTGAAGAGCAGGTTCAACACCACCTGATGAATCTAAACAGGTACAGGTCTGTGGGACCTGATGGCATGAATCCCAGGGTCCTGAGGGAACCGGCTGATGGAGTTCCCAAGCTTCTATCACAGTCCTGGCATTTGGGTGATTTCCCTGGTGAGTGGAAAAATGGAAACATCATGCCCCTAGTCTTCAACAATTAAAATAAAGAATTGAACAAAGAGCACTACTCTTCAACAACTAAAACAATGAGGAGACATTTCTTCTCAGAAAGAGTGGTAGTGGTCAGGCATTGGAACAGGTTGCCCAGGGAGTGGTCATCACAAAAGTGATGGGAAACAGAGGCCTGGCTGGTGAATCGTTAGCTCAAGCTGCTCAGGACAACAGTAATCTTGTGTGAGCCACTCCCAGCTCACACCAGAGCACAACTCTCCAGGAGGCGTTTGGAAGGACTCCTGCAAAAAGGACAAAGCAATGAGCAGGGACTGGCACAGGGATCTGAGCACCGCTGCTGACCCTAAACAGCATCTGCTGACCCTAAGCACAGGCAGAGCATCTGAAAAATAGGAGGGGTGGGTGAAGTATTGCAACCGTCTTTAGGGGGTGGCTGTCTTCAGTCCACATCCACATTAAGCCCTTCAGAGTGTGACACAGCAGCTGAGCTGCTTTGGTCTCTGGTGTCTTCATGCTGGGTGCAGTGAGCATTTGACTCCGTTCTTTCTCGCTGTAACACAGGAGAAAGACCCTGACGGTGGGGATGAAGGAGCTCTGGACCAGATGGCATGACAGTGGCATGAACGCCCTCCTCCTCCTCCTCCGTGGAGCTTTTTGGGACAGGTGAGTACTCCTTGGCCAGGAGAGGTGTAGGTTAAGTCAGCATTACCCGGGGCTGTGATTCTGAATCACAGAATCACAGAATTGTAGGGGTTGGAAGGGACCTCAAAAGATCATCAGGTCCAACCCTCCTGCCAGAGCAGGTTCCCTAGAGCAGGTTGCCCAGGTAGGTGTCCAGATGGGTCTTGACTATCTCCAGAGAAGGAGACTCCACAACTGCCCTGGGCAGCCTGTTCCAGTGCTCCGTCACCCTCACCATGAAGAAGTTCTGCATGTTGGTGCGGAAATTCTTGTGCTCCATTTTGTGGCCATTGCCCCTTGTCCTGTCCCCACAAACCACTGAGAAGAGGTTGGCCAAATCCCTCTGTCTCCCACAACTCAGGTATTTATAGAGATTGATGAGATCCCCTCTCAGTCTTCTCTTCTCCAGGCTGAACAGACCCAGGTCTCTCAGCCTTTCTTCATAGGGAAGATGCTTGAGGCCCCCTATCATCTCTGTGGCCCTCCACTGCACTCTTTCCAGGAGGTCCCTGTCTTTTTTGTACCGGGGAGCCCAGAACTGGACACAGTACTGCAGGTGAGGCCTGACCAGGGCAGAGTAGAGGGGAAGGATCACCTCCCTTGACCTGCTGGCCACGCTCCTTTCAATGCACGCCAGGATCCCGTTGGCCCTCTTGGCCACCAGGGCACACTGCTGGCTCATGGCCAACCTGTCATCCACCAGGACCCCCAGGTCCTTCTCCGCAGAGCTCCTCCCCAGCAGGTCATCCCCCAGCCTGTACTGATACTTCTGGTCGTTCCTTCCCAGGTGCAGGACTCTACACTTGCTCTTGTTAAACCTCATTTGGTTTCTTCCTGCCCAGCTCTCCCTGAATGGCAGCACAGCCTTCTGGCGTGTCGGCCACTCCTCCCAACATCGGCGTACTTGCTGAGGGTGGACACTATTCCCTCATCAAGGTCATCGATGAAGATGTTGAACAAGACCAGACCTGGCACTGACCCCTGGAGCAAACTGCTAGTCACAGGTCTAAAAGCTGTTTTTGTATCTTAAAGGTATACATCAGCACAGCAGAAAATGGCTTAAAATAAACTTATTCCAGGTTGATGATATTAAATTTAATAAGATGAAGTGTTTTTTTGTTTGTTTGTTCTGTTTGTTTGTTTTATTTGAGACAGGATTTATTTTGCTTTCTTCTTTTTGATATAAATTTTCTGGTCCAAAGAACATGCAAGTACAATTGTGGATGCACTAAATAATGGATACACTAAAGAAATCCAGGGACAAAATTAGAACCAAATGTGTCCAAAATACAGGAGGCCTCTGTGGGTGTCTCAGTAGATTATAAAGTACTGTTGCCTTCTTTATCCTTCAATCCAATACAAACAGGAGACAGCTTGCTTTTCAAACAAAAGCTGAAACAATTAAGATACAATTAATAAAACGCACACCAGTGTGGCCTCTTTCATGTTGAGCTTTGGTACTCAAAATGCAGCAAGATCATTTGAATAAAGAGCATTTGTGTGAATAAAATGAGTGGTTTTCTTCGAAAAGGTCTGTTACACGAGTAATTAGGAAAAGAAATTGGTTGGCTAACTGTTGTGTGGGCTGTAAGCTGTAACACAGCACATCTCTTGAGAATTTCTAGCTCAGACAGACACTAAGGATTAAAACGACAAAATGCACATTTAACTGGGCTCGCCCACAAGCTGAACTTCACCCTTGGGCAATTTATCCCGGTAAATGGCCTAACAAAACATGAAGGGTAGGAGCAAGGAGGGACACGGTGAGAATCTCCATCATCAGCACCCCCAGGAACAGAAAGGTCAAGTCCAGGTGCCTTGGTCGTTTGACAGTCAGTGACTGAGAAGTCACAAAACTGGGGCCTTTCAGGTTCCACGAAAGACTGGAATGAATTTTAGTCTCTATGTGATTAAAGACAAAAGGCTACGACAGCCTCAAATCAGGCTGAGGCAATGAATAGGACAGAGAGAACTTGCCAGTGAATTGACCTTGACATCGCAGTCAACTACCTTTTATGAAAGGAAAAACAGCATCGGAGTGGATCCAGGCTATAACCTCTATCTGGAAAGTGAAAAGCCAGCCTAGGGCTGCACGCAGGACATACACAAAAGCACAAGTCAAGTCAGTTCTGTGCTTACTCTCATTTTCCTGGTGGTACTCTGTGACACCAACATTTTCTTTGCAGTGAATTAGAAAGATCAACTATTTTGTTTGAGGTTTACAACTCAATCAAGCTGTCATATGAATAACATTTGGTACAGAAGAATCAAACTCTTTCATTGCCTTGGTGCATCAGGATTTTATAAAAGAGCTCTCCTCAGATGTCAGAAGTCACCCCAGCAGGAAGAACTGAGTTCAGGAGAATGTAAAGAATACACGCACATTCATACTGCAAGGGCCTGAATAAGCTTGAGCCTGAAAGGGCCGCTGAAACATCTAGAGAAAACGGGTGGAACCAGGGGAAGCAGGAGGTATGAGAAAGCTATGCAGTGGCAAACCCAATCCCTACCTTGAAAACGGGCCTGGGAGGTGGAGCTGGGAAGCTGTGGCCCAGACAGCTCCACTTCAGTTCCCACAAACACTGCAACAGCAATCCATTGATGTGTGAGTGCCTGGAAGGTAACACCGAGATGAGTAACTGTCACGAGGGATTCGTCAACAGCAAATCATGTCACAGTAAGCTAATTACCTTCTTCGAGAGTGTAAGAGATAGGTTGTGGGGGAGAAAATGCTGGTATCCCGCATCTTGGCCTGAGCTAGGCATCTGGTGCTGTTTGCCATGGCACTGCCACACAAGAGAAGCGTGGCCCCGTACCGAGGGGAATCAGGAGCACAGGGTGCTGTAAAGCTCAGGCAGGCAAGCTCTGAGCCCTCACCCACAGTTTGTGACCAGATGTGAAGGCCACGTTGCAGGAGCTGCCGTGTCTGGCTCTATCCAGGCTGGGTACTCGGACAAGGAAAAAGAGCTGGACAAAGCCAGCATGGAGATGTGATGGGTGGGAAGGAGGTGTGCAGGGCAACACCCTGGCTTTGCAACAGACCACAGCTGAACAGGAGTCAGCAGTGCCACGGGGGAGTATAAAAACAGCCTTATTGGTAAGAAACTGTATGAATGGACGGAGGAAACAGCTACAAAGAACCCTGGAAAAGTGACAAATATGTATTAATTGTGAATGGTTTGAGTAATTGAGTAGCTTTTCAAGATCCTGGACTACTCAGAAATAACAGCTGCTCTAAACAAAAAGAAAAAGGTATAAAAAGGTATGGTATGCCTCCTCTT
This sequence comes from Oxyura jamaicensis, assembly GCF_011077185.1. Taxonomy (NCBI): domain Eukaryota; kingdom Metazoa; phylum Chordata; class Aves; order Anseriformes; family Anatidae; genus Oxyura; species Oxyura jamaicensis. Next base: position 52,916,092 of record NC_048897.1, on the reverse strand, counting down.
TGTTTACTCTAAAGAATTTTTAGTTACCGACCCAGTAATAAATGAAAGGTGTGAAATTTCTCTTTGATTATGTGGAGAGCTTCTGAATATAAGAAAGAGAGCATGAGAAATCCCGTTACTGGGAATTTTCAACCAAAAAAATTTCCCCAGAAAGCAACTTGTGCAGCTTACTAATGCTGCCAGCAGGCTGCACAGACACCCAGCGCAGGTGGCTGCGGTCCCCTCAGCAAGAAATTGAGGTCAGAGAGGTGTGTGCATCGCTGCTTGTGCAATTCACATCTCCCGGCACCAAGCAGCATGGGGCTTCCCAGGAGGGTGGTGGGGGTCTGGGGAGCCAAGCAACATGCGGGGAGCATGAGGGTAAACCCCACACCCTATTAATCCATTGCCACAGGTGCCCAACCTAACGTCCCTTCTTTGAAACCTTTAACTCACTGATGCTGCTGGCAAAACTCCGACTGTTCTCACTCATTCAACTCCTAACATTTTTTTTATTATTATTTTTTATTTTTTTGACAGGAGGAGAAGAGTAGAGTTAGATCTCACACAAACAGTCAACACAGATTTTTCCAAGGCCTGATGGGAATGACCCAAAGAAAGCTCTTTGTAAAAGCAGCCCTGCCCCACAGCAACCAAGATCCCGTTGGCTTTCACAGCATCTCGGTGACTGCTGTAGCAAGTCCAGCATCCTTTGGACTAGCTCCATCACAAAAAAACTGATTATGTACCAGCACAATTGAGGTCTAATTTCGTTCCTGCTGCTGAGTGAAAGGAATGTGCCTGCTGACACCATTTTTTTCTCCACAGGCAAAATGATTTGCAAAACTTCAACTAGCAGCAGTGGACAAAACGTCTGAATAGTTACAAAAAATCTGCCATAAGAGAATGCACAGAAAGCAACAACCAGTCTTTAAATACGTAAATTGCCTTGGAAGACTTTACGTCATGAGAGTGTTAAAGCCAGAAACACTCAAAAGTTAGACCAGAGGAGTTATTTACCGAGGAAAAGAAAGGATCGTGTAACCACGCACTTGATTGAACACGTCAGCACTCACAGTCAAAATTAGGCACACGTATCAGTCCAAAACCCCTACACATTAAATCCTTCACTTTGCAATCATAGTTTTAGTTAAAACGTGGATTTATTTAATTATGGGAATAAGCCACCTAAATTACACAGGAAAAATAATAATAAAGGCATATATTTACTTTGCACCTTCTTCAGTTAAAAACAGCCCCCACCCAAAAAAATAGTGCTGAATGGGCAACATAATTATGCTGCTTCACCTTTCTGTTGCTTGGTTGTTGATTCTGTTGTGAACTTTATTTGGTGAAGGCACATATTTGTGCTTGAACTTTACGTAACACTTTTTGCAGACAGAACAAGAGCACTACTGGAGAGTATGCTAAATTACTAAGAAAGCAGGAAGGAGGACCAAGGGAGGCAAATAGCTTAAGATGCTAAAGACAGGACAAAGCCTAAGATTAGATTAAAGCAAAAACGCCCTTAGAGCACTCTTCTCCACTTGCTGCTGGTCAGCAGCAGACATTTAGAGAAGAGAAAAGCAGCAGCAGGGCAGAGAGCAGCGCCCAACACACAGCCTGCTGCCAGCCGCCTGGGGTTGTGCGTGCCTAATAGCTTTTCTTCCATGAATTCATTTAATCAGTTGTATAATCCATTAATACTTTTGGCCTAGAAAACAATGGGTGAGAAGGAGATTTGCCTGTAAAGGCGGTGCCTGGTGTCAGGAGGTGCGTCCCCCCCCCCCCCCCCGGTCCAGGGAAGGCCGTGGCCCTGGGGGGCGCAGGGCAACGCGCGCCCTGGCACTGCCCTCTGAGCTCGGGAGCCCTCCCTGCCTTCTCTCCTCCTGTGGGTGCTATAGGCCCTTCATGGTGTTTGTTGACATTTGTGGCATTTTCTATCTGTGGCATTCATTCTTCTGCTGCTCCCCTGCTTAACGTGACCATTTCACTGAAGACCCCAAGTCCTAGCACAGGGCCTCACAGATTCCTTCAGTCCTTTTTCGTTGTAGCTCACCGTGTATGTCTGCCCTTCCTATCTACTCATTATTAACTGTGGAGGTGGGCTCTCTGTCGTCGTACCACAACAAAACCCCTTCAGAATCGGACCTGGCCCAATGCACGATACAAAGGCAGAAAAAAAACTCATTGCTCCTCCAAATACCGCACACAGGCACTAAAGCTCCCAATCTTTCCTTGTTTCCGTGAGCAGAGCTGAAAGAATTACTGTGCACTGATGGATTAAAAGGTGCCATCCCCCTAAGACTGTCAGTCTGACTGTTCTGATCCTTGATGCCATATCCAAGAGATGTAGGGCATTCCAAGACACCCCTTTCTAATCCGATGTATGTTAAATCTACATATGCAATATTTTCAACTAATCCCGTTCCTCCTCTCATTTTCATCTCTTAAACAAAAAACCCAACTTTTTGTTGTTGTGTCCCTCAGACGCTGCTATGGAATTCTTTGGGTATAAGACCATCTTCTACACAACCAATTGTTCAAAAGAAACAATGAATAATTCATTTTTTTTCCAATAACATCAAGTTTATGCTCTAAGTTCTGGGGTACTCGCTGCTGCTCTGTCCTTTGGAATTTCTAAGAAGAAGAAGATCCTCCTCAGGAGGTTCTATAGATAGCTTTAATATTAAACAAGGAAAAATTCAAGTGATCTCATTTGCATTTACAATTTCCATGTTGCCAGTGTTTGCATATTCATTACCACTCCAGGTCATTGCCTTTGGCCTTGCTAAATGTCAAAAAGCTCCCAGAATTTCACTTTGCTGACCAAGCCATCCATTATTTCCACATACTCTTCCTGCCTTGCTACGTTCAGATAAATGGCATGCAAAGCCGTAATTGCTGAAGTGTTATGCTGAAATTGTTCTCTATCGTCTTTCACCGAGAACTTTCCGGAAGAGTTGTTGACAATTGTTTTATATAAAGAGTTTGCCATACGGGAGTTTTCTGGAAATGTTCTAGCCTAAGAACCAAGGACCTGGAGAATTTACTGACCTTCCGATGGGTTAAAGGTAAGGACCGTGTTAGCCGTATCTGGTACATTAAACGTGTACCATGCCAGGAGAGATCATCTTTAGGCGCAGACAGGCAACATGCACCAAAAAACGCAAAACCACACACACACAAAGCCAAAACATTAAAAACGGCACAGAAAGATGTAAGTAGCAAGGTCCAGTTCCAGCCTTCTTTAGCTTGTCCTGTCTCCCATCACAATCAAATCCTGCCCATGGAGATAGCTACCAGCCAGTGACCTACAAAGGAAGCACTTCAGAAAGCAATAAACCAAACACTCTAGGAATATATTGGGTGATACAAAACTTGCCCTGAATATTACTCAGCTTCTTCTGCTCAAAAGTGCAATCACTAAGTAAGAAAAAAAAAAAAGAATAAATGTGATGTAAGTAATATGAACACAGAACATAAGATGTGGATTTCCTTTGTCATTTCAACATGCTTAAACACAGGTGTCGGTGGTTGTTTTAAAATAAAGACATTGTCCCCACTCAGTTACTTCTCACCTACAGAAGTTCCCTGACAACCCCTTTTTTAATACGTTTTCAAAATTTCATAAGCCAATTTGAAAATCTAGAGGGTTTCCCTCTGGAAGCTTGGCTCGCAGCACTGATTCTCACTCGTGACACAGCATCCTTAACTCATCTGCCTCCGCCCAACAGTATGAATGAAGGACTTGAATGCAAGAATCTTCCTAAGTCGTGAGCTGCTGTCCTGGCCCTGGTAGCACGGGGCACAGCTCTCCGGAGCTAAAGCTGGCTGTGAACTTCTCCAAAGCAGAGCAGTTTCCCCAGTCCCGTCCCCTTCCCACCTCCTGTAGGGCTTTGCCCATCTGGCTTCCCAAGGCTGCAAGGCACCCACGGACCCATCTGCGCATCTCCTGGCTGGTGACTGTGTCCATCAGCTGCCCTGCCTTTTAAAAAGCTTCTCACGGTTCCCTTCCTAGATCTCCATGTCTCTGTGTGAGTTTTAAGCTCATTCTTTCTAATTCTATTTGGGATGGAGAACTTTTAATTCTTTTTTGTTTTCCATTAAAAAATATTTTTCATTATTAATGTAATATATATTTACATATGCATATTTCATCAGGCACATATTTAGACAGTCATACATATGGCAGATTTTGAGCTGTGAAATTGCCTGTCTGAAGCATAGAAACATTTTTTCCAATCCTTACCTGCAAGTAACTTCTACAATCAGAACAAAGAGGACCCAACTCCGAGCTGTCCCTGCTGAGGTAAAACCGGAACAACTAATTTATGCCCCGCTGATTCGCTCCAGATTTGGAATGATGCACCTGAGATCATAATTCAGCCTCATATTTCTCGCTAATTAGCTCTGTTCCATTTCAAATATAATCCCTGAAGGACATTCCCCTTCAGTGTGATTTCATTAGTTGCTCAGAATTTATTAGCGGGGAGGAATGACATACATAAACCAGAGCCCAAACTGAAAGGGAAATTCAGAGTATCACAATGTGGTCGACTGCTCTGCCAGCCAGGTTACCACGAGATATATTTGATGTTTTAAGAGCCTTTACAAGTACTTGGAGACCAATGCATTTGGAAAACAGTTTATATTATAAACAATATTTTATGTAGCACCGAAGTAAAACTACGGCATATAAAACGCGAGCCCAAGAAGCAGCAATGTCCATCGTGAAAAATGATTCTGTCCTTCCTGCTATCATCACTTGATAAGGTACACGATGTAAACATTTGATTACATTGTACCTGATGGCATTTTTATTTCCCAAGTGTTTTCTTCCAGCAGTAAAAGCGGTGCATTTAAATTATTACTGGATTGCATCCCGTCAGCCAGCAGCAGGCATTTATTTATTTATTTTATTTATCAGAATTTGCACACAGGGAAATGGTCAGTGCTGCAGGCAGGCGCAGGGCTCCGAGCCCCGGCACTGCCTGTAACTTCTGCTTGTTCCTTCGTGCCCTTCTCAAAGCGAGCTGGGAGCAGCCACACCAAGGAGCACATGCCTGGAGCATCCCCTCACCCGTCCCACTCGGGGCACGGAAGCCACCTCCCAGAGACCTTGCTGGGCTCATGGCTGGAAGGCTCCCACCTGGTGGGGCCACCTGAGAGTGGGCACAAGCTTCAGCAGGAGCCGGAGCTCCATCTGGAGCAGCCTCGGCCACCTCTGAGCACTTTGCTGCAGCAGCGTCCCGCAGCACCAAACACCGCTGCGCTGTTCCCACTCCCTCGTGGGAAGCAGGCATCGGAGTCCCAGCAAAAATCCACCCCCACCCTTCTGGGCTTAGCTCTTCAGCTCCGGGTGCTGTATTCCATGTTCCTAATCAATCTCTCACGGAAAAGCTAGCAGGACTCACGTGTACCAAACAGGGCAGATCAAATTCAGCAAACCCCACAGCCTGGGGAGAGGGACAGCAGACCTGAGAGAAAACAGCACAGGACAACAGCAATAACCGAAGGATCCAGGAGTTATTGATCAAATCAGGGACTGCATGTCTTGCATTACTACTGCGTCCTCAGAATCTCGTCTCTGCAACCTCTAGGGTAGGAAAATGTTATCTGTATTTTAAAGATGGGGAACGTGAACAAGAAAAAACATCCCAGCCACCTTCCTCAGGACAGGCTCTGCTGCCTTCTGCAGGTGTTTCCCTCTCCAAAGCCATGCAGGGAGCACAGGTGCCTAACATCCGGATCGTTAGGATTTTCAATTAAATTCCTCTCGTGAACCTTCTCAATTAGGCCTCAAAATGAGCACGTTTTCTGTATTTCACCATTGAACAATTGCTGCAGGATGTGACAGAGCCTTTTGAAGCAGACAGGGCTAAGAGTGCTGTGCCGTCCTTTGCTTCTTGTTTCCCACGATGTGTTTGCTTTTCCTTATTAGAATTTTCAGAATTTGATGGCCAACAGGAAACATCAAACGTTTTACCCATGACTTGAGGCCAAACTATGACACGGCAGAGAAAAAAAGTCATTTCTCCTAGCAAAATCACAGCCTGGGATGCCAACCTCATGTTGCCCCAGCACGGCATTAAAGGGAAAACAGGGGAAGAGAGAGGAACCAAACAGGAGAGAAGAGAGAAAAAGCAAATCTCTGCCCGTTGAAGTTGGTAGGATGAACAAAGAGTGAGTCAAATTTTAAAAAATATCTTTATCTTTGCATTTATCCTTAGCAATCGTTCTGAAGTTTGCACCGAAGGGTCTGACCGAGAGCAGTATTTACGGTTAGCCCTGTGGGGCAGAACAGTGACACACCACTCGTTAGATAGAAAGCCCCTCTCCCACGACATGAAACTCCTTCCAGCAGAGAGGATGGGCCAGTATGCAGCTACAAAGGTCCACAAACACATCTGCTCACACACACGTACCGTACACCAACTGAAATCAATGAGTTGAGTATAAAGGGAAGTGTTTCATGAAGCATCTTTCCCTGTTTCTAACTAACAGAAGCATATAAATAGACTATAAAATTACTGAAAAGAAAGTGATTTTTATGACAATTGAATAAATAGTGTGCTAGTTACGGAAACGATGTTGAAGTCAATGTGAACACACGTACTTCCCTCCCGCAAGAAATATAATCAAAGCATTGCACAACATCTGCTTTGTCCGTTTGCCTCCCGCTTGTCACTCACTGGGATCTGAATGAAGTATGTAGGAATCCGAACAAGGACAGATTAAAGAAAAATCTCATGTAAATACCTGTTACGCTCCTGTTTATTATAACCATTTTCAATTTGCCTCTCATCCCTTTCAGAATACTGGAGCTGTTGCTTCTAATCAAGTGCTTAGAATAAATAAAGCCAGAGCTCTTTCCTCCAGTAAAATTCAGTAAAATAACAGCAACCCAAGCACTGCACCCACCAGATGCTGTTGGAAGTCAGCAACAGTCGTCCCCTGGGTCCACCAAGGCCTGGCTCGGGGCCTGAAGAGGAGGAGCTGGTGGGAGGTCTACATCCTGGGAAGCAGTCCCCAGGAGCCAGACCCAGCCATCCCTTCCTTAACAGGAAATGCACGATTACCTCCTTGCTGAAGAAAATAATAGCATCTGCTTAAAAGCTTTGAAATGGAGCAGGATAAATGATGCAGAGCTTGCTGGATGAACAGGAGAGTTTCTAGGACTTTCAAAGACTTGAAATAAAGCCTTCCAGGGCAAACCACGGGACACACCCCGGCTGTTGTACAGAGCCACGTCAAGAGTGCTTCTGAATGCTTCTGTTCAGTATCCTCCACTGAATTGAACTTCTGAGGATTTCAGATAAAATAATAATAATAATAATAATAAGAGCAAAGCTGAGAATTACTGAGCTTCTCTTGACTCATGATGCTCCTAAAGACAGAGAGGAGAAAGCCTTGTTCTCTCACAGGAGTGGCAAAGGAAGGCAGCGGGGATGGGGCAGCTCGTGGGTTTGCTGTCTGTAGCTGTTGGAGCAGATTTACCTCCAGAGCTTTCCCACCAGAGCCCTCACTTTACCACAAATGCCCTCCACATGTGTATCGGTACGTGAACCAAACTACTCGAAGGTCTTTCAGCACCCAGGCACCCAGCATCACGACCAGCCTGAACCAGGATGTTGCAGCCATGCCGGACTCGTACAGAAGAGATGAAGTGCTCCGACAGAAAGATAAACTAAACGTGTGCTCTGATGAAAGCACGGCAGATACCACAACATGTAATCAAGTGCATAAACATTTTGTTATACAGCAGACCTTGAAAAAAAGAAATCAGTTAATTATTAGCAATAACTACATATATTGCAGCACCTCAGCACTGGATGAGGTCAGTTGTGCTGAGCTGTTAAGGCAAATCTGCCATAACATTTGGGCATCTGAATCTGGAGCAAACACAGGCTGCACAAGTCACTTTATAAACAAATGAATATAAGTACTGGAAATTCCACAGACAAATGCAAGTAAGCATCTTTTACACAGCAACAAACAACAGCTCATTGTTCCCCATAAGCCGTATCAACCCAGGCTTTTCATTTCCCAATAATAAACACTGAGCATTTCCAAATTAATTGATTTCCTCTTAAGTTTTCCCTCCCATTCCTGATGCTGACAGTTCACATTTAGAGTCAGAAGCAGCTCTGCAGACCTGCATGCAGATCAGCTCAGATGGAACAGCCCTTGCTCTTTTTTTTCCCCTTGTTTTACACTCTTGACAAACGAGGTCAGTATCAGATCCACATTTCTAGAAGTATGTCCTCCTGCCTCATGTGCTTGTTCTGGTGTCAAGAAATATAGAGCTAGGCATTGGGAAATAATCACGGCCCTACAGTTTTTTAGTATAAATGGGACTTCTATGTCATTTTTACTCCTGTATTTACATTAAACCCATGAATTCAGGGAGCTGCAGAGCCAAACACAGCACCAAAAATGTAACAACCATAAGACTTTCGCTGCTGTTTATTTAGGGGACAAATAAATCAACTTCTTTTTCTCAGCAAAGCCACATAGAAAGAAAATAAGGGTCTACTCACACTGCACGATGAGCTGTACCAAGGCTTCCCTGGGTTTCACATTAAACCCGTTGTACTGACTGGTCTGGCACCTGTAGGTTCCCGTCATCTCCCTGGACACGTTCACGATCCTCAGGATGCCATCATAGCTCTCTGTCTGCATCGCCCCGTCCGGCATCACGACCTCCTTGTCGGCTCGGGACCACAGGATGATGGGTTTGGGCTTTCCTGTCACCTGGCACTGCAGCTCGATCGTGTCCCCTTCCCGAGTGACCAGGGGGGACTTTTCTTGAGGAACAGTCAAATTGGGTGGGACTTCAAAGAAAAAGAGACAGTTCCGACAATTAGCGTTACAGAAACATCGGCTGGCTCTCTCGCTTACACGGCTGTAACCATATATCAAGAAATCATTTATACACATAGAGCAATGCACACTGATTGCACATATCAGGAGACTGTACAATCCTACTATATTTACGAGGCAAAGTGCTCGGCTGCCTGAAGTAGTTAAAGTAAGATTTAACTGCCCCAGCTCTGAAACTCGCTCACTGCCATGTGTGTGCCCCCCGTGCCAAAATGCCCTAACGGTGCTCATCAGACCAACTAGCCCTTTATCACCGGCAGTTACGGCTTTCCTTTTTTATGGGTATTTGCAACTGAAACCACTTCTTCGTAACAGCCTGGCTGCTGATTTTACCCAGCTCATAACAGCAGAGGAAGAGCTGTGCCAACTCAGAAACCAGCTCAGAATTCACAGCCCGAAAGCAAAAGGCAGTTGGCATGTTTCTGTCACAGGAAGCTCGTTAAAGCGGTGTTGTTCCTTAGAGATTTGCCTTAACGAATCCGGAAGGAAGCTGCGAAGAACTGCATCCCACGGGAGTTAGGTAACCCTGTGAGCACAACACGTGGCGCTGCTGTGCTGAAGGCCCCATCCTTCCACCCTCTGCAGCCTCGCAAGAGCAAAGCTTCCTAATTGCCACCAGCGACTGATTTATCCCTCCGGGCCTTGAACGACCAGCCCTTGGCAGCCAGGAGAAGGCCTTGCTCTCCACAGGAGAGACCTTGCTGTGCAGGGACCTCGGCCAGAACAGAAATCACTTGTCACCCCTTGCAAAGCCATCGGTGTTTGCACGCCAGGCATCCCAATGAGTTCCCACAGTTGGTCCCATCAGAGGCGGCTCCTCTGCCGCTGGGCTTTAGGTGATTGCGTTTGATAATTACAAAGCGCTGCAAGCTCCACAGTCCTGATGAGAACAGTTTTGCCACATCCAATTATCGTTACCATCTCATCATTCCTACATTGGTTTTATATCCAATTTCCTCCTCTCTTTTAGCACAACGCAAATCAAAGTGCGGCTCTGAAGCTGTTCGTGCCCTCCAGATCACACATCCTTTGGCTCTGTGGATGCTTGGGTGGGGGGGGGTGAAGATACGAAAAGGCCCAATTTGAGCACTGCCTTCTCTCCATTTCCCTTTGTGCCTTCTGAAAGTCAGCTACTCTTACAGGTCGTCCATCCGGAGTCGCTTGGAGTGCCGCTTGTTTTAAAACCAGTCCCTCCTAGGAGCATCGCCTCCCACACCGTCCTGCGCTCGAGCACCTTGTCTAAACACCAGGGCTGGCAAAATGCAGCCTGCACCAGGACTTGCATCTGCAGGCAGAATAACCGGCAGGCCTCCAGAGACAGAAACAAAAGACTTGTACCAGTGAGAAACAGCTCTGCTGGAGAAACACATCTGACAAAGCCACTAGTGATCAGTTTATATCAGAGACTTTTGTAGGCTTCAGAATGCTGTTTTCAGCTGTTTTGAAGGTTTTAAGAACTCTGCCTGAATCTGATGGGACATGCAACAGTGGAAATAACTTTTTTCCACAGGAGAGTAAAGGAGAAATTATCTTATATATATATATTAGAAAATAAAAGAAAAAGGAAAAAAGAAAGAAAGAAACAAACAAACAAAGAATAAAAGGACTGCTTAATAAAACATTCCCAAGATCCATTATTTGATTATTACGATCCCAAGGAGCCCTGGATCACTTGGAGAGTGACCACCATGCGGATGCCCCTGGCGAGGAGGAGCTGCAGGACACAATATGGCCAACCCCAGCGAAGGAGGTCCAACGCCACGAAAGCAGTCTTTGCAGAGGCCTCAGAAAAAAAATACAGAGGGAAGAGGATGATGAAGGCAGCGAGGGACAGGACAGAAACACCAGGTCCTGGAGCTTTCGGAATCATTTTGGCAGCAGTAACTTTGACCTTCCTGCAGACCCTCACATGCCAGCAGCCTCGGGTAGAGGAGGCGAGTACGATGTGCCCAGCTACACAGCTCCCACGCTGGGCTCCACGTGGTGCAGACACAGCCTGTGCCCTGCTGGGGATGGCAGAGGTGTGGGAGCTGCCAGCATGCAGGGTACTGGGCATCGAGGTGGCAATGTGAATACACGTCCATGGGGCTCCCACCTGCTCTGCGCAAGGCGCCTGAGCACGGGCCTTGCAGAGGGGCTGGAGCTGCTTGGCTGTGCCGGCTTGGGCTCACCCAGCGATGAGCACAGCCAGCTCTCAGACAGGTGCTGTGGTTCTCTGAGCTGTTCTGACCGGGCTTCTCCACCAGCGTGCCCTTCCCTCAACTTTATTTCCGCATCCTACGCTTCTGCGCTGAGGTGCATGGTGTTTGTGCTGGGCCTGCGTCAGCTGGGTGCTCGTGGGGGGAAGCCTCCGCCTGCCCTCCTGAGAGCAAGCACACCAAATAGACGCCGAAAGGCCACTTTCTAAAGCAACTGAAGCACAGGCTGCTCTGGGAAAAAGTCACTGTTCTGGGAAGGAAAGTACAGTTTAAAGAGGTCTGAAAGCACACTAAGTACCGCCTCCCTGCAAGGAGCCGCCTTCTGAACTTTTTTCCCAGCTCGCCTGGCTTGTGGCTTCTCAATCTGCTCAAATACCACGCTCTCCTGTCTGGGCCACCCCTAAAACATTTACTTTGCTCCCGGGGAGTGGATCTTTGAGCAAAGCTCCTCCCAGTAGTATGGATGCTGCAGGCCCCCTCTTGGCTCTCCTCTTGCTCCCTGCCCCTCCAGGCCCTTCTAGGCCCATCTCAGGACGCTTGTTCCAGACTGCCACGAGAGCAACGGGTCTGCAACACAAAATCGTACTGCCTTAGCCTCCAGTCGCATACCTGGGCAAGGGCTGTAACTTATCTCAGGTGCCGGGCCAGGAGCAAGGCTTGGCACAGCGAGCAGCCCTGTACAAACACTGCCTCTGACGGCAACGCACGCCAGAAGATAAAAAAGAGAAGGGAGGCAGCAAAGCCAGCTTCACCTGTGGAGGCTGGCCAAGTCCCAGAAACAGGAATGGGATACACATAGGTTGAGGAGCTGTTTCCCAGATACCTACAATGTTCTGGTTTAGGAAACTCCTTCACTAAGCTTGTCACAGTGACCTGGGGCAGGAACATAGCCAGGTTTAGGGTGTCCATGAGGTGGACCTAGAGAGGAAGGAGGGCAGAGGTGTGTCAGTGCAGCTGGGGGCTCCTGAAGACTTGCCTCCCTCGCAGCTGCTCTGCATGGCTGTAGAAAGGCAACGGCCTTGAGCTCTGGCTGCAGAACCCTGCCAAATGCAGGACACAAACTGACAAGTAGAGGTGGGTGAGATTCGGACGTTTGGATGCTAAGAGCAAACTACGACTCATGTAAGGAAGACACCAGGAAGGTGAATGGCAGGACATGGGTCTTTGGGGCAGGGGGAACCTGATGCATGCAAGAAAGGTCCCGTGCAACAGTGAGCAAGTCATTCACCCTCTCCAACTCAGTTTCCTTGCTGGAGAGCAGATGGCTACTGCAAAAGCACATGGCCAAGATAAAGACCACAGACTATGAGGTTTGCAGGCAGGCCGTATCAGTACCCTAATGGGGAGATACCTCAGAATAACCTGACTCCTCCTGGGGCATTTTGCAACACAAGCAGCACCCGTCATGTTGTCAGCCAGCCAATAGATTATTATGGTTTACTGCATTTGTTAACAGCCTCGTTACTGGAAGCAGAGGAGAGAGGAGAAGCAAGGCCACCAATTAAAACAAATCATCGCAGGGGCAGTGCCATAAATCAGAAGCCTGGCTGCAGCTTTCACATACAGCACTTGACTGGCAGTGCCCAGGACAGCGAGCTCCCACGGGGGTGCTCCCCTGACACACCACACGTTGGGGCCCCAGGTCCCCCCTGCTGATCCCCTCCTGCCTCATTAGGAGGAAGCACTGCATCAAAGCCTCACTCAGGAATTGGGTTTGGTAGGCTTTCCCTTTCTATACCCATCTATTTATTTCCACAAACTTGCAGGTACTTAATTATGTCTGAGATCTTTATTTCGCTGTCAAATTTGGCTTAAATTATCTACAGGGTCAAAAAATAATGGGGGTGCCGGGCTGAGCACCTGCTGCCTGACAGGCGCTGGCAGCCCAACCACGCACGACTGCTTCCCACAAGCAATAAAGCCTAAAAATAAAAAAAGTCATAAAAGAAACTCACATCACCGCAATGCCCACAGAGAAAGAAGGAAGAAATAAAAATAAAAATAAAAAAAATGGTGAGAGTTAGAGACCAGAGGAGAAAATAATCACATCCAGCGGTGCTTCCCGGGAGGTGCCAGAAGCTGCAGGAGGGGTGGCAGAAGGGTGCAGGGGATGGGTGTGCAAGCAAGGGTGCAGGAGCCAGCAGAGGTGCCACCAAGGGGCCGGGGGACTGCCAGCGGTGCCCGGCTGCCTCTGGCTGTGGCAATCCCCACTCCCGGCAGGTGCTGCTGTGGCACAAGCAGCGGCCGGCAGGGACTCAGCCACGGCAGAGGCATCAGCACGTCTCCTGCAGCACCAGCCAGAGTCTGCTGCAAATAAAGGTCAATTCTGTTCCTGCCTGCACGGAATAATAAATTGGCTATACCCGATATCTGAAACAACAAACATCACCTTATTCATGCAGCAAGTAGCTTAAAAATAAGTTAATGCTCTTAGCGCTTAAACCTGTTTCCTAAAGCAGAGGGTTATCGCTCGAGGAACAAAAGCGTTGGTTGCTCTGAAGTACCACCGAGCTTAAGCACGTACTGGTATCCTTTGGAACCGGCAGAGGCACACACATCAGAGAGCTACTGCTGATCTATGTCCCCTCCTGGCCTTTAAATAAAATGGTCTCAGACAACCTTTGCCTCCGACGGTCGCTGACTTTCCAAAGGTCAGATGGCAGAAGTATCGCTGTGTTCTTGTCCCGTTTGGTGTTTTTTTTTTCCATTTTAACGGCTCCCCAGGCAGACATGGCTGTCTGTCACCAGGGGTAGGAACGCAGGCTAACCCCTGCAGTCTGACCTCCCGGGGTGGTTCCAACGCAATTTTGTAGGATCCTTGATCCAGCAGCCACCGTCTGTAGGAGCCCAGGGACAGGACCAAAATAGCTTGGTCAAAGAAAAAGCCAAAACGCATACACTTAATCTATTTACTCACTGTGTGTTCTAGGCAGATAAAAGCTAGGTGTAGTCTAATCTAGATCTCTGACATCCTGATGAGCCCAGTTACGGTCCCTGTTTTAAACCTTCGGAATGCTTGATTAGCTGCCCTGTGACTGCAGCAACAAAGACAGCAAGGAAGGAGCCAGAACTTGCTTAAAACAAACCATGTGAAGGTGCAGAAGACAACGTGAGAAGGTCAAGAGGGCCTTGGAGAGATGACCCGAGGCAGACTCGGGGAAGGACAGACTGTCACTGAGCACTTCACTGGGGTTACAGCGGGCACGGGTGATGCAGGGGTTACCCGCACTTTTGGGTTTCCTTTCAGGAAGGAGAAGGGAAACCCCAAAGCGATGACTGCCAACCTAAGCTGTGATGGGGATGTGGTGGCTGCGTGTGCATGTGGGAGTTGTGGGCTAGAGTGATTGGGCTGCTTAAAATGGACTAATAACTAGTAATTACAGGATAAAGCAAAGCAAAGTTTGAGCTGCATATCAAGAAATAATCCATACTGGAGATTACTCGGAGATAATTTCTCAAAAGAAGTGTTGGAAGTCACATTGTTCAAGTCATTTAGAACCAGCCTGGATAACCACTATTGAAGAATCTACACTGGCTAGAAGAAAAAGGTGATATTATTTGCATATCCTCCTTCTCTAATATTTATGAATTTGAAGGTCTGAATCTCTAATATTAATCATCCTCTGCAAGACACATGCACTGCAGTCCCTGCCCGTGATTCAGACTCCTTGTATGATGGAGGGGTTTTGCAGGTGGGTACGAAGGACAGCCTGAGCTTTGCTACAGGATGCCAAGCTGCACACAGGCTGTATTTGAGCAGGACCTTTAGCCTTTGCAGGGCAGCAAGTGACAACTATTCAGATTCTCAAGACATCTCTGTGGACAGAGAATAAAAGTGCCTGCCCCTGATGCGCGTTTCTTTTAAAAGAAGTGTTTGGGAAAGCCTGGAAGCACGTGCTGAGAAAAGTGGAAGAGGACCCACCAGTTACCCAAGTGGAAGGCAAACCATGAAGAAATCATGCCTTGATTTCACAGTTGCTTTCTCTTCTCACTGTTTCAGTTGCCTGTGTGCTGTCCTGTACACGTGTGAGGGAGAAGAGAAAGCAGCACAGCCCACACCTTCTTGGGCACAAGCCGCTTCCAATTGCAAGTGAAGACATGAGCAGCCACCACGGATTTCATGGTGGAGCTTGCACAGATCTATTTAGACAGTAAAACAATTCCAGAATCAATACTCAGCTCGGCACATCTCTAACGCCTTAAAGCACCGCCTCGGTCTGCAGTCAGATTCTGAAGAGGCTCTCTTTAAGCCTAGAACATACCCAGCCAGCAGCAAATTAGCCAGAATTAGCTCTCAGTGATCTCGTGGGAGCCGTGCTGAGGAGCTCCGTGAGCCACAGGCAAGGCGAGGCGGCGAGCTGACCTCCGGAGAAGAGCGAGGAGACTGCCACTGAGGACGATGCTTACTTCCAGAGACCGAGCTGGAGCGAGTCCACGGTGGAGGAGCACATCCCACAGAAATCAGATGTCCCGGGGGAGCTGGGATCTGGCACTGTGAGGCTCGAAAACGCCAGCGGCACGGCAGGCAGCCCGCGGGAGCACGCAGCCCAGGAGCTTGGCTGGCCACGCTGCAAGCTGCGCTACGGGAAGGGACCACGGCTCCCAGGGATAAAATTAAAGAGAAAAATCTCTGCACATTAAGTACTAAAATAGAACGATGAAAGAAAAGCTTTTTAACAAAATCCGGCGTTTATCTGTCCCTTCTGTTCACCTGTTCCCTTCAAAGATAAACTCCAAAGATAATGGCGCACAAAAATAATCAATTTGCTGCAATAATGCCAGCTCTGCCTATTTGCCGGTAGTACCCCGTAAATGTCTCAGGGCTGCCCGTGAACGATCACTCTGGACAGTGCTTAAGGTTTACAAATATCTTAATTGGACCACTAATTATCTCACAGAAAGCATTTTTCATTATGCAAAGAGGCCGCACTTTGATTTTAATAAACATTTAGCACTAAAACGAAGGTCTTTTATGTATCATCAGAGGAGGAGCAAGATGACCAAAGGACACACACTTCACTACGGCCACATGTCCTAATGCATCAGCCTGGACACTTAATTAATCATTATTTAATAGCCGATTAGTTTACCAGGGAAGCCCCCATCACCACGCTGCAGGGCAGAGGCATGGCCGCATACACAGCGGTTCCTCAGGAATTACTCTGCCTGTCTGGAAGCACTTACGCAAAACAAAATCGGTCTCTTGGCACGACTACCTGGGGTGGTACACGCTCTGCACATCTTCACATTCACCCAGAGACGAAGAATTGGGATGACAGATTTACCACGTCGAATATCTAATTGTACCCACGCTGGGCAGGATTGAAACAGCAGAAAGAATTCTCTTAGGAAGGGAAAGGTCACCGCTACCTGCTGCCTAAAAGCATCAGCCATCTCCTGCATCCAGCCCTTCTAACAGCACTTCTGAGCAGTGTAGCCTTGAATAAAGTAAAATAACCCCCTGAAAGAGCAACTCACTTCACTGCACAATGCTGCCTGCAGGGGGATGATGAGAAGAGAACAAGCCAGAAGTGACAGATGTTACATCTCTTACTGTACCGATACTGAATTTAGGGGGATGAAGACAGCGTAAGAGCCCACGCCGAACACAGCAGAGCATACGTGACCTAAAGCCTTATTTTTCCTTCTCTGAGTATGATATTTAATGCAGAGAAAAAGATCACATACAAAGACTAACGTGCTCTTCTGATCTACCTCTCTTTTTTGGTTACCTTGAGACCATTCTGGGTGTCTTGTTTTTTATGTTTCTGTTGCTGTATTAACAGCCCCTCGATTCCCATGGCACGCACACACAGAAGAGCCGTTCTGTCTCTCAGTAACATTTGCCCTGGGTCGATTTTATGGATGGCAGGGCTTTTACAGGGAAAGATACAGCATTTGAGCCTTCATTTCCACTGTTCAGTGACCTACTTTACAGAGATGTAGTCGGGAGACTGCTAGGGGATTACTTCAGGTCCATTTATACGAGGCACTCATATGCCTTTCCTGCTGAAAGTACAAAATATCAGAGGGGAAAACCTTCCTGCTAAAGAAGGGTAACACCAAGCACGCCAAGAAGACAAGGGGTCCCTTGGACAGCCAAACATCCCTTTCCAACCTGCTGGAGGCAGAGGGGACCGAGCTGCTTCCCTCCTTGCTCAGGAGGCGCCGCCGCCTCCCCTGCCCGACTTCGTGGCTCCAGGAGGAACTCGTGGACGTCAGGAAGAGATGCTTCTTCGTGAGACTAGAAAGCAGACACACAGCCCAGTACTCAGTGCATCCATGCAACTTCTGGCATTTGGAAAATGTGTCTGTGCTTCGGCCTTATGTTCATAATTACCACAGCAGTAATGATTCCTGATGAATCAGTAATGACCTTCAAATGCACACTGCAACTATTTCAGCTTCCACTTAATCAGGTAATGAAGTCACACGGATAGGCAGAACATCTTTTCAGATGCTAAACAACGCAAATTCCAAATGCTATTTTTCCCTCCTGATTTTCTTGAGTGTTACAGGACAGTGAGTGTACGAGCTGACATAATTCATCACTGCCTGCAGAAATTTGGAAGGGCTTACAGGTACCGTCATCTAACGGGTGTTTCCAATAAATCCCATCAATTTCCCCAAAGAATCCTCAGCAAGTGCGGGTAATACAGCGGGCACTTTCTGCCAGATGGGCGATGCATGACTGCACAGACATCGCTGTCCACTTCACCCTAGCGAGCAGGCAGCAGAGTGTGCATGCAGTCACTATCCATCATGCGAACTCGGCACCTACCCTACAGCAATCCTCTCTTTGCCACTCAGTCCTTTACCTGATAGCAAGATATGCATTACTTAAGATATTGCATTAATTAAGCAAGATATGCATTAATAAGCCTCAGCTGGACCCATTCCAGTTTAATTAAGCCTTTCTGGTACTGGGGGCCCCAAGCTGGACCCAGTATCCACCGGCCTCCGTGGCTGGCAGGGAGCAGTGCTGCTCACATCCCCCTCACTGCTTACAGGGAACCCAGAGCTGCTCCTCCGCCAGGCAGCCCCAGCCAGGACCACTGCCATGGGTACAGCCCTCCCCGGATCTCACCCAGCACTGCTCCAGCACAGCTGCTGGGAAGTCAATTAAAAGTCCACCAAACTTGGCAGGAACACTTCAGGAGCAGTGAGAATAAATACTTCTGATTTATACTTAGAAAAATTTGCCAAAAAAAAAGAAGCAAAATATTCAAGGAGCTCTGAAAAATAAGCCACATCCAAAATAAATGATTAAATAACAAAATAATGACTAGCTAAACTAAATGAAATTAGTTTTTTTTCCTCCTGTCTCTCGAGGTTTAAATATGTTTGCATTACGCTTCAGGGTGGGAAACGCAGCAGAGGTGAGCTGTGTAAACACCGACTGCTCGCTCACTTACATGCACGCCGAATTGGACTCTACATCCATGACCACAACTCTTTGCATCTTATTTTTCAAATACATCTTCCAGCCCCGCCCATCACTCCAAACCACACTTTAGCAAGACCTTCAAAGCAGATTTTGTAGTATCCTCATAGCTGAAAAGTCAAGGCAAGCAGCTTTCCCTCCCCTTCCCTTGCCCACAGACCCAGGCTGGTTGTCACAGCAGGCACCCAGGCTGGGTCAGGCACAACTTGCCCACGGTAAGTCACGCTGGCTGCTTCCAGTCCCCTGCTGGCCCTCCGTGCGGATGGCCATGCTTTCTAGGAGGACACGCTCCCAGAGGATGACCGCCCTGTGCTTCCCTGGGTCTCCGTCTTGCCTTCGTGAAGACAGGCCAAAATGTGCATTGTTCCGATCTTTGTCGGACGTCTTTAAGTCACCATGACCTTTGAAAGATGACCAGGTGGCCCTGAAGGGACACTGCTCAGCTCCCTTCGATACCTCCTATCAGTCCCATGGACCTACCCCCATCCATTTTGCTTCCGTGTTCCCTAACTCGATCGCAGGCCAACCTACCTCGTATGCAGTATTCTCAATGAAAACCTTTCAGCAGGCAAAGCTCCCAGACATGTGGCAGAAGCAACGTGGTGCTCGAGGAGGACCTGGGACCACACACCCCTGCAGCTCTTGCTCCACCACAGGGCCGCCGTTTGGAGGAGCACCGCTCAGCTTGCACATACACACGGGTTTTGTGCTTACTTGGAGAAGTGATCACCGGGCACGAGATGGGTATGAGCTAAATTAAATCTCTCGGTAGCATCGTTTTGGACTGCAGTTATCTGTCACGTCAAAGGACCACAACCACACATGCCCATGAAAAGCAGTGCACGCAAAACACTTGTAAACTACAGGTCAGCTGAGGAGAAACAGAGGAAATGAGGTCTGCCAAGCTTTCTGCCCAGAACCAAATGAGGACAGCTTGCAATTATACAACCTCATTGGTCCTGAGGAAACCCTGCACACCCCAGTTCCAGCTCTTCACTGAAATGTAACGCCAGCTAGCAAAACACTTCTCCTACCAGCACCAGGATCTGAGGACGGACGGCAGGTTCAAGTATTAAAATCTAAACAATAATTTATCATGACAGTTGTAAGAGAGATTGTTTAGGCATGATACGTACTTGTCAAGCATAACTGATGCTGTAAGAGTTGGAAGATAGAAACGTGGATATACTGTTTGATGCAATAGAGTGCAATTAATCTCTTTGAGAAAGCAGAAAGCACACACTTGAATGTGTTTGGTAAAAAGGGGTCAGAAGATGCCTATTAAACATCTTCTTTCCATGCTATAAAAATGTTTTTCAATGCATTCTTTGTTGTCTCACTTCTGAACAGCACACAACACACGCCTTACCCCAGTGAATAACATGCATAATCTGAAGAAAAGCACAGCAATGCTTTACATAAAAGACAGGATGGATAGCAGCTGCAATACTAACACTCTGCCTCTGCGCTTTAACATAAAACAGTGTTCTGAAAACAGAACTTTCTTGCTTGTTTTTTCCCTGTAGAAATCAACCTTATTTTTGGTTATAATTAATTTTTCGCAGAAAAAAATCCAGCATTCAGAATGGTTTTCATTTTATTATTTTAACACGGACTACCTACCTCCGTCATTAATTTCAGCTATGGGGGGTCTAAGAAATACATTGGTTACAAACCAGCTATTAGCAAAGGGATAAAGAAAAGCAGACAGCTAGTGTTGTGTTACGTACTCCTACTCGATAGCCACAACAAGACATTCATTATCAGTCAAGGTAATAGCCAAGGTTCTAGCTCATCCAGGAGCGAGACGTTTCAGTCACGGATCTGGAAATATGCATAATGGATATCTTAAACTTTTTCCCTGTTGGGAATAGCATGATTCACCACCAAGCAGTGCGTAATCTTTAAGAAAAAAGAGAGCTCCTTCCGCTGTTCTTGGCACTCGCTGTTCGATGGGAGCAGCTGGATGGATTCAGCCTGGTTAACATAACACCCTCCTACTTCTCCCTGTAATTTCCTACCAGCTATTTTTTCATGGCTCCGGATGCCTGAAAGTCCAAAATAAAGGCCAACGTCCTTTTTTAGAAGCAATAATTTTTCTGACAATAAGAGCAGGCATATCTGAGTAAATTGGACCTTAGTGTGCTCTTGGGAGAGAGCATCGCGTGCCGCTTACTCAGTTTCTGTCCTTTAATCCCTGGAACTCAGCCCCTGACCTAGGTCCTGCTTGGATATCCCCATGGCGAGAAGTGCTCTGCATATCCACCTCTTTTTCCCACGGGTCAAGCAAAGCCATGCCTTGGCCATACGGAATTAAAACCGAAATCAGAGAAAGCCTCCTTACCTGTACTGCTGGAGATGTTGACATCAATGCTGATATCCGATATGCCACCTCCTTTCAGAGACGCCACACACGTGTAGGTCCCAAAGTCTGTGAATTTCAAGTCAATGATGTCCAGGTTCGTGGTGCCAGGCGACACGTCGGGGTCAGTCTGTGTGATGACCATCCGTTCCGAGCTTCGCAAGGGGCGTCCATTTTTGAACCAGCTGAACGTCAGCTCTTCCGAAGGGACGGCTTCCACCTGGCAGGAGATTTTCACCTCTCGCCCAATCTGGATATTGTCATCTTTATGGTATGGGTCAGGGGTGATCCAAAAACGTCCTTTTTTTAAGGCTGAAATATACAATAAATAAATAAATAAATAAAATCACAGCAGTTTAGTCTAATAAAGCACCAACTGTGCACCATCAGACTTTGCAAAGACATATGTTCATGAGTCACTTGATACCTACATATCATGGTTAGGAAGTCACTAAAACCTCCCATGCACACGCTCAGCACATGGTTATCTTTTTTTGTAGGATGAGACCTTAATCGAGTATCATCACAGAACTTACAATGCTAAAATATTTGTCATTTCCAAAATGAAAAGTTGGGACTCGAAATAATTCATGAATCTTTGCTATCTGCTTCTGGATGTCTTTATAAGCCCTTCCTCACCCCTGTGGTATGGGAGCAGAGAGGAAACAGAGATGTCCATCTGGCATCGCTAATACAACCAGCAGCAGCATCTCCAGTCTATCTGGGAACAAACGGCTTTGTGCCAGCTGGTTAAACGGGAAGAGGGAAGCACATGCCCGAGGCTACAGCCTGCCCTAGCTCACAGCCGTGCCATCCCCTGGAGCAGCCTGGAGGGCTCCTTCTGCTCCTGCGGCTGCCCGGGGCAGGCTGCCGTACCCCAGTGCAGCACAGGGCTGCTGCCCACACCAGCTGCTTCAGGTGAGGAAACCGCTGCCGGCTCCAAAAGGTGACAGGGCTGAGAGTACATCTTCAGGTCCCAGCTGGCAGTCAATGGCAAAAGGCAAAAGGATGCTCTTCTGAGGTGTAGGTTCAGGGGAGAGCCCACGGCGAGTGCTGTGGGTGTACTTCTCCAGCTGGGTCTCACCAGAACAGAAAAGCCCATCCCGTACTTGCTGCAGCAACCTGAGGCTGAAGGCTGCACGTGCAGCTCTGAGAACATCATCACCCCGTACAAGGATCTCTATTTCCATCCATGTTTATTCAAGCTAGCAATACAAATCTAATTAAATCCCTAACCCACATGAAGCAGAAATGAGGCAGTCTCAGCGTCTCGGACGGGAGCCCCACGGCAGGCAGGGTTCTCGAGGCCACCTCTCAGGCAGGTTCAGTGCTGAGGACCCCATGCCAACCTAGGGCACAGCCTCCCGGGGGGATCGTTATTCCCCGCTATCGTCCTGGCAAGACGAGCATCTTTCACTAGCATTCCCTCATCAATCTACTATACAAGAGCAAAATAATTCTGCTACTCACTTAGTTATTTTTCTTGTCACTCTTTTAACGATTACAAAGCTATCAAGAACTATCACCGCTTACACCAGCAAACTGCTATAAAGCAGAGTTGGTTCAGTAGCAATTTTTGGAGCAGTGCCTCAGAGTCAGCCATTAGGTTCTTCAGATACACATATGTTTTGATGCACTGAATACAAAATGCTACTTATATATCTCAAGACCCCTACCCCCCATATATGTGTGCTTCAGTACGCATGCCTGTACACGTTGTTACGTACATGTTTATGTGCTATCTCCAACCACAAAGCCCCACGAGGAAAATAACAGTTGGAAATGTTACAAGCAGATATCCAAGTGGAATGCAAGTACTGGAAGACAAACGTCTGAATCCAACATTTCTTCTCATTGTGCTGACTTCGTGGTCTATCAAAAAGTTTTCCAGGTTGCCCTGCTTTCCCCTCCTGCTCTCTCTGCCCTCCCAGGGACAGTGCCCCTGGTGAGACGCGGTTGACTGAGGACATACTAGAGCACTCTCCGTTATTTATGCGCTTCGAGCCAATGAAGTGTGATGTTGTTACAAATGGCGAAGGCTATGAGCTGAATATTTCCGTGTCTGGATCCCATCTTTGGGGAACACACAGTTTGCACGTGCTGCGTGCAGGGAGCGTAACACCACCAAATGCAAACAGATGTCCAAGGCACCAAGCATGCAAAGAGAGTCTGGTGTGTTGGCTCCTTCCATCTCTGCAAGTGGTGAAAATGCTAATTCAGACTCAATTTTGTTAGCTCAGTAGCTCCTTGAACGGAACAATTCTGTGGAGCTTATAAATGCCTTGCTGAATTAGCACTTCCGCAGCTCTGAAAGAAATTAACAGTTAATTAATTAGTTGTGGTTTCTGTTCTGTTTGGTTGGCTGGTTTTGTTCAATGCGGGGAAAACAGCATAGCGTCTGGCGACCTGTGGACATCCTCTTGCTCGTGATGAGAGAAACTTCTTCCTTTGAGGAAGCTGGCCCTGCTCCTCAGAGAACGAAGGGACAGACATTGGCCGTGATGAGCGCGTCTGCCTAACCGCTGCTGTTCAGATGCAACCGTGCATTCAAAGCCCCAAGTGGCTGATGTGCTTTTGAGAATTTGTGAAGTTTGAAAATTTCACAAATTTTATCAAAACCGAATTTGCACGAAAATGTGCTAGCCTTTACCCCGCATCTCTCGCTCCCTTTTAAAAGCTGGGGAACTAACACGCCCTGTGATTCAAGAGGAGGAACCTCACATTGTAGGCCAGTTGGAAACTCACGGCAAATAACTTTGGAACACAAACTGAACTTTGTTTGGAAACAGATCAAAGAATGCTTACATCCACAAAACTCAGCAAATATATTATGCAAATGATTTGCTGACAAGAAAAAAGAACTCATATTAGGCATGATGAACGGCACATTTCAACCAGAAATATTTGCTAATAACTTCAACAAACTATTTTTATTTCTGATTTTTCTTGTTTGCTTTGAGTGCTCATGCACTCCTTGCAGCAGCTCCTCCCTCCTGTAAAGGATCAGCAAGGTCTAATAGAAAAGTCACAGTAACACTCATCGGTCCTTCGTTACAGCAAACTCTGAACACCAAAGAATTGCTGCAGAGCACATACCTAGCCTGAATATTTTGTGTACATCTAAATACAAGGAGTTTAAAGGAGGGCCGTGACTCTGTACTGTATGGAAAAAGTTAAGGAAATTGCTAGAAATTCTGAACTGGAGGAAGAAGTCTCATAAGCCAAGCCAGCATACACCCGACACTCATCAGGAACAGCCACGGGCTCCTCATATCAAACAATCCAATGACTGTAACACCGCCGGTAGCTCAAAGACAGAGCACGGCTTTTCTAACCGCATCCTCCAAGACCCAACAACCTGCACAGCTATCAGCATTTTCTTCTGATGCCAACAAAATCAGCAGCAGATCTGACTTTACAATGGAGTCTTTACAGAGTTAAGCAGCATCTTTTAACAACCCGCATCCGTAAATCCCTAATTTCACCTGTCACCACACGTAGTGATCTCCACAATTAACCCGGGTACCCTGGAATTTCTGACGTGCCATCAAAGAATTCACCATCCACACCTGGAAGTTGTCACCAGGACGCCGAGTGCAGGTGCCCAGCAGCACCTGGCAGCTGCGGGCGCGGGGCCGGAGGGCCGGGGGAGCAGGAGCAGCGTGGCGCCAGGATGTGCCCACGGCTCTCTGACCCTGCACAGGCACCCGGGACTTCAGCCAGAACGGGGTCCAAAACCCTTCCGAATGGATCAACCACTTTCAGGTACACTGGGATGGAGAAGAGGACCGTGGAGGGCAGAGTTCAGGGCACTCTTGGCTGGCAGGAGGGGCCGGGATGACCCTGCTCAGGTCTTTGCAATAGAAGTTACTGCAGCAATCAAGGGCCTCGTTAGCTAGCCTCAGGCCCAGAGCAAACAGGGTTGCCCTCAGAAAAAGGCCACAGAGCTAGCAGACCTCTCCAGAGTCACTGCACCTTCAGCAGTCCTGGGAATCCCAGGCTGCTTCTTCCAGATGAATGCTGTGGAGTCTTAGATCTGCACCAGCTGAATGTGGTTTCCAAAAGGACTTCAGAGCTCATTGATCTATTCTGTGCATCATGTACGGACCTCTTGGGAACACCTGAGCTGCGCCTGGTACAAGCCCGGTAGGTAAGAGAAAACACCTTTCTGTTTGTATTCTCCACGAGGGTTTGCATTCATAGTCAAGGAACAGGTTTGTGTTTTCCTCCTATGAAGGTTCTTGGACTGTAATTTGCAGGCATCCCCCTATATAACATCAACTACATTAAAACCTGCAGTGGACTTGGACTCCGGCTTTCCACTGCATTCCCAGTAATGTTTGAAGCATTGCTGGGAGGTTTCAGTCACAAATACGGGGTTATATGAACAGGAGATATGAGGTTAATCAGCAAAATGTGGGAGGTGATGCTGTCGGCATGCTAACCTCAGCTGCATCCTGGCAGAGATTTCATAACATAATCAACACACGGCTAGAAAATAACAGCCAATGTGCAAATAGGTCTGTACCTCCACTTTGAGGCTCAGAACGTGCCCAGGAAAGTGCCAGTCTTTCTCCAAAGAGGCCCCAAAGAACTGTGATGTGATCAAATAATCGAAGATGAAACAATTTTCATCCTCAAACTCTTCACAAAACTCTTCACTGTCTTTGCCCTCCCTCATTAATTACATTTCAAAGTAATAAAATTCATTTCAGTATCTCAAATGATAGGCTCAGGCCTATTTGCATTCATCAGGTTAAGCCATACTCCCACCCCCACCCCGACCAGCCCAAGATGCTCCTTTAATCCACCAAAACGTTCCTATCTCGCAAATGCACATTTCATGATATGCGCACGGCATCAAGCGCCGCCCCTGAGTACATCAGCTGCCGCGCTATTTGCAGGCTTCGACGGGATGGCTGTTGGCCACTGACTGCTTCCCAGGCTGACACGGGGCACTGGGGAACGCTCAGCTTTGGGTTTGCTGCTGCTTGTGTCTGTGTGCAGCAATATTAGGCAGCAGAACGGTGCAAATCACTGACTTTAACCCTGACTGAGCAGTTGGGTTCCACACGAGGTTCAGTCTCACCGACCAGAAGTGGCTTTGACTAATTCTCGTTGTTCCCCTCCGTGTTTTGTTAAGGATGGCAAGCAATTTTTGGTTTAAGCTCTTCGCAGTGAACAAGATGGGAATGTCTCCTGATAACGTGTCAAGCAGACGCGAGGACCTGCATGGGTCTTGAAGCGCCAGGAGTACATTTGGATGCTTACCGAACCCAGTACCCAGGACACCACTTGGTTCTGAGCACCCAGAGCTGGCATTTTTTCAAACAAATGCCGATACCTGCACCTCCAGATCCAACTCAGTGCTGAGATCCTCTGAAACTGCTCGGGGTTCTGCATTTCAGCTGCATCCCCTGGGTCGGGCAACGCAGCAATCCTCTCCTGTGCTCAGGCGTTGCTGACCCTTTGATGTTTCCCTCTCACACGCACAGAAATAGTTTGTGCTACTTGGAAAGATTCTTCACTTTATTTTTAAGGCCAGTGACAAAGAGGCCAAAGGTCTGATCCAAGGCTCATCACTGTGAATGATGGTCATTCCATGGCTCCTCTGTGTGCTGCACTAAGCCTTTTGCCTTGAATTCGGCTTCCCCACAAAGGACAAGAAGACACAAAAAGCACCAGGGGAACAGCTTGTTTGGAAGGCGAGCTGCAAACCCAGCTTCATTCTCTAGAAACTCCAGTCTGTTAATCCAGACACTGGCTGTTTGCTTTAAAGGACTGAGATGTAACTCTACAAGTTACTGCTGTGATCCTTGTACCAAAAGATGATTACTGGGATGATTCATTGGTCCTTGAAAGAAAGATATGAGGCAGACAGCGGGTAAAGAAAGCCAACCCTTATCGCCAGCTCTTGCTTCAATCACACCGGGCTCCTCGTCTCCTTGGAGCCTCACAGATGGGAAAAGCAATCCTGCTTTCGTATGACTGCAATTCAAAAGATTCACAACCTTACGACAAAGATTTTAGATAGTCCCTAAAAGACTTGTGAAATGCATTCGTAAACCTAAACCTTTTCCCTAATCTGTCAAGGCATCTTGAGAAGCCAACTTTTCTCATTGCACGCTAGTGCTCATATATTCCGTCTCTGTTGGTTCCCAGACTTTGTAGAGGAAAATAGAAACTCAACTTCCTTCCCCTCGAGGAGCAACTCAGATTGATTCTGAGTGGAGCTGTGGCACTGACAAGCACCTGAACTGGTCTATCTTCCAGGCAATGGCTTTGTAACACAGAATTCTGGCAATGACCAGATACAGTACTTGGTTACAACAGGTCAACGTACAGAATTAATGGGGTTAGTATCAATGGTGTAAGCACCTGGACTGGTTGATTTCATCATCAACGCATGATCTTTATAAAGCTATAGGTATCTTACTGCTGAGAAATAAGGAAAAACAACGTAATTTGACTTGCTGTGGTTACAGGCAGACACCAATGTATAGTGGTATGGTAAGTGATGTTTTCCTGCTGTAATTCTGAATTATTTATCCTCCCCAGAAATAATCTGTTTCTGACCCCAAACAGCTGAGAAAATGGCACATTTCAATTTACGACATTACTCTGATGCATTTTTTTATGTGACCTGAGCTTTGTTGCATTACAATACAAATAACCAATTCCAAAGCAATCACAAACTTGGACTAATATGCCTGACTTCTCTGTCAAGCGAATAAAGATCCGTGCTTAAGGTGGGAGACCATGTAATTAGCAGCTGACCGGGGGGCTGCACCGCCGGTGTCCTGTGAGATAGGAGCCATCCTAGCACACTCCCCTGCAACTCAAGTGAACAATAAATATTAATACCTCTGGCTGCTTTCTTACATACACATTTGTCAAAGCTATCATCCAATATCTACATCTGCACCACTGGGATGGGTCTCAGATTTGTGTGTCTGAATGATTAAATGAACAAATATATGAAACAAAGGAATCAGGACCACGACTACGCCTTGGAAACTGCAGCGCAGTCTGAATTCTCTGGTTTGTTTTTTAAATGGAAAGCTCAGCAAAAATGAACCTCTACTAAATAAAGTCATTCCCACAGAAGAAATAGACTCGTGGAATTTTTTCTCTGATATTTCTTCCTTCAGTAACACATCTACCTCTACCAAATCAACAGAAGTAAAAGGAAGTTCTTACCATAACCTCCATAGAAGCACCGAGTCCTCCTGTTCCTTTTGGCCATGGGCAGCAGAGTTTCAGTCTTTGGTATCTACAGGACGTTGCCTTAAACGGCATTATCAAACAGCTAAACTGAGTGGTGACAGTTTAACACCTGTCCAAAAGCTGTTTCTCACTGGTGAATATCACGGTGTAATCAGTTAAACTTCATCTGTCACATTAAAATACTTTTTGAAATTATTCTGCATACAAGGAGCACTGAAAACACATTTTTTTATTATTATTATTATTATTTTCCCAAACAACTAAACTTTTGAAAGCAAACTCAAGTCCTGCTTCAAAGCATAGAAAGGAAAGCTTTCAGAATTATGGTTTTCTAGCCTAATTCTAAACTACAAGACCAAAAACACACTCCTTGAAATCAGCTTTGTAGGTATCAGCTCTCCGTAATGAAAGTTTATCTAGGCTGCCACATCAGCTCGGTCTGCACGCTGATTCTGGACGCAGAGCAGCCTGCTCTGAAGTGTCTTGTACAAAATCACTTCCACTTCTTTCTGACGAATGACCCCCTCCATCATAGTCAGCACTGTTATGAGCATGTAACCACGTATAAACAATTTCAGTAACAAACAGGAGACAACATCTGCCAACTGAATCACGGCACCCTGCTGTGACCATCACAGCCACACCTACACCTGACACAAAGCGATGTCCCAGCTTCGCCCCAGGCTGGACAAAGCTAAGACCCACCATAAACACGAGCTTTGTGCCTCGCTTCAGTGAAGGCCCTGAGCAAGTGGTCAGGTCAGGGCTAGGAAAATTTGGTCTGGTGAAATGGACCTCATGGTGTGTTGGTGGCTGTGCGTTAAGAGCAGAGTACAACTTTGGGACAATAAGGAATATAAACGTTTACTAGCAGGCCTCTGATACTGAAATTGCAAGATTTTTGGGACAAAACCTCTGTGTCCAGCTGGTGCTTTAAGAAGTCAATTTTCCGAACAGCAAGGACAGTAAGACTAATGGATTTGGGGGAATAATAAAAGCAGAAAAGCATTTAAGTCCAAACTCAGAGTTGCATAAAGAATTGTACAATATGGTTAAAATGCCACAATTCTAAAACCAAAACCAGAGGTTACCTTGGGTAAAGCCATTCTTTGGTCAACGAACAAAGACAAGACTATGGAATGGCTTAGGTTAGAAGGGACCTCTGGGTCCAGTCCTCCAGCTCTGTCAGGGACACCCAGAGCAGGTTGCCCAGGACCACATCCAAGTGGCTTCTGAAATTCTGGCAGGGAGACTCCACAACCTACAATCTAACAAACCTAAGATTTAACAAACCAGAAAAGGGGGGCAATGGCTCTTCCAGTACCCCTCTGCACCACAGAGGGGCAAAGGACACTGAAAGAGCCAGAGACGTTTAAGAGTCTGAAGCTGCATGAAGTCACAGTAGTGGAGTCTCACCACCTCACAAGAAACAAATCCCGCCTCAGAAGATACGGGGTCCTCAGCCACAGCTGTGTTTCTACAAACCTCCTCACTGCCAAGTGGAGAAAATAGAAAGGAGAAAATAAGAAAGGTTAAAATATATGGTTAAAGGCTCGTATATCTGCTGACAAGTAAATATAATGCATGAGGAAGAGAAATGCTGCAGTTCACGGGTCCTGCTGCTGTTCCTCATTGTCACTGTGTGCTGAGCACTTCTAATTAGACAGCACCCCGGCGGCAAATTGAGCTGCTCAAGCAGCAGCCTTCGGTGCCTGAGCTTTTCCCTCCAGATATGCTCATGTTTCCACAAGCCCTTCTGTTTCCTCTTTCCACTCTTCACCTCATTTCTTGTGCTATTCTGACATTCAGCTACTGCAGTCCCAGTGTCGCCTTTAAAAAAAAATAAAATTAAAGTATAGTTGTGCGGCGACAGACACCTCTTTCCATCCAGCTTTTTGTCTCTGGCAGATCTTGAACACCATCCTGCACCACCGCCCACAGGGAGCCATCCTCGTCCCAGGGTGCTTAAGCTGAGCCTCAGATAAGTCATGGCAGAAGTGGCCTGGCCTTGCACAAGACCCGCCACAGGGACCAAATCAGTGCTCATTTCAGTGATTCTCAGCAAGAAAGGTCACTCCCTCTGGTCATTCTGGAGAGCAAAGCAAACAAAAACAACTGCTTCCCCTAGGAAAAAGATAAAATAAAAAAGAATATATATATTCTACCATATATATATGGTAGAAATCTACCAACACTTGCTTTGTCTTCTGCCAGTTCACAGGACCTAGAAACTCCTAGATCGACATCTGTGCCTCTATCCATGGGCTCCACCTTTGCCTCTTAAAGAGATTCCAAACTGGCTGAAAAGAAGGGGGTTGGGACAGATCCTTCAGCACTTTCTGCACAGCACCAGCCTGCAGCATTTTTAGAAATAAAATAAAGTCTTGCCAGCTTGCCTCCACAGCAATTGCATCTATTTTGTACTCCATTATTCATATTCGGTCTTGGCTGGCGGGGGACCGTTGGGTCAGCCAAGGTCAGCATCATGCTGGTGGTTGAGTTTTCCTCTAGCAGGGAAAACTCCCGTACCTGCATGGTTCATCCGTACAACCCCACAGCTGCTGGGTCCATATCTCGGCAAGACATGGAAACTTCCTGACTCTGAAAGAAGGCCTGCACATTTCACTCAAAAGTAAAAATAAAAAATAATAAAAAAAATCAGTCTAACATCAAATAAAATTACTCGTACACTCTGCGCAGAGCCTGCCTCACCTGCGTTAGCTGCAAGGAACGGTGGTTGGTGTTCTCACAAAGGAGAACACTCTCCATGAGAAACCACTCCTGCTGAGCGAGCAGGCAGGGGGCACCTTGCTTGGGCAGGAAGGAGAGCATTAAAAAATAGTGTGAGTACAGAAAAGAGCTTTTACGGGGAATGCAACCATGTTGACCTCTCTTCTCAAAATTCAAATTTCTTAAATAAGGTGTTTCAGACTGCAAGATAATTTTGGCCAAATTATGCTGCCTGAATGTTCCCTATACTCATCTTCCTATACTAAGAAAGACTGAAGTTCAGTCCTCTTAAAAAAAAAAAAAAAAGACATTCTCAACATTTTACCAACACCTTATTTTTCCTCTGTCAACAAGGCTTTAGCTTGAAGTTTTTTTAAAACTTTAACTCTCAGGAGCTATCAGAACAATTAAGTTGTCAAGCATCTTCTACTAGAGCATCTCCAAACTTTTTAATATCAAGCAATTATTTGGCACTTACAAGACCAGATGCATTCACATTTCCAATTTAAATGCAAATACAATGGAGAGATTTCAGGTTTTGTTTCTATTTTTATAAATGCTTTTAATTTTTAAAAGAAAAGGATTTATTATTTTGGAGATGCCATGTCTTTTTTTACCTGTGTTCCAGTTACTGGCTTCTATTTCTTTTACTGCTTTTCCTTTATGAAGGGAGAGGAGGTGTAGAGCAGGTCCCCAGAGACTCTCAGGTGAGGAGGCAGCTCAGGAGGTCTAGCCCATCCTCCTGCTCGAAGCACGGTCAGATGGATGAGCTCAGAGCTGGAAGGTCTCCGAGGATGGGGGCAGCACAAACCTCTGGCCCCTGGGAGCTGCCCCAGTGGTGTCACACCGTTACAGAGCCGATTGATAAAGTGGTGACAAACCGGCAGCTGGCGTTCAGGGGGGGGTTGAAACCCCAAGCAGAAGAAAGTGAAATAACCAAAAGCGTTCCTATGACATGATGTTACAGCCTGCCAAGGCATGCCATCACTGCCCGACCTGTGCACCCAGGGCTACCCCGTCCCGCAGACCTCCCACCTCGCAGGCAAACGGCAACTTTGCAAGTCTCATCACAGGGCAGGCAAGAATTGGGATATAAATTAAACAATTCAGAGAAGCTGACACAATCCCCAGTGGGCTGTGCACTCGCCAAACAAATTATAAATCCTCTGAACGTTACAGCTGGGCGTTTTCGAGGGCCAATGCCTTTATAAAGTTTAGTTCTTGTGCCAAAGCTGTCAAAAAATGAAAAAAAAAAAAAAAAAAATTGCCTCGCGGAGCTTTCCTGGATGCCAAAAAGCAATCCATTGCAAATCTTCGCTCTTCTCTCTGCCCACAGTGCAAGTGAAACTCAGCCCGCAGTGCTTGCCTTTCCTGCAAACCCAGAGCAAAGCCCAAACTCCAAGGTTTCGGCACTGGATTGTCCCCATCACTGAGGGCTTTATTCTACCGAAGGGCTTCGTGACAGCCTGGATTCGTTCCAAGGCGGGATGCATTTCCCATCAACGCTTCCCTTTTATTTCACAGTTCAGTGCCCCAGAAATGAATCAGGATCCTACAGAACTTTCCAAAATCATTTGTCAGAGACCTACCAGCCTCATTCACAGTTGTCTGATGCGATACAAGTAAGTACATTAAAACACATTTCAAGGTCATCAAAGTGCCAGATTGAAGAATTTTTTTTTTCTTTTTTTTTTTTTTCCCTCTCTCTTTTCCTTTTCCCTCCAGGATGAGACAAAATTTTGAAAAACTCAATTATTTCTGTCAAAACAAAATGCTGATTTCGTTAAGACTGCACAGACCTCATCATGCAATAATCAGCCAAGGTCTAATACCGTATGAAACTACAACACCATACCCACGCACAAGAAATTACCGGCTATCAGCAGTTCATATTTACGAGCCAAGAGACAGTGAGTGTAACTTTTTCCCTTGCTCTCTACTGAAGAAAGTACATGGGCACCTGGAGCAGCCCCACTGCCAGGGCCACAAGGAGAGACCGAACGAGTATCACTCCTCTGCCTTCATAGAAACGTGGGGCCTGACAGGCACCACAGGGTGTGGCACAGCAGCAAACTTCTTTAAAAAATAAGATTTCTGTACACAAAAACCCGCAGAAGTCCTAATGAAAGGGCAGAAGAATCAATAAACCATCTCCATTTTTATATGGAACCACTTTATGAACTCGTCCACAATACAGCCCAGCCTGGGAGACAGCACATACGCCTGAGAGTGCTTCTGCAGATCATAAAAATAAATGGACTTATTAAACTCCGAAGCCTGACTTTTCCACACATTCATTCTCAGAGCTGTAAACTTTTAGGATAGCGCACCAGTAACTTATGACTGTAGCAGCACGCTGGATGTGCCACGAGATCGGGCTTTCTAGGCAAAAATCACCGTGAGGGTGGTCAGGCACTGCAACAGGCTTCTGAGCTAGGTGGCTGGTGCCCCAGGGCTGCCAGTGTTCAAGAGGCATTTGGACAGTGCCCGGTTAATATGCTTTAATATGTCCTCTTTAATATGTTTATATGCACTGCCAAAACCCAAATCCCACCTAAAACCTGTGAGCAATAGCTCTGTTCTGGCACTGGGCACCAGCCCGTGGGGGCCCTGCTCCCATTTCTGTTATTAACAGCACCTGAGGACCTCCCAGGGGGGACAGCAAAGTGCTGATGTGTAACCATGCAGCCATCATTTTAGACTTTATGTCACGCAATTGCTCTAAGACAAGAAGGGAAAAGCCAAAGAAAAGGCTCTGGGATAAACAGAGCTGTGGTGGGCAAACAGAAGAGAAACCAGGATTACAAGCATGGATATCAGAAATACCAGATTTCAGTGCATATTTTTCTTTTAAGCCTAATAGAAAAGCAAGAAAAGTATCATTTATTTCACAATCTGGGTCTGTGTTTTTTTTTTCAAGACATAATGAGATAGGTACTTCCAGCAATCTCAGCCTTAAATTGTATTTCTCCAGAGTGCTTTTTGTTCAGCAAAAGCTTTTGTGCTAATGTAGAGCATAGGTCACTTAAAATTATTATTTTATATTTAAGCTGACAGGGAATCCCACCCCTCTGAAAAATTAACTCTAGACATTATGTTTCCGCTTCACAGAAGGGAAAAGTCACAAAGTCAGAGTCAACTGGCATTACAATAATGTTGCAGTTGCAGTGGAAGAGACGAAGGAGTCTCTTTAAAGAAGGGAAAGGAAGAACTCACTGAGGAGGCAACAAATTTGAGCTTGTGCATGTTGACACCCTTCCAAATAATAGCAGTGCTGCAAATTTGAAGACCTATAAAACATCTCTCTGGTTCTACCTGATGCCTAGGTGTCCTTCAAAGATGTTACCCAGCATTTTGCTCTCTTCCTGGATGGAGGAGCCACCTTACAACCCTCGTTAGCAAAAGCCCTTAGTTCTCCAGTAACATACTGGTACCTATAGAGAGATTTATTTATGTTTTCATTTTCCCCTTCACAGCGCCTTTGGAATATTTTTTCTTCCATGTTCTCATAATTTTGAGTACTGGTTCATGTCATGTTGAAGCTGTACAGTTTTCCAAAAGCTGTTGGCATATGATTATCTTGATTCCTGCCTCTTTCGACATTTTCAATTGTCACCCAAACACTGAATGGTATTGTGACAGTCGTGTTTTTATGCACTGTCTTAAAGCTTATGAGGTCAATATTACATTTTCTCTACTCTAATGCCTTGTAGTTTCTTCTTCAAATACGCACTGAAGAATAGAATAGAATTTCTAAGAGAAATCTTTGAAGTGAAATACCTCCAAGAGCAAAGTCTTTTTCTCACTTGAGTGAGAGGAGTCAAGATCCCCTTAGAGCTTCCTCTGCTTTCTGGTGGTTTTGTCTAGAAATCCGTCGCAGGAAGCTATTCTACTCATCAGTCTGAGAGCAGGAAATGAAGATGCCACTGAGAATACCCACCAACACTCAAATGCCAGCAGACTTGCAATCATCTAAAGAACCCATTAATCTAAAGGAAATACTGAGAAACTTCCATAATTAGGGTTGGTGAGCAGCCAGCTCTGCTGAAACGAGACAGCATTCCCTCCTTCTCTGACCCGGACACCTTGACAGATGACGTGTTTGATGGAATGAAGTATTTTGCAATAACTTTGGGTAGAGTTAAACTGATAATGGCATTCTTCAAAATGGCTGTGTTTCGCAGACTTTCTCACTAAATGGCGACTTCGCCGGGTAAACAACGCGTGGCCTCGTTGCAGAGGCAGCTGTGCCAGCTGGAAAAGCCCCATGCACCGAGTCATTTATTTGCCTCTGGTGAGCTCCTGCTCAAAGCCAACGGTGGAAATGGAGGACATCACATTAAATCTGTGCCTCTTAAATGACGTGTCGGTACTCATCACAACTCTCTTCATCATCTCAGCAAAACTTTTGCTAACGTTGTCTGATGGGTGGAAGAGAAAGGCACTGACCCCGTGATTCAGTAGAATGGTGAAAAAGGAAGCCAACTGTGGCTCACAACTTGCTAAAGAAAGTGGTACCTGTAAAGTACCTCACTTCGTCTGCAAGTGGTAATTTGACTGCCAGAGCAGGTGGCGAACAAGGGAGCCTCTTCCCCAGCAAACGCGTGCACCGCCTGGTGTTTTGCGAGGGATCTGTGTTCACATGAACCAAAGAGCAAGCGTGCAGCGTGTTTTTGTTGGAAGGACTTCCAATTCCTTGTAAGATATACAGGCAAAAAGGGGAAAAAACAACATCCAGAGACGGTTATGACTAAATGGGTGCCTTGCTACAATGGCAGCTTTGGTCTGCTTTACTTTCAGAACATCTTCCATGCCAATGCTCGCTCAAAGAGGAGGAAAGTGAGTAACAGCTAAAGAGATCACACATAAAACGCTTATGCATAGTAGGAGGGAGTGAACCAGGACCACGAGTGGCACCTGCTATCCCACTGCTGCTGGAGCAGTGCATGGCAGTCACAGGAGCGTTATGTGCACCCCGGACACTTATGTAATTATGTTTATTTCTTTTTGAAAGATTCTCTCTGATTTTAGATTTATTTATTTTTAATTAAATGTATGGCAGTCATATGGCACCGTCCACAATGGATTCAAAGGAAAGTGTGATGGGTATTTACGAATTTGGGCAGTCAGCCACAAAGACAAGAAAATGCCCAGAAAAAAATCAAGAGCTGCTGGAAGATAAGGCAGCATCAATGGGATGAAGCACACACAATAAAGGCATGTTTGGATAAATGCACAGTGAAATTTAGTAAGTTTTAAGGGGAACAAATTTAATCCAAGCCCTGATGGCACTTTTTACAATTTTACATTCCTATCTGTGTAAGATTAGGGGATTATTGTCTAGTCCTGGGATCAGTAGTCCAACCTGAGAGAAGCTGCAAACTCCAATTACCAACTGCTTCTCCTGCAAGGCTTAGTTGCCATTTTAACCAAATACTCTTTTCTCCTCAGCTGCTGTGTGAAAATCCTGATAAACAGCAACAGAAAAAAAGAGATGAAAGAGAGAGAAGCAATCAGCTGCGGGCAAAATGCTAAGAAACATATACACAAAGTAAAATCCAAACTTGGGTGCAAATTTCTCTCACATCTCACTGCTAAACTCAGCATCCCTTTTAGAAAATATAAATCAACTAAGGCCAGAGTGAAAAGATTTTTTAAAGACAATTCTTTCCCTTTAACAGAAATAATAGTAGAGGGGAAAAATCATAGCATGCAGCCATGTACCGGGGGGCTGCACTTCGCTGATTTGATGGGGTGATGTTCCTTGTGGTGGTTGCTTCTCAGAATTAACAGCCACACAGAAGAGAAGAAAAAAAAGAACCTTCCTCAAATGTTTTAATGATATTTTGTTCAACATCTTGCAGCTCCTAGGCATCTCACAGGCATGGGCTTCTATAAATAAAAATGTGAGGGCATATCATTATTATGCTATGACTCATGGAATTTGTATCTGCAGGGAGCTAGGGACTTGGCTTTTCCTCTGGGCTCTCTGGTGCTGTCTGCTGGGTCAATTAAAATACTCAGATTTCCTTTCACACAAAGCCTTTCCTCTCCCTTTGCTTATTCTGAGCGTGTTTCACTCACATCTTCCCTTCACAACCTCATCACCGTTGTAAATCACAGCAAATTAATGTTGATGCTGTGTTCTTGAAACAACACTGCTTTTGCCTCTTGAAAACAAAACCCCTAAGCCAAATGTCAAAAATTCAAACGGAAATCCAATATTACAGATAAATTTGTAGACTTCTCCTGATAAACTCCTGCAGACCTAGGCTGATGTGGTGCTCTCTCCCTGACCCCCAGAACAGAAA
Source organism: Oxyura jamaicensis (assembly GCF_011077185.1). Taxonomy (NCBI): domain Eukaryota; kingdom Metazoa; phylum Chordata; class Aves; order Anseriformes; family Anatidae; genus Oxyura; species Oxyura jamaicensis. The sequence goes on along the minus strand of NC_048897.1, from coordinate 52,878,955 downwards.
TAGCTTCTAATTCATCATCCTGCTGAAGAGCATAATACGTTGGGCAGTAAGAACTGAACAGGGGTTACGGCTCTCATAAAATATTCACACCACTGGCTCCTTATACAGCAGTTTCTCCTGAGTATGATTAATCACATGGAATTACTGAAAGTTCCTATAGCATGGGAGTTTATGCTTCTGTAGCATTTGTAGATTAGATTACAGAAAATTAGTTTCAGATGAACTGTTTGCTTCAGGTAGATTAGTCCACTCAGATGATGCCTACCAGCCAAGTGAACTCCGCCTTCAAACCAACTGGCCATGTCCCTGGGGTTACCCAGAGAGCGGTAAACAAGTGGGGAGAGTTTCTTTCCACCTGGCAGTAATTGCTCTGCAAGCACTCTTCTCTTACTTTTATCTAAGGCAGACATTTAGCCTGCTATTTAGCATAATTAAAGCATAGATACTAATCTAAAGCTCCTACCCAGGGAGCAGTCGTCTGATGGCAGCAGATTCACAGCAGGCACAACAGCCTTCATTTCAGTAACGTGCTCAGCTGACGGGAAGGAAGAAAAGGGTGAGGTAGGAAATGTCTCCAGGAGCTCAGGACCCATTTAGAGGGAAACTCTGCCACAGCCCATGCCCTCAAGGCTCTGCTAAAAGTGTGTGTGCAGAGGAAGGGCACCCTTCCTACTCATGGGCGATGACACGGTGTCCTTTGGCAAGGATTTGTCCCTCCTTTGAGTGAGAGCTGCTGCATCTATGTGGTACAAAGAGGCACCGCCTCACCCCAGGCACCACCCCAAGCAGGGGGCTGGAACCCAGCACAAGAGCCAGTGGCTACCTGAAGCCAGCACCAATTCACTTCATGCATTACTAGAACTGACCAGAAATACGTTTGGAAATGCAGGATGCCACTATGTGAACATAGGTTAGGGTTCAGTTTATCCTCCAATGTAAAGGCTGCTAGTTTGCCAGCTCAGCTTACCTCTTACAATGATGTTGGTGGACTTTTTTGCAGGGTTTCCGACATTGTTATTGGCGACACAACTGTATGTGCCAGCATCCTCCGATGTGATGGCAGGTATCGTCAGCGTGCCGCCGTTGAGGACCGTCTTCTCAGGCAGGACGCCGGCGGACCTCACCCACGTCAGGCTGGGGGCTGGCTCCCCTCCTGTTGTCACACAGACTAAGGTGATCGCCTCCCCAGGGTTCACCACTATGGGGTCGTCCACAAGAAGCTTAATTGAAGGGGATGCTGCAAAACACAAGAGAAAAAGGAAGGTGGAGTGGGGCAATACCTGTGCCGTTGCTCAGTCCGGCCGAGTACACTCAAGTCAAGTACGATCAGCAAAGGCTTCAGCTGTGGTGCTCCTCGGAGGACCGCACATCCTCTGAGAAGGCTGCTCCCTGTCCTCCTGCTCCGCCTGGCTCCACACGTCCCCTGCTCCGCACCCTGCTCAGGCACCTGCTTGTCCCTCGCTGTCAAACGGCGGGCGAGGATTTATGTGCAGCCAGCCCCGCGGCCGTGCTTGGGAAGAAACATATAATGCACGGGATAGGTGCCAGCACGCGGGATTTTCAACCCTGGAAGAAAAGCATTAGTAACAATCTTCTTTGGCACAGACACCACGGCGTTCTCTTCAAGTCAGATCCTCTCCATTGAAAACCAGCCCTCTTAATCCGCCCGCCTCCCCGATGGACTCCCTGGGACTTGGCTGTGAGCTGAGAGGAACTTGCAGAGTTTGAGTCGCGTCTGCCGAGTCAGGAGTCACCCCGTGGGACACCCCCGGCACACTTGGAAGCAGAACACAGCTCAGGCCCTTTTATCCTGCTCGGGCTGTGTGCCCGGCAGCCCACAGTAGACAGCACAGCCCCAGCTCCATCCCCTCCCTCGCTGGCAGGTGGGAGAGGTGCAGGCTAATTAGGCCCCCGCTAATTGCCACGCAGAGGGCAGGAGGCCGAGGGCCTTTGGGCAGCACCACTGCCAAGCCAGCTGAACTACACCGCAGCACGGGCTGATGGCACGACGCCGCTGCTCTCAGAAAGGAGAAGCCGGTGGTTAAATTTAATTCTCCCTCCTTGCCTCTCCTTTTCCCTGAAATACCTGCACACGACGTACGGGGAGCAATGGGAATGCTCGGTATGAAGGGACACGGCAGGGCGATCCGTTTTAGATGCTGAGCTGCGGTTTGTAGTGAGGGAGCCACCCTGACTGGATTAGGGCCTTGCTTGAAGGAATACTCCAAGCTGCACAAAGGATGAGCCAAAGCCCAAACCACATCGCTAGCCCAGAAAACAGCAGCGCTAGACAAATGTGTGCATAAAGGTGGAGGATGGAAGTTCTGTGCAAAATCTGGGGAAAGAAAACCGGAAAATGTGACAGGAAAAATAAAAGGAAATAAAAATGTTACATCTGGAAGTGGCGTATCGCTATCGCTGTTTTGTAGAGATATTCCTCTGTGCTCTGCTTTATATGTGAATCTTATTTTGATATTAAAAGAATATAATAATCACTAAAGGCAAGTACAAGCCAACTACAAAATAAGAGTTTTCTTTACTGGGCACCCCCCCAGGAGGAGCTGGCTCTCTGCTTTCCAAGGGGAAGCACTTCTTTCCTTTACTCCCGTCCCCAGCAGAGAGGCAACGGGCCATGTCCCAGCCAGGGAAACACAAGAGAGCAGGAGCACGGAGGTTTACGGGCAAAACCTCTTCCAGCTCCTGCAGGCTCAAGATCCCACGGACACTTCCCAGTGTCAATTACTGGGCTCGTGTAACCGACAGCAAGGCAACAAGGCCCTCTTCTCCCTCCCTCCCCACCCAGGTACATGACTTTTCTTTAACAGCTCTGGCAAGGAGCTGTTCCCTGCTCTCACTGAGCATCCAGCCATGAGACAGGGAACAAGAGAACCACCAATAACGCTTCAGAACTTCGAACAAAAGATGAAAGCTCCAACGATGTCGACCCAACCTGGTGCTGCTGTTCACCGTAATAGCCTCCTAATCCTCCAGATGAAAGAGGGCCCTTTCCAACCTTCAGGTAGAGAGACAAAGCCAGCAGCTGATGTTGATAAAAATGCTGTGATACATCCCTTTCATCACAGCACTCAAAACAGTAAGTACATGGAAATTATGGTTTGCATACAGCAATTTCTCCTTGCTTACACCACACACTTCACTTAACTACAACCTACCCCGCCAGGCAAACACAAACAAAAATCCAGCAGCACGTTCAGCGACTACCACGAAAAGCCTGCTTTAAAGCCAAGAATACTCAATAATTCAGAGGAGATACGAAGGGCTCCAGCAAATGAAACTCACTGTAGCATATCAAGGGTCAAACGTCTATTGCAAAGAGAATACGAAACCACAGGAACAATGATCTATTATTTTGATATTTCCTTGCTTGAAATCCTACAGACAATCAGCACTTCATGGCAGCGTCCCAACAACACAGAGCCTCTTATTTTCAGCTCTGCGGTGCAGCCAGTGACGGGATTTGCTCTGGCCGAGTGTCACACGCATGCTACCAGGCTCTGGCTGGGGGATGGAAAGGCTGGGAGCCTCCTGGAGGTCCCCTGGACTTTGTCCCTGCGTGCTGAGCGCTGCTGCCAGCCCAAGGCTTCCCATTTCCAGGAGCGCCTTTCTGCTCTCACTGCAGCAAACCCTGACCTTTCCTCCTCCAGCCAGGGACGGGCAGGGGTGGGAGTCAACGCGCTGCTGCTTTTGTGCCAAGCGTGGATTTGGTAAAAACCCTCTGCCATGTCGGATCTCTGCCTCTTCTAGTTTCAGTGACAGAAAGAAGAACTGCCAAAAGACAGCTCAGCCACCTCAAACCACATTCCAGCAACCTCCCCCTGCGGTAGCTGTCCCTCCCTGCGGACAGCCGGCAGAGACCAGAGGGCAGCTCAGTCTGCACGGGTGACATGCAGGTGCCTGCAGATGGTGACACCGCCCTCAGCACGAGGACCTTCAAATGCTTCAGGAGCCTACAGATGTGAACGGGCAGAACGTGCCATTTTTAACAATGCATGTGCCGGTCTCCCTCTGATCCCAGGGCCCTGCAAATCTTCTCAGACCTTCAGGAAACTGAAACTTTGCCCTCATCTTCTCTCTAAAATGGATTTGTTGTCTCATTCATTGTTAAATTCTGGGGGGTAAACACACATACAACACAAAACAGAACTGTTTAATTCATTGCCATGCTATATTTTCAGTCCAACGTGACTGAAAAATAGAGCAGGCATTTATAAAGATGACAAGATGATCCCGAGCAATTATTATAGTTGATGATTATACCACAATAGTGTTGATGGACTATTAAAACTCACGCTTCAGGGCATCATTTTTTATTTTTTTTTGTCAAGCAGGAGGACAGACTATGAGGTATCTGTCTGCTGCACTGCTTGTATAAACTCTTCCGAAATGTCTCTTGGTGGCTCTCGTTAGGGCCAGGCTGAGGTCTGATCCTACTGGGCTCTGCCCGTCGTTACGCACCCCGTGCGCTTGTGATGACGGAACCCAGCCAGGAGAGCCACGGTGCAGTCCCAGCCCCAACCCAAAGTGCAAGATTTGCTTAGATAGCAGGAAATCGTGCAACTGAGTCAGGAGGAAGAGGAGACAAAGACTTCTCCAAGAGACCTGACTCATATTAAAATGACACGATTGGAAAAGCCGCTGCGTGCAGTTGTGCGCTCCTGGCACAAGTCGGAGCGACGCCGGAGCTGTGTTGGCTGTCGGTGCTGCGTCGGGGAGCTGTGCCTCCGCCTCCAGCACACAGGCGGTGGCACCCAGCGGCACCCACACCGTCTGCGACAGCAGAAATACGAGGGTGAGCCGCGCTCCCTTCCACTTGCACAGAGCACCCTGAAACCAGGCTGGAGCCCGCACTGACATCATGCCTGCTCAGTTGTAGATAGGCACAAGAAGATAGGCGTTGAGGCTGGTGGAGACCCTCGCATCCTCACTATAAAGCTTTCACACGGTCTCAGCTGACGAGAAGCATATTGCCGTGCCAGTAAGCCAGTGATTTCTGCCTCCAATCTTCATTTTATTACACAAGTTTTGCAAAAAGTTAGTTTCACCAAGCAGGCTACTTGGCTGGTTGCCACATTTACACAGGGCTCTTCTCACATGAAAGGCACTTTGAGATCGAAGTGCTTCAAAGCCCCCAGAACTCAGCAGGTAGATGTGCAATCAAAAGGAAAGATGCGTGACTACACCAGCCACAAGTTCCCTCTGAGTAGCCGCTGCCTCCTGCCATAGGAATAAGTTCCTCAGTTTCTGCTTAAATCTTGCAGAGATCCCTCAAAATTCGACGAGAAGGTTTAAGGATGTTTTATTGTTTTCCACGGCTGTAAGACTGAATTTGGTTAATCATGCATTATGCCTTTTATTTACTTCTATCCTCCTTCTTGCTCGTCTTTCCAAACCGTCTGATGTTTTTCTTCTCCTTCCTAGCCCCAGAGCTCCATCCCTTCATACCACAGAACCACGTTTGGGTCATGGAGACATCCTGACACACAGATCAGGACCGATGTCCTCAGTGTTGTGTAGAGTCGAAGACTGGTGGATTTTACAGATTTAAGCACTATTCAGCACCGGTTTGGGAAGTTCATCAGGACCAACACCAATGTCCGATACCAAACCTGGCGGAGACACCGATGGTGCTCACGTGTGAACTCACAAATTTGTACAGAATTTCTGATGCAGCAAAAACATCCCTGTCAAAATCAGCCCCGACTAAGCGGAGTATGTTATCGGCCCAGAGCCACTTCCAAAGTTTCTTCCTGGCTTAGGTCTCCCTTGGGTGACCATCAGCCGTCCGTCCTACTGAGACAAACACCGGGCCATCCAGGTGTGGCAAGCAAAGCATCTCCCAGCCAGAGCCTTCATCCCGGCACCAGCGCAGACTCGGCCAGGCAACCTGCCCAGCGGAAACCTTTCAACTCCCTGATAGGAATAATAAACTTTGTAATACCACAATAGCAAGCTTTGGTAAATATTTCCACGGGGGAGTGCATGGAACAAGCTTTCCAAACATCCTATTTGGACACCGCAATGAGAACGGCTCCGTTTTCAAAAGGGCTCTGCGTCTTTGCCGTGCTTTAGAAGCAGGGGTTTCCGAGCGCCAGCCCCACGTTTCCAAGTCGTGGTTGGTTTGCCAGGGCACAAAGGGAGCCGCAGTGCCGCTGCGAGCCCTTCCCTGCGAAGAACAAGGCGCTACTCATGGCGAGGGAAGCTGCTCGGGTCCCATTCATATTGCAGCTGCAGCCTTTTTAAAGGGACTTCAGTTCAGAGGCTTTCGTGTGCAAGCACTGCTTCTGCGCCCCGCGTATTTCACAGCACCGCGGGGCCTGGCTGTGGACACCGCAGCGCGTGGCAGAGTCACAGAGAGCCACTGCGGGGACGTCAGGGCAGAAACCAAGGCCCAGACATCGTGGAGAATTTAAATCAGAACTGAATCAATTTGTTTTCAGTTATATTAACATGCGCACACAAGACAAGTTGGGCACTGTTGGCATACAGACAGAGATTAACTACAAGAGGTGTCCGTGACGTGCACCGATCCCACGGAGCAATAAAACAGCACACAGCAAGCATTGCTTGATTAATGACTTGAGCCAAAGTTTGCCAGATCCAGCGCAAAGCTAGCAGTCATTAAGCCATGATTAGCACCCTAATATACGTGCTTAACAACAGCAGCCTACCAAGCACCTCTGACACGACAACCTAGCTGTACAGCAGAGTGTTTCCAACGTCAAACAGAGCCGCCATGGGATCGCTGGCAGAGAGACTGGAAACATCCAGTTATTGACCCGGTGCTGATGTTAACTGAACGTGAGAGCAGCAAAGTCTGGACTGCTGCCGGGGCTGGGTGGCCGAGACAGGTCTACACCGAGAGGAGAAAGACATCTGACACCGCTGTGGCATACAGAAGAAACCTGATGCCAAGGTGTGTTAGAAGTACAATAAAGCAGCTATACGTATCTGGACTGGGTAGACAGAACGGGGGAAGAGTCGCAGTTGGCTCTGAGGATCACTGGGAAACACAAAAGCAAGCTAACCATTTAGTAGCCACGTCAAAGGACAGCACCGAGTTATGTCCCTGACAACTCACTCATCTATGATGAATAAAAATGAGAAGACATCGTTTCCTCCAGTTTTGGGAATTATTTCATATGCAGAACCGAAGTGATAGAACATAATTGAATTACACTTTCTCATATATATGTGTGCATGTGCATCCCTTTAATTTACAGGGTTGATTTCCTGCAGGAATACAACGCATATGCTCATAACACACATACACATTATCAACAGTCCCTTGCAAGTCAGAGCAAAAAGCGGTCCCCACTGTGCTGGGAGCATCATTTCTTATTTACCAAGCCAGTACTTACCCCATCATTTGTTATTTACCAACCCATTTCTTATTTACCAACCCCACAGAGGTCCCCACTGTGCTGGGAGCATCATTTCTTATTTACCAACCCAGTATAGCTCAAATATATATATATATAATTCCCAGCTGAGGTCAAGATTTTAAATTATTGGGTAAAAATAAACTTTTTATTGACCACGCTGTCACAGCATGCTGCCATATTGTAGGTCCTTTCTTTTCATCAATACCCTCTCAGAAAACAACCAAACCCGCTTTTATGCATCCATCCTCTCTGCTTTTTACGACAGAGCCATAATCTTCTGACTGATGTTTGGCAGTTCCTCTTGTTGGTCTCCCAGATGAGAGAAATCCTGCAGGCAGAACGTGCCAGCGTGTATTGACCCAGCCAGAATAAGACACTCCAGTGGGCCAAACTGTCGAGCAAGCCCCCACTTACATGTGCCAGCAGCTCATCTGCGCTCTCAGGCCAGGCAAACTTAGCTCCACGCTCCGCTAGGAAGAAGCGAGGCTTCTTGGGTCGGTTCACCTTGGGTTTGGCAATGCGTTCTTCAATAAAGTCAAGGGGGAAAAATAGACAGAGAGATGTAAATCTGAGCCCTTTGCTGATTTAGGACTGAAATTCATCACCGAATCCCAGGTTGGAGGGGCCTCTGGAGGCCATCTGGTCCAAGCTCTCTGCTCCAGCAGGGACACCCATAGCAGGTTGCCCAAGACCATGTCCAGCAAGCTTTTCAAGATCTGCAAGGATGGGCACTGTACAACCTCACTGGGCAAGCTGTGCAAGCACTCAGTCATCCTCACGGTGAAAATGTGGTTTTACAAAGCTCTGTCAAGTAGTGGCCGGTCACTGAGAGCTCTGGACTTCAGCGGTGTCTCATTCAGCTGCTGCAGGCAATCTGCATGCGCAGGAGTAGCAAAACGCTCTAGCTCTAACAACCTGCAAGTTCTCAACGACTTTGCATTTAGACACATAAAACATATGGCACCTCTTCAGCATACAGATCAATCTTATTTTTTTGTTACTTGCTATTTTTCTCATTTCATCATTCCCCTTAAAATTCTAGCACTTGCAAGGGAAGAGAGTTTTTTTTTTTGACTTTATGCGCGCCGTTACAGACATACTATCAAGAATGTAAAATTCTGATGTTGCAGGGGAAGCAGGAAGGAGAGTTGTGGGAGAGAAATGAAGCAAAGAATGAGATTATATTTAGCAAGGTCCATTTTCTGCTGGGCTCAGCCCTTACCCGAGGCAACAACACCCCTGGGTGCAGTGATCTGGAGTGCCAGCCCCAGGGAGGGAGCAGGTAACCCTTCCCTCTCCCTCCGTTCTAAATAGCCTTTTTTTTTTTTTTTCTCCCCCAACTTTTTCTGAAATCTTCTGTTTTTTAACCAATGGGGACGCAGCTTTGATGACTCATCTTCTTTCTTCCCAATTTGCCTGGCTGCTTTTCATCGAGCAGCAGCAGCACTTTGATGACTCGCACTTTGCTCGTGCTGCCGTTCACGCACAGATGTGGCATTGATAGCTCCAACAGGGAGGAAGGGAGGCGGATACGTTTGCTATTCAGAGCACTTCCTCGGTGGTTACGCTCTGGAGACAACTACAATAGCTCACAGCTCCCACACTGTATGAACTATTCATTCTGTGGACATTTTATCAAGAGGGTATGAAGGGAAGGCAGGATCCTCCCCTTAGCAGCAGAGTGGTGTTAAATCAGCTTAACCCACTCATGAAACTGTCCCCTTCATCGCTATATTTAGGTGCAAACCTACATTTAACCAGTGTAGGTTTAAATTCACCTCTTCTAATTTCAACCACCGGAAAGTCAGGCGTGCAATGCGAGGTCACGGATCTTGAGGAGATGTAAGCACCCTGAAAGCCCAATTCCTGCTCTCCAAAAATAGATGGGATGAATTGCTCTTCGGAGATGTTCCTCTCCGCTGCGTACAGTGCTCCTCGAACAGCCAGTGCAGAACAGATACTGAAGCTTTCAGCATGCTAGATAGGTGAGACAAATCCTGTCTTTTGACAGTAACAGTTATCCAATTAGTGGATTACGACTGATTGAGTAACCCGTGATGCAGAGAAAAGACCCTCAGCATTGTGTTCAGATTGCCACCCACCATAACCAAGTCAGCAGCCATCGTATGGAGCTGCAGGAAGAGGAACCTCGCTGGGAGACGTACAAGACGAGCCCTGCATCGAGCTCCACGCTGATGAGGCTGGGTGCAGAGCATCCTACATGTCCCAAAGTGCTGAATTCCACCAAGGAGGTGGACAGAGGACATCAGCAGGAGCAGTGTGAGGTGCAGAGGATGTTCTTCATGGGGAAAAAAATAAGGAGCTTGGTCCATTATGCAACAGAAGGGACCGGACAAGATAACCACCTTCGATACACAAAACGCTGCTGTGAGGAGGCAGAGGGTAATAATCCCTTCTCCATGCCACAGCGGCCAGGAGCAGAGCGATGGGCTGTAGTTACGGAAAGGCAGATTTGGGCTGGACATCAGATAACGCTTTCAGCAGCTGGGACGTGTAAGCACGGGGCCAGACTGCCTGCCAATAACACCAAACCTCTGCTGCTGCTGGCAGCTCCTCAACACAGGTCCAACAGACACTGGTAGGACAGGGTTTAGATCCAGTGCGTTCTGCCGTCAAGAATAGGAACAGATGTCTTCTTTGGGTCATTTCCAGCTCTATTTTATATTGTTCCTTCTTACTATAGCATTAATACCATCTACCTTCAGTATTCAGCTCTGAGCACGCAGCTGGCTGTATTTCTTATCCGAGGATTTCAGGGCCTTGCAGCGCAGGACCATGTGTCACTGTCGCACTCTTTAGAATGCCGGGGGACGCAAAGAGAAATATTTTTTAAGGTCAGATAATTCTCTTAAAGATGTATGGTCTGAATGAAGAGAAACAAAGCAAATTTGTCATGACAGACTGCTGTTTAATGGAGGGACTAGAAGTGAATTAAGCTTTTTTTCAAATTTGATTCCCACCACGTCCCAGACAGAGTGCCAGCTTCTGCTGCTGCATGAATGAACCGTGTCATGCAACTGAAAAATCACATATTGAAATACTCATCCTTTTTGGTAAAAAGTTACTGTTTTGGATTACTTCTATGTTAGAGGCTGCCAGAAATCAACCTCAACAGTAAACATTAGTGGGACTGTACTGACACCTGTACTAAGCGGCCTTAACTGGCTAATTCAAACTAATACACATTTTCAAATGAATCAATGGCCCCGAAATTGCTTTGTAGATCAAGATCAATGCTTTATTTGCTTTCACTCAATCATATTAGAAGAAAATATTATAGGAATCCCAGAATCTTGATACTGAAAGCTGCCTATTTATTTCAACTCCTTACATAACCTAATGATGTTTGAAATAAACCTTTCAAGCTAGATGTTTGGTTTTATGGGTAAGCATCACGCTTTTTCTCCGACACTTTGAAACAGTGAACACTCTGGAAAGGATCCATTCATATTTACTATTACGTGTGAGCATTACGATGTGGGATTCAGAGTGCAAAGTATTTCAAGTCGCCTTTCCCCACGCTAAAGATTAAATAGTGAGTCACATACAGGCTGGAGAGAGATTTTAATCTCATCTGTCAATAATTCATGCCTGATATAGAGCATAATTACTGCTTGGAATAATATAATCCCTATATTTCTAAAGGACGTTGTGCTTGCTCCTGCTGAGGTGCCTCCGACCCGTGCAGGGCTCAGGCTAAGGCAGGGTGAGAGCTCCTTTGGGCCTCGATTGGTTCTTACATAGACAGGGAGCTCCTGGGGATAGGACATAATGCTGAGCCCAAACTACAACTTCCACAGCATTGTTTTTCCTTTTAATGTGTGTATTTTAGTCACAGAACCATAGATATCTCCATCAGAAGGGATTTCTGGGGGCTTCTGCTCTGACCCCTGCTTGAAGCAATGCCCATCACACCAGGCTATCCAGGCCCCATGCAGTCACGTTTCAAGCATTTTCCCCAGGCGGAACAAACCCTGATCCCTCCGACTTTCCCATACGTGATGTTCTCTAGCCCCAGGCCCTCCCAGACTTGGCATCATCCAACAACTGGTTCGAAGTGCACTTGGTCCCGTTGTTTTGGTCACTAATAACGATAATTGTTTCTGGTTTTGATCCCTGAGGGAGGATTTGAGTAAACGACCACCAGCTGGACACCCTGCCACCCTTCGAGAGCAAAGACTCCTCCGATTTTCCACTCACCATCCACCTCTCACCAGCCTGGCTATAAGGATACTGTAGGACATCACGTCTAAGGCTTTACCCAAAAACAGGGCAAGAGAAGGAAAAGGTAGGCAAAGGAATCGCAGGGGTGATCCCAAACCACCTCTAAGTGGGAGCAGGTGGTAAGAAAGGTGGTAAGAAAGGTCTCAGGGAGCCATTCCTATGAGAAGAACGGACCTGCAGGGCTGTACTCCCCCACCCCACAAGCATTCGCTGCCAACTGTTTTTCCTGCTTCTCGCTGTTTCAAACTGCGCGGACTATTTGGAGGGAAAATGTCCCTGATTTCAGGACTACAAACACAGTAAGAGCCCCAAGAGCTTGAATGGGGAAGAGACACGTGAACATCTCAAAAACTTGAATGGGGAAGAGACACGTCAGCACCTTGCGAGAACCCTCTGAGGCTTCGGGGCAGAGATGGGGCAGCAGCAACCTCAAGAAAAGCCCCAAGGGTGGAGTAGGAGCCAGAATCCGATCAGCCAGCCTGCCTTCCTGGGCACGCTGCGGACATAGTGAGGCAACAAAAACTGGCAACGTAGACAGAAAGTGTGGAGGTCATGACTCAGTGCGACACCCACTCTCGCAGCTGCTCCTCTTCCGACAGCCTGGATTCAAGCACATACACTGAGAAAGTTGTCAGGGTTCCTCCTCCTTGTCAGAATAACCCCTTGATTTTGTTGCAAAGCAGCTGCCTTTCTGCTTTTTCTTTCTATTTTTTTTAAGAACTCCTTGCATTAACTTACCCAAATTAACTTCTATGTGCTGATTTTAAAGGAACTCAGTCTACTAAAAACAAATGAGAGCTGCAAAATAAGTCCCTTTGCTGTTCTTCTTCTTCACATCTTGACTTCTATTTCTGCTCCTGCCACTCACCAGCAATCTGACAGCAGGTGAATCATTTCAGAGTGTTTCTGCTTCCCTTCAAATTTCTCATGCATTTAGATAATACACTTGCAGAGTAATAGCTGTCTTTAGATACGGAGTGGGTCTGGGCTCAACAAGTGCCTCTGCATGCTGCTGTACAGTATTAGTGCTAATTGTCTTCTTGGGCTTCAGCATGTGCAGAGTCACATGCTTCTGAGATGATCTCAGCTTCTCTCATTGCAACACCCATTTTATTTCTGTATTTTAAACCAGTCTGCACTGGAACAAAGAAACCCATGTGTCTGGAGAACGATGCCAATGGCCTCTACCTCCTGCAGTACCTACGGGCACACGATGATGCGTCTACGGCTCCACATCCTCGAGCAGAACCGATGTAATTAAGACACCGCTGTTGAACGAAGGGGGTGTGAGTGCACCTAATAATACCTATGGGTAACACTTTAAACCTACACCATGTCCAAAGCATACTGATGAATACGTGTTCATCTGACGGCATCGGCTTAATTACTTCTCTAATTATTCAAGAAGTAGGCAGGAAGTTTTCTTTGGGTTGGTTATGTCGCAGTAATTGATTGTTATTCTGGTGATGCCATGACACACAATCAAATAATCAGCAAGACAGAGTGAGCACAGCAAACAAAAAGGTCACAGGGACAATCCGGCAGGCTGCACTGAGCAGAAAGCTCAACTCCTCACCCAAAGACATGCCTGGTGTTCCCCAAATTAGTCCCTCAACTCTGGTGTGTGAACAGGAGTATAGATGTATGAAAGAGCCTGTGGCATAAACAGTAGGAGAGCACTTGGGCTTGCATGCTTTCCTTGAAATGAATGTCTACATTCATCCCCACGTCACCTACAGTTCTTGGCAAGGGAAGGTGGGGACACTCGAGCGTTTCAGAGAAAGAAAAAGGAAAAATGTGTTCATGCATCCCTGACACCGTACTCTTACAATACGGGAAGATTATCAAGCAAAAGGTTTAAACAGGTGACTTGACTGTCATCTGTGAAAGCCTCAGTGGCCTGGAAGTGAACAGCACTGAGGGTAGTAGCAGGACACCGCAAGAGCATTAAGAATTTCTAGGGACACGGTAATTGCTACGTTGGTTTTGTTTCACATCTGTTGGGCGCCACTTCCTCACTCGCAGCCTGCCAACAATCATCATATGTGACAAACGCTCCTTGCAGCGTGCCGACATCCTGCCATGCATAAGCACGCCGTGGCAATCAGTCGGGGCCGGTGGGGAGCCAAGGTGCTCACTGCAGCTTGCAGCTTCCCACCACCGTGTCCATGACCCGCAGGGTCAGCCGCTCCGTGCAGGGGGTCCACAAACCCCCGCAGACTCCATCTGGCTGCTGGGAGAGCCGATGTCCCTGAGCAGCCCAAGCTGGAATATGCATCTAAGGCAAGGAGAAACATTCCCGACATTACCCTTAAGCCAGTCAATCAAAGGGAGCCTGACAAATAATGCAGTTCTGCGTCATGTGATAGAAATCTGAACCCAGGGAGCCGAATCTCAGCCGAAACAAGGTGGAAACCCCCAGCTGCTGTATTATTAGCCGTCCTTCTTAGTCACCTCTCTCAGACAGAGCAGCCAACTAAAGCTCAACAACAACTCTCCCACCAGCTCTGCTGACAGACCTGATAAATACAGAACAGCCAAACTGCCAGCAATTTTATAGCGACGTCACATTAATTAGTAGCTGAACTTAAACTCACTTGGAGTCACCTGCACTACAAGAAACAGCACGCCTGTTTGCAAACCATACAGACGCTTCTGTTCGTCTCCTTGTCTCCATTATATAGACATCTCCATAATGTGCCTTCAGCCTTAAATTAAAAGCAGATGGACAGGCAAGGACCACTCTATAGCAGAGTATCGGGTCTGGGTTCTGGTTTTCATCAAGGTGGATTTATGCTGGATTATTCTGCATTTATCATTTGTGTGTCTTCTATGAAATTACTCCAGGGGAAGATCTAACAAGTAGCTACAACAGATGTCATATCAAATGAGAAAGTCCTGTCCCAGAGTCATCAACATATCAGTCATCATCTTTAATGAGTTATTGCAGTAATTACTATAGCTATTTAATCTTGCTCTTGATGGTGGTTGCCACGAGGTTCCTCACGAGAAGTGTGAATGTACATTTTCAGGCTTGTTTACTCGTCAGCTCTTCCTGAAGAGCTACTCCTGTTAAGGTACCGCTACTGCCTCCTGGAGAAGACAACTTTCTCCCAAAATAAGCGTGACATTAGTAAGGTGGAAATAATTCATTCTTGTGGCAAAGTAAGATCAAGACCACCTATACTCAGTTCAGAATGGCCATGTGATTTCAAGTTTCACCACTACCATAATGTAAGCAAACTTCTGGAGCAGCTGAGGTCCAACATGGTAGAGGCTGGTCAGGTACCAGCAATAAAATCGTCCCCTCTTACACATGAGTGAAGGAAACACTTTGCTGAGGCTGAGCTCTACTTGTGAGAATATAATGGTCGCGAACAATATGCAGGCACAGACAGGACAACTTCTATAGCTGGAAAAAGAAGGGCCCTACAACTTCTGCTGAGCAACCAGACTGCAGGTTCCAGCCCTCATCCTTCGTTCTCATGCAAGAACGTGGAAAAGTTCTGATTAGTGTGGAGAGGAAAGTTGCTCTCAGCTATCAGCTATGCCACTCCATGGCAAATGAAATTCCATCTCTCTCCTGGTATGAAGCCAGTCCAAGTAAAGAAAGCCAAACCTCACATCTTGATTTTTTTTTTTTCCTTCCTGGCAAAATTAGTAGGAGAATAAAGTGAGTGCTTCAATACGTTTTGCTAGGCACCTTTGGAGCTGATTGTAACTCCCTTACTGCCAGTGGCAGTTTTAAAGCTGGGCTGTTAATTTGCTTTGCAGTGGGTTGTGCACAGGAACGGTACATAACACACTTCTGGAGTCCCTGCTGTCAAATCAGAAATTCAGAAAAGGCTGAAGGCAACTCCTTGGAATAAATCCATGAGAGCAGAAATAATGTGAAATGTGCAAGTGCAAATAAAATTCATAGTTCATCTTAGATGCACTCAGCATGTTAATACCTCAACTGTTTTGTTCATTTGCTACCTGTTTTCAGTACCCCGAGGCACACACTATTAAGGCACAGCCCAGCATAACCTAACTCAGAGTCTTCAAATGTTACATCATTTCCTGCAGAACAGTTCTCCAGAAAACACTTCTCTGAAATCTCTAATGACTTAAAACCCTAAGCCAATGACTTTGCTCTTTGGCTTCAAGTCTATAAAGCATTTCAGACACGCATCATCTGCTGATCCTGGATGCAAAACCTTTAAGAGATTCAAAATCTATAATTTTCATCCTGCCAGAAACCAGCATTCAAAAGTGTTCTGGCACTTCCTGTGATCACCAGCTGGTGTGAGACTCCAGATCCACAGCAATGACACAACCACTGGAGAGAGGAAGATGCACAACTGGGCATTTGCTCAGCCAGGACCAAGCCCAGAAAAGAGCAAAGGCACAAGAAATGCCACAACATGCAGACACCTTGGTCAGAAACAGATACATGCCCAGGTAACCTGCTGCAAAGCAGTTCAACTTGACTGCTTGAATATTTTCATTTGAAGCAATTAAATCTGAAAAAAAAAATGTTTTTATTGAAATCAATGTAAGAAGTCAGGGCTTCATTCACCGTAAGAACAGATCAAATCAATCAATGTATCAAATCAATGGTTTAAACCAATGTAAGAATACAAAAAGGCTGATTTATTTTCCTAAAATGTTTTGTTGATTACATATAAGTAGCTTCCAGCAAAGTGCTGTGAGAAGCATTTGGGAGTGTTTGGAGGACTTGTAAAGGGATGTTCTAGTCCGTGCCAGCCTTGGTTGAGATGCCCTTTCCTTTTACCTCGCCGCAATCCCTTCTCTGAAGTCAAGTCTATTCACACCAACAAAACCTCCTGACACTGGAGGAAAATACAAATCGTGACAGAGAGTGATAAATATTGATACCAATAAACAACAAAAAATCTTCTTAAAATCTACAACTCGGTCCTAAATAGCTCCAACCGCCATAGCTCCTACTACACAGACACATGTAAGTGACACAACAAAGCCCTGCAACCCGAAAGCCCACCCAAGGAATATTAAATGAGCAGGGACAGTCACTGCTGGAGACCTACCTGTTTTGTTAGAGAGTCGGAAGGACACCATCTTGTCGGGAATGCTGCAGACATTCCTCACCGAGGCGATGCAGCTGTAATTAGCGTAGTCCTGAGGTCGGAGGTTCTTCAGCTTCAGGATCTTCGTTTCCCCCTGCAGGAGCAAGAGAAAGCATTAGGAAGAGCCTGAAGCAGAGGAGCGAGGAGAGCTGCAGGGTGCACTCGGGAGGACTTCCAGGAGGTGGGAGGTGCAGATGTGGCCAATTAGTAAGAAGATGTTGAAATGGTCCAGAAAACTTTTTTTTTTTTTTTAATTTAATAGCAGAAAGAACGGTGGCTGGCATAGCCTAGAGCCATAGCCCACCTTATATATTAAAGGCGGAAGGAAAGAGAGTGGCAAGGGGGGAAATTGTTTTGGCAGTCTTTGAAGTCACAGCATTATTCTGGATAATATGTCGTAAAGTACAATCTGCTTGATGAAAAGAATCATAAGCTACAGAAATCCTGCTGCTTTTCCTTTGAAAATGAGCTCCTGATGGATTTTATTTTTAGCCAGGGGTGTAAATGATGGAGCAGGGACCTGAATAGGATGTGTAATGAAGGAGTTCCTTCTGATATGATCAAGAGAAAACCGTAGTGTCCAAACACGAGACTTCCACAGCAGCTCTATGTGAAATGGGCACCACAGAGCTGGGAACGCGGGAGAAAAAGTTGCTGAAATATGTATGCAAAATCTTGAAGTATTGTTAGCAACAGCAGTAACAGAAAGCTGAAGGGGCTGTTAGGTACAACACCCCCCGCTTACACCGAGCACACAGGGATGCCACGGAGCACAAAAGGCAAGAAGAAAGCAGGTGAGTACAGCAGAGCACAGCAGGGCACCGTACGTGACAGAGTGACAGCGGAGGGCTGCAGAAACATCAGATACGTCTCCATTTAGCTATACGTGCATATTATTCATCCGAGCACTAAAATAACAAACTGTGTTTATGCTGATAAGCTAAAAAGGTATTGTGCTGCGGCACAACCCCAGCCCTGGGAGGCAAACACTGAGCCAGCTCATAAGGCATCAAGAGAGCAAACTATGAAAAATGCTCATTATTATGTTATTATAAAGCTGCTACCACTTCTAATTTCATCACGGCTTGGGAAACATATTGACTTTTTTTAACAACATCATGAGCACATATAGGGAAATACGTGGTTGTCTGTGGAGATGCACGCACAGTACTAGCAAAACCAAACCAAAACAAAAACAAATGAACAAAAACAAGAAAAGAAGATGCAGTTAGCAGGAAAAGAAGAGAGACAGTCATTAAATCAAGCTCAGTAGATGTTTGGAGCATTGGAACTGAAGTGCTTTGTATGTACAATCAGTCCCACAGAAATGATGTGATTAAAATCAAGCTCATGCTGACTCAGTGTTTGCGCGACTGAAGCCTCGAATCGGTGCTCCTAAAGATAAAGATCCTACTTTAAAAAGAGATTCGTCTGGACTGGGGACGGGCCTGGTCCTGGTTAGTGGGAACGCAGCTACCAAAGGCATTAAGTTCTGGATTAGACTCAAGCGCAGAGCAGCTACATCCCACCGATTTGGTCTTTAGCTGCGGACTCCAAGTGGAACTTGTGAGCTGAACTCACAATGGTATTCTGGATCGTGTTCCCAGATTGCCGAGATTTGTAAAAATATATATCTATTTTCTTCATTGGTTTGAATAATTAGTCTAATTATGTCTAATTGCATAATTATTGTAAATACAGCAAATTTAATCTTGTGCTCAGACTGTGCAATTACAATGTGCAATGAGGATGATGCAAACTCTTAGGAAAAAAATCTGCATCAAGATTTCAGTTTCAAAAAATTCGGTATTTCAAACGCTGCCGCAAATGAGAATGCACATGTTTGTTCTTTCCCCTCCCCGACCTCCTCATGGCAGCTAAAATAAGTAGCTGACATTACCTTACTCATCAAAAAAAATCTGTGCTTAAAGTTCAAGAATTCCTTTTTATTTGCCCAGCTTTTAAAGTGACTTCTGTGATTTGATGAAACAAAGAAACGAGCATAAAGAAAAACTGGCCTTTTGGGGTACAGTAACTTAGAAAATTTATTTGTGCTACTGTTGTCCCTCACATTTCTTCTGATTTTCAGATTGATAATCCAGCTTTAAAGCAATCACCAAACAAATGCCACCTCAAATTCACTTCTTGGTGCTCTGAAGATGTATCCCCTCTATCCCTCTTCACACCAGCACTTACTGTTTGTTACCATGTCATAAATTCTGCAGAGACGTGCAGCAGACATTTATGACTCTTAAACCTTTACTTGCATCCTTTCCTCTTATAAACACATACCAGACCTTGTAGACACACAGACAAGATACACGAATTCAACCTGACCTCCAAAAAACATAAAGAGGTTATGGATAAGCTTTGGACTATCGACATGACAATCTGATTTATTCAGATTAATTCGGCCCAGGCAGAGGTTCTAGGAAGAACGCTCTCCATAACCTAGGAATCTTTATTTTTATTTTTATTTTTTTATTATTGAATCTAATTTCCTGTGACACATTTTATTAGAGATGTTCTTGTTAGATGATTGGAAAGGTATTAATCAGCATTTCCATACTGAGAAATTATAAGACTAAAAGGACCACCTCAAGGGAGCCCCTCGCTTTTTAATTAAAGCATGAAGATACTTTCGTTTACACACTTGAATCCAAAGAAACAAGCCACACATTTGCTAAACTGAATCCATACACGTTAAATTAAAAATAATTTCATCACTTTTAGGAGACCGATAACTTGACTATGTAATCTAATTCTCATCTCTGCAAGGTTCCAGGCACACATTTCTCAGTAGAATACCAAGCCATGGTAGCAATATAAAGCTGTCAAGCACAATAATAAGAAAAACTGAAGGTGATCTCCAATCATTAGCTGAAAATTATTTATGAAATTTGCAGCTTGCTTTCTGCTATGAAGACCAAATTACCAGGCAGTTTTCACTTGTCTTTACTCGTTGTTGCTTGAGACTTTCCAAAATAACATCTTCTCTTTTTTTCCTTTCTTCTTTCTCTTTTTTTTTCCTCGTACCATCACACACACTTCTCCGTAGACAATAGGATGTCACCTTTTTATTCCGAGACTGTGTAAGTGTGCTAACAATAAATTAATCTGATCTAATCTGACAGACTCTTTTGATAGCGCAGTCTGCTTTCGTGGCTGTGAGCTACAGTAGGAAGACTTATAAAAAGCACTTCTTCCCATTTTTGCCACACCATCTTTAAAGTAAGTCTGGAACAAAAACCTTATATTCAAAGATGTGGAAGGTGGAATAATAATAATAAAACAGGGAGTTGCCTTAGAGTTTAGCCTTTTGAAAAGCTTTTTAGGCTGTAAATTCTGTGCAGAATCACTTTGCATTGTATTGGAAAAGATTAGGAAATAGCAGTCAAATCAGAGCACTGGGCTTGCAGGCTCAAGGAAAATGACTTCAAAGGGGCTCCTGCAGACAGCACTCACTGTTCATCTTCCCAGAGCTTCCTACTTCCTAATTTCTTTATCAAAAAAATAAAAAAGACATATTTTATATTAGTAGCTCTTTAAAAACTACAAGGGTGGATGTGCCAGGCTGTGGTTCTCTGGAGGGCATGCCCACCAAGCACCCCACGAACCCAGCAGGGATGTGCAGACAGACAAGCTCTACAGCCCGTTACAAAGTCCCTGGTGTAAGTACTCGAAGGAGGGATAAATACTGTAACTTCATTTCCTACCTGTGTAAAGAAGGGCTCGTAGATCTCAACTCCTTTATCAGAGCCTTGCAGCAGTACCTCCTGGCCGCGTCTCCAGCTGTACCGAACAGGTGGATTGGAGTTGGCAACGCACCTGAGAAACACAGTTCTCTCATAGTAAAACTGCTCCTTCGCTTCCCCTATGCTCTGGTGGACTGTCACTATCGGGTCATCCAAATCTGGAAAGGCAGAAGGAACAACGGAGATAAAGTCAGGCTCCACCAACACTGTGATCCTTACCAACCACTCACCAGTGGTGAGCAGGGAAGCACGTGCACCGCCCCGTACGCAAGTCATGGCAAAACAGAAGCAGTGCAGCTCAAAAACCCATAAATGTACGTTTGAAGACTTCCCCAGCAGAATCCAGTTTTAGAGTTTGTTTTCATCCGTACAGCGCCTACCACAACTGGATCTTTGTTCACCACCCTGGCTTATTACAATACACATGAGAATATGATAGTATTGATCATATTTCTGACATGTCTCCATTAATATTTAGGTTTCATCTGGTTTTCATCCCCACTACTGATTTTTTATGTATGATTTTAATTTAAACATCTCCTAGAAAAAAATAGTTTACCAAGCTTTGGTAATAAATAGTCAGGCTCATTTGCATCCTAATGGCAGGATCCACTGGAATGTCGATCATGTGAGCGCATCTGCTTTCCTTTAAAGCAGCAATTTAATACAGTAATTTAACGCACATTCCCTTCTTTCAGTTACATGCACTTAACTTCAGCAGGTAAATTCATCCCAGGCTTTAGAACACACTTCTCTTGATTAAAATACAGATATCATATAATTACTCCCACCGCTTCATCACAGAGAAAATTAGATCCCCACAACAGAATTCATTCATCTTAAACAGGGAAGAAAGAGAGATAGCCCTTGGAATGTGAGCACACTTAATGAATTAATTTGGGCTTTATTCCACCAGGAACAAGTAGATTCCTGTTTGTGGGGGTTTACTATTGTGTATGATGAGCTTTCTTTGAAGGAATAATTACACCCAAGAAGAAAAAAAAGCAACCACAACAATGGCTGTCAGCACCAGCCAAAAACACTTGGCCCCAACCAGTGTGGCCAGCAGATCTGCACTGAGCTTTAGGGAAGAGTTCCACCACCCAGCGAGCTGGCAGCCACCGCAGGTCGCTGCTCAAGGCCAGCAGGTAGAGCACAGCACCGGTGCTGTTACCCGCAGAGCAGGACCATGCCGCCCAGTTACCCCCACACCAAGCCCACCTGCAGGCACGCAGCTACGGCGTGTTTCCACGTGCGACCCAGCCTCGACTGAACACCTGCAGAACCTCCTCAGCAGCACTTTTTCCTCAAAATAAAAGCTAAGTAACACCTTAAGCAGTTCTTGACTAATTACTCATCCACAATTTCAACCCTATTCCTGCACAGGTGAATACAGGTAAGTACCTATCCAAGTGTAATTCACCAGGTTTCTGTGAGGCTACAGTTCAGCAAAATGCAGAACCAGGGTGCTCAACTCTAATAACCACCAGTGCCAACGGGAACGCTGCCACGACTGAAGGCACCAACCCCTCCGTCCCTTTTCAACGTTGTTGAAAACAAGGGCAGTTGCTGGGGTGGAAGCATCACCTCCATTTTGCTCCCACGTCCTTTCCCCAGTTGCCAGCTGAATGCACCCGTAACCACCACGGGATATTGTGCCCGGCAGGCCATCAGTGCAGCAGCTCTTCTAACGTTCAGATTTTTGATAGTTTTGAAAAATTAGAGGTCTGCTAGACAAAAAAAAAAAAAGATTAATAAAGGAAGCCCATCATTAACAATTAGAATAGATTAGCATGTTTCAAATGTCCACACTGAAAAACAGTCTGCACTTAAAATTATTCTTTAGAGGCTTACATTTTGATTTGCATAACAAGAACAAAGCCTGAGAGTCTCTTGATTAATTAGAAACAAAACATGTTCCAAAATTTGCAATAATTCAAGTAATAATACCTTGTAATGGTGTATGGATTTTAAGTAAATGTTACCTTCATTCTACCCTACAAAACATTTTAGTTAACATCACAGAAACAAATTATGAAACTGTTGTTCCAAATTAGGATGGCATTTTCTAATGAGATTTCATTTTTGTTTTAAAGGTTATTTTAAATCACAGTAGCATTTGAAAAGGGAACGGACTGCTGAAACGCCATCTTCTACTCATGCAATAGAAAATATAAAGAAGGGAATTAGCTCGCTTCAATTCCTAGGCCCAAACACCTGTTCCCTGCGTTTTGGCGAACAACAGAACATTTCACACATGAATGCCTCGCAGTGCCTGCTTGTTAAAGCACGTCCTTATGCCACAAACAAGGATGGTGGTTAGCAAAGAGCTTCCACCCTAAGTCGTGGGACTGCTCCATGAATCTCTCCCCCTTAGATGAAGGTGCATCCTCCTGGATGAAACATGCAGAGGTTCGAGTCTTGACTCGGTGTCATTTTGATGAAGTTACTCGGGACTAGACAGACTTAGTCACCCCTAAGAGTGGGGTTTAAGGTGGCTGTGAAGCCTGACAGTGCAAGGCCACAATCCACACCTCAACACACGGCAGGATGAGGCTGACTGGACAGAAAACGGCTCTGCAGAAGAGGCCGGGAGGTGCTGGTGGAAAAGCTGATGTAGGCGTCCCTACACCCATGAAGGCCGGCCACCTCACAGGCCGCAACAGCAAGAGTGCAGCGTGTCCAGGGAAGTGATCCTTCCCCTCCATCCACACCTGTGGGACAACATCCTGAGCACCGTGTCCAGGTCTTGACTATCTCCATGCTACAAAGAAGAAGACATGGACATCCGAGAGCGAACGCAGAGGAGGCCGCCAAGACAACTGGGGGCTGAAGCAGGTGACATACAATGGAGGCTGAGGGAGATGTGTGGCCAGATGATTAGAGTATCTGTCCTGTGAGGAAAGACTAAGTGAGCTGGGCCTGTTTAGCCTAGAGAAGAGGAGATGGAGAGGGGATCTTATCAACCTCTACAAATACCTGAGGGGACAACGTAAAGAGGACAGGGCCAAACTCTTCTCAGTGGTGACCACTGATAGCACAAGGGGCAAGGGGTATAAACTGAACCACAGGAGGTTTCATTGCTGTAAGAAGGAAGAAGTTCTTTATGGTTCAGGTGACGGAGCAGTGGAACAGGCTGCCCAGAGAGGCTGTGGAGTCTCCTTCTTTGGAGATATCCAAAACCCACCTGGATGCGATCCTGAGTAACGTGCTCTAGGTGACCCTGCTTGAGTAGGGGGGTTGGATTAGATCATCTCTTGAGGTCCCTTCCAACCTCAACCGTTTTGTGAAAGCAAATTCCCTGTGCAATCAGACAAGTGCTTGGACATGGCTCCAGAAGCACTGTGGGTACCTGCCCACGGAGGTGTTCGAAGCTTGTCTGGCCTCAGAGTTGGCCCCGGTTTGAGCAGGGGGTTGGACTAGAGGTCTGTTCCAACCTAAATCACTCTGAGATACCAAGAGATGCGATGGCATCACTTGCTCATGCTGTCTGCTCTCTTGCAACAGGTTTATGCTGATGTGTGCTAACCCCCTCTGGTACCTAAAGCAGGTACCCTCTTTCCACATGGCCCTGTAGTACGGCAGGGGATGGACTTTGACAAGAGTATAAAGAAACCTCAAAGAAGTTGAAGTTGGAAATGCAAATGTAGCCAGCCCTCGGCCAAAGCATTTCATAATGGTCAATTAATACAGAATTTGCACTGCAGAACATGACTGATTTTCCCATCAGCAGTGCTGGAAAGATCTTGACAGCTGCATCACAGCAAAAGAAGCACTAATAGGAGACAAAATAACGCTTGCAATTGTTGTGAGATTTCACTGAACATTCAACTGCCTGCCCCGTTGCCGTGCAGGGTTAGACAAATGTTTTAGGAGGTTGTTATATAAGACTGTATTTTGCTCAGACAGTGTGAGAGCTGCAAACATAATACAAAATATGCTTTTTCTAATACTGCCAAGGCATTCTGTGGAGTTATTACAATGGAGGCAGGTACCTGCCAAATTCAGAGCCTTTAGGCTGTTTTGAAGTCACCTGATCCCGGTGGCATTAATGCCCACTTGTCGGAGCTCTCCAGAACTCCAGCTTCTATGTCCAACTGAATTGTTACTAATTGATATTTAAATTTCCAAATAGAGGCTAGAATACTTTGTTTAAATCTCCGTGCATATGCGTAAGTATCCGTGGGTGTTCGTTCTTCACTACCAGCATTTGAACAATCAAGGCTTTGGCAGTCGGGAAGGGGAGCTATTGGCTTCAGGTATTGCTCACAATTTGCCTGGGAAAGAGAGGAATTCACGGAGGAGACAGAGATCTTAATGCAGCCGAGAAAGATTTAGCATTGGAAAGCTCAACATGGGGAATTTTTGAAGTATTTGACAAGAAAAAAAATCTTAAAGTTTTCATTTGGGGTTGATCAATTTATAAAGAGTTAACTGACTAATAATTCTCCATATTAAACTGAAGTCATGGGTGTTACGCAGCTAAAGTCTATTAATCAAAATGAAAATAATTACAGAAGTATGTTTTCCACAGAGGTTTATGCCACCATTAGGTTCAATTTTTCAGTCTTTAATCTTTGAATTGAACCAAACACTTTCTGAAGCCCAGATGGCAAATGCATGCTCAACGATGTATTGGAAAAATTCCCTTCATACATCCTTCTGCTCTCAAGCAAACCAAAAACCCAGAATAAACTGTTCAGAATAGGCCTAATCTAAATACACCAGGAACTGCAGCACAACCTTCAGAGACCTTGGTGTGAAAGGTGCGCACCAGTGTGGCAGCTGCTGTCAATGTCCCCTGTATGCTGAATTGTACAGCACTGGAGACATCGTTCTGGCTGTGGGCAGGAAACACAGACCAGCCATCTCCTGCAGCCCTCACCTGAGCTCCAGGGAGTTTCACATGGACAGCCATGGGAGCGGGATCACAGCCTGTATTTGCTATTCCAGCTTTTTTCAGCTGCCGATTTCATTTCTTAATTAGCTGCCTTTGTCTTCAGATCTTCAAAGCAAGCAATATTTGGAAGTCAAGACAATAATAAATAACACACGCATCTGGTAAACTGATTGAAACGGCTTCATCGAGACACCCATAGAGGAGGCAACAGTGATGCATATATTCCACCTGCCTAACACGTAAGCTATTCCAAAATATTAAAATATGAAGTTCTTCCCCCTATTTTCCTTACCGTAGCCTCTTTGACCTAGCACAAGCTATCAATAAGCATTCAGGCTTGTGGTGCTACGTTGTACTGTACGATATGAAGCAGTTACGCCTGATTCAGGAAGTGCATAAAATGCACCAAATGGACATTGCTGCGTACTTGTGGCAAGACTTAACGAACTGTCGTGTGTGCCATCTATTAGCAGGTAGCAGAGCTCCAAACCAGCTGGTGGGATGCCAGAAACAGGGGAGCTCAGTTACCTGGAACTCCGCATGAGATTTTTTTCCTTCCCCAGCCTTTTAAAGAGATTTCTTATGCATCTGCAATGCTGTACCACGTGTGCAGCAGAGTTCCGACAGTGGAAGTGAGCATCATTTACAAGGCCAGAGTCTCTAAGAAAGCCAAGCCTCCTTGCTTACTCCAAAAAGACCCAGAGTGGGACCTTGGCAGACCCCCGACAAGCTTACATTGATTTCCAATAGCATTTTGAGGAGATCAAACACATGCTGGAAGACTGGAAGGGTGCTGACATCCTCCAATACAAAAAGACAAACAGAATGACCTTAGCAGTCAACAGCACCCTGCACAGCCAGAGACCATTTCTGCTTGCCACGCTCTGCTGAGGGTTGGAGTCTAGCCACGAAGGACCCAAGAGGAAAAAAATAATGAACACTAGCTAATGGAGTCTTATAGAGAAAACATGGTATTCTTCTGATGAAATTATAAATACACCTCAATTAAACTTGCATAAACTACGCCCACTGGATGAGCCGTTCATGCCAGCATGTGCTGATGACCCTAGGAGGATGCATGCGCAGCCCTGCAAGAATGCAGCACCGGTTTTGTTTATCCAAGGACCCCAAACTGAGCCAGCGTACAGCATTTATGAGACAAAATTACCACTGCAGTCCCTGGACAGTAGACGCATCGGCACTGAGGGTTTTGCATTTCTAGCACAAGCAGCAGAAAACAACATCTCCTGCAATGCTGAATTTCTACAGGCAAGGCCTATGCAAAATAAAGACTGGTGGCTTTGCAAATAATGAGAGTGGGATGCTCACATGGAAGAATACACATCTAGGAACCCATAACAAAGGCTAATAGTGCAAGACTGTACCCTGGCAGGGTCTGCGAGAAGAATCATACCTAGCAAACGTACGCACTCAGCACAGTCCTGAAATGGATGGGACTGCTGGGTTCGCTGCTTGCAGGAAGATACAGGGATACAATTTTCTTCTGTATAGAGAATTGGCGACCTGAGAACAGGATCTTAATCAGGTGTCAGCCATTCTAAGAAACATTAAGAAATAAAAGGGCAAGGAGAAAAGCAGCAGCAAAGTGCCTATGAAGTGGAGAAAGTACCCATTACTTTGGCTTGCAGTAAGAGATGTCAAGAGACAGATGTATTTATCAGGAAGAAGACCGAATGGTAATTTTATTATAGGATGTAAGCATCTCGTGGTGAGAAAACAGCAGGTACAAAGGAGCTCTTTTGGCTACTGGTAAGATATAAAACAAGCAGCAAGAGCTGTAAACAGAAGGAAGCCCAAATTCAGTATGGAAAAGAATCGAGACTTGGTACTTATAAAAATAAGTATAAAACTTACAAACGTTTTACTTATGAAAATAAGATAAAGCAGGAGACTACCTGGGCATATAGAAGATTCCTCACCTCTTCAAATCAAGACCAGATGCTTTTTAGTGAAATGCAAGTGATTACACTCAACGTAGGAACAGCTGAAAAAACAGATTGGGCTGTGATATAAAGGAGGTCAAGCTAGACGGATGTCTCCACGGAGCACAAATTCTTATCCAATACATACAATTGCTCGAGAAGGAAAACTGCAATAACCATTTTGTTTTTTAAAGAGGAAACCTTGCTTTTTAATTCTCTCTGTACCTCTAAAGAAACAGAAGATTATGGAAGAAAAAGCAATTTACCAACCAGGCCAGGAGAAACAGACACTCAAACTAAAGGCCTCCTGACACGCATGACCCATTGCTAGGAGTAATTGTCACAAATATGACTTTTTAATGTCTTCAGTAATTATTGTCTGCATAATCTCAAAATGAATTAATGCTTGTGCCTTCATTATTTTAAGGAAAGAAACTGAAAATTTGTTTAAGTATTAAATATCAACTGGGTTAGGAGGGTCTGGTTCTAGACTGCATCCATCTCCAGCTGCTGGCTTTAGACCTCCTGTACAGAAACGTTTTGCTAAACCAGAGAATTCTAAATATCTGGCAGCTCATACCTATGAACTTTGTTCCCATTGTATATGTGGGAATCTCTTCTGAGATTCACATTTATTTCCCAGCCTTAAACTCTTTATCCAGGACTGGAGGAAATAAATAGTGGGGAGTGGATGATGAAGAAAGGAGGGCACAGGAGAATACCCTTGGAGGCAAATCGAACAAACTTACAGCAAAGAGGAAGAGGGAGAGGAACCTGCCCAGAATGTGTGGTGCCCACATGTGACTCCAGACAAGAGGAGCCTTTTCAATGACTTGAAAGAAACACCAGAGCCAGTCTGCTATAGGAGTACATGCAAAAATCCCATCCACCGTGGGAGGGACCTTAGGAGATCATCTAGTCCACGTCTTCTTCTCTCCATACTGAGGATGCCCATCCATTTTGCATCATCAGCAAAAATTAATACCAAAACATTATTACCGTATGTAAATGCAGCTGAATCCCAAAGAGGTGCCAAGATTTGCTTCCTGAGGTAATTGCATTTGACTGCCCATCTGCCAAACCTCCTTTCCCTGAAACCTTCTGAGCTTTTTAGCCTCTTTTAGCAAAATTTCAAGTGGGGATTGAGGTCCCAAAGATAATTAACCTCCAACAAGTTTTATAATATTGGGGTAGGCACATGGGGAGAAGCAGGCACTGGAGCAAGGCTCAGACTAGCTGAGAGAAACACCTCCCTGTGAGCTTGGCATGGCCAGCTGGCCTGGAGCCAGGCACCCATGGGTGCCCTCTGCACAGCCCACCCTTATGGAGCTCGCGGGGAGTCCACAGGGAACGGCCTTTCCTAGGGAAAGGGCATGGAGATGGAGGTGCGGGGAGGAAGGGCGCTGATCTGTAGGAAACCAAGCTTTTTCATTCGTTAGTTTTGCTACCCTTATTATACAAAATACTTCATGGTTATGCAGGTGGAGGACCTGGAGCTTGGTCAGGTGCCTCCTGCCCAAGGTGTCGCCTTGCAGGTGCCGACTCCCCAGGACAGCTTCCCAAGGGCGAGCTTTCCTCCACGCATTTTGCTCCTTAGATAAAGCAAATTAAGCGAGGGAACAGATTTCTGGTCATAACAGAACAACCTCCTTTGTGGTGTTTTAGAACAGCAACCAGACCTCACCCTCCAGAGGAGGAGCTTACAGAAGAAACCATACATCAGGGAAGTTTCCAGATGCCTGCAGTTGGCAGAGGGAGAATACTTACAGACAGCAACAGCGAATTTGAAAGACACCGTAAACCATAAACTCAGCCCTTTGTATCATCTCAGCCTATTTCTATTAAGTCTCAAATCAGATTCCTGCAAACAGACTGAATGTTCAAGCCATTAATGTGGTCTATCTTTCCACTCGAGGGATATTTACAGCATCAATTATCTTGAACCTCATCTGACACGTACTTATCTCAGACTGATCTAACTACAGCTATTATCATGTGTTAGAGACAGTTTTAATTTAGAAAAGGAATAGCATAAAAGGCATTCAAATAACCTTATAGCACTCTCGCTAGATTTTTTCAAGGATGAAAATAAAACAAAATCTGCATACGCAGCCAGGTAATGCTACAGAATTAATACTCTAATTAACCGTAAGCTTTTTTTCCGTGGCTCAAAAATACTGATGCCGGGATTATTATACTGAACAAATTCTGCAAGGTACTTCCTCAGCAGCTATTCAGGGCTAATTAAACATCATTGAAATGAGCTAAACATGAAAATATAAATCTTCCTTGGCTGATCCTAATATAAATTTTGCATTTCCATTCCTGCATGCATGATTATTTAATCTCCACTTCTTAATTTTCACAAGCAGGGTTGTCAGGATAGATTACTCAGTTATAATAGCGTGTTTACTGCAAGAGGCCCGTGTCTTTGGGCACACACAGAAATAGCGAGGCAGGCGGGCGTGCCGCGGCCACTCCTGCTCCTACCTGACCAGCACCGCTCCCGTGGTTCTTTGTTTTCCATCCGTCCTCTTCTATCAATTATCTCTTTTAATTAAAACTACGTCTGCTGGTGTTCTGAGCTGAAACATCCCCAAACAGAACAGTGGCAGTACTGTAAGAGAACTAAAATGTATTATTCTCATGCAGCATTCACCAATAACCAGCACAACTGTGTGCATGTACACATGGTAACCTGAGAAATAATCCAACTTCTGCATCTTTTACAAACTGCCCCTTTCAGAGCATCCCTAATCCAGCAAAACTTTAACAGAACCGCAGACAAAAGCACGATGCAACATCAGCAGTGCGTGGTCTTCAGCTCCAGCCAAAGCTCGGCTCTGGTCAGCCAGCCTCACTGCCTCGTCCCAGGCAGGCTGGCACCAGGAGACAGCCCAGGCCAGGAGCTCTCTGCAGTGCTCAGCCTCTGACTCTCATTGCAAACTATCCCACATTTTGGAAGGGCCCTACCACGGTCTGATGAGGCAAGCAAGGTGCAGGCAAGATCATGAGAAAGCTCTCAGCAGCTCGAGCACTTCCAGCCTCCAGTCATTTATCCTGAAGAGTTTATTTTGGTTAAGCTGCCACCAGCTAGCCCCGTCTCACTAGCACGGATGGTCTGGATGAGGTAGGGCCCATTCTCCCTGACGTGGGCTCCGAGGAGCAGGTGCCTGGCACGGCCACCTCCAGCAGACCGCAGCGCTCCGCACCTCCACGGCTGTGGCAGGGATCACACGGCAGCATTTGGTGGATTCTGTGGTACCAACTGTTTTGGAGCCAGTGAACCCTAAATATGCCACGTGCTTTTAAATCAACAAATGAATTGATATTACCGTTACTGCCCTGAACTCGGTTTTGCTCTCTGATGACTGCCTGGGGCACTGCAGCTGGTGCAGTGCCTGTCCCTCAAGGTCGCGTTTCCTTCCCTGCTCAGGTTTCTCTAATGCCACACAAAATTCTCAGCACAAACCAGCACCAACGTCCTCGTTGTTAGCACTCTGAGCTGCTCCTGCTGGCTGCCCAGGGAGCTTCCAGAAACCAAGTTTTTGCCCTGCCATTGAACCACACTTGCTGTTTTGTTTGGTGAGGCTTGTTTGAATTTCTGTAAACAGGCAGCAGCCCTACACTTACAAACATGTAAACAGCCCAGGATAAACGTGGTGCTTGCTGGAGAGAAAAAAAGAGAAGTATCGGGGACACACTGGGATGCAATCAGACTAATGACAAATGGTAATAGGAGGGTTTGAGAGACTTTCTGTGGAGCCAAAGGCTCCCCTCGCATTTTCTTTCTGCTGCACTTGCTTTTATTGAAATTGCTGTAATTTTAATAAAATTATCTGATCATTTTGAATGTTTTTTCTTACTGCTTCTTGGTTTATGCCTTCCTGTATCCTTCTCTTTGTAAGGAACAAGTAGGCACAAAAGAAACAGTTGGTAATTCCGGATAATGAGCACGCTGCTCAGGATAGCAAACCCCAGGTTCAAGAAGTGCAGCATGGTTATTGTCAAGATCCACGGTCACTCACCAGAGCCTTCTAGTAAGGGAGTGATTGCAAACAAAGGCATGGCAGAGCAAGCCCTGGCTTACAGACAGGAAAGCTAGTACAGGTGATCTGCAGACAGACTGCACGTAGCAGTCACATCCCTCAGCACAGTCCCGGAAAGCCCCAAAATGCCACAGCAGTTGTGCAGGATGGACCTGAAAAGCATCTCATTTTTTCCGGGGAATACGTGCATAAACATCCCAAAGCCTTGCAGTTATTCCACAGCTGTTAAAGCTGATGAAGAAAATCGTGACTTTGCTGCTCCATTCCTGGGCAGTGGCAGCACGGTAAAACACTACGGAGAAGGGGAGGGAGACGAGGCTTTGGATGGATCCAAGATGTTGTCACTCACCAGGAGCTGAGCACACAGCAAGAGGTTCAGTGCAGACATTACAGAGTTTGCAGAACAGACTAAGGCTCACTTGATGAATAGGAAATTCTTCCATGAAGCCAGGATAAATCTTTTTAAACAAAAGGAAAAAAAAAATATCTGAAAATCAAGATATTTGTTGTGCTGTTCCGTGCCTTAGTTATGATTTGCCAAGAAAAAACAAACAAAAAACCACACAACAACGAAATCAATCTGAGTGCCATCACTTAACTATGGGCTTTTGGAAGGCGTTTTCAGGGATACCCTACTAAGCTAATATTGGTCAAAGACAGACTCACTTTAGAGGTCTTCAGTTGCTCTCTACATACCCCGTGGCTTTTTCTCCTGATTATTCTAAGATTTCAAAGGGAGACCAAAGGATCAGGTGGTTCCTTGCTATGAAACTGCCATGGAACAGCTAACGTCCCATGGAAATGGGCACATGGAAAGCAAATTAGACCAGAGGATGGGGAATTAAACTAAGGAAAAACTTATACTCCAACCAGTACTTACCTAGAACCTTATTCTGAGATATTTGATTGCTTGACTAGTCATAGCCTGGTACATCTGATATTTAACCATTCTTTCTCAGTTTGTAACAGCTTGCAGTATTTACTAAACAGCTTCCCAAGAATGATAATCCTTGCAAAGTGCATTTATAGCTCAAAGAGAGAGGAAATAAATAAATAAATAAATAAATAGATAGATAAATAAATAAATAAGAGGGACAAGTCCAAGCTCAGACATTAGCAGTTCCAGCTACGCTGGCCTGTTAACATGTAGCTGCCCAATCAATACTAATTAGCCAAAGATAATTCAGAAAATGAAATTGAGTTTTTCCTTGCAAGAGTTTTGAAACCAAAGGGAATGACCTTGTGGTTGACAAATGACTCCACTGAAGCTGGAGAAAGACGATGTGTATTCCCGCTGTCCTTACAGCTGCTGTCACTACCACCACCATTTGGGGTCGGTGCGTACACACAGAACCAAAACACCAGGCTGGGAGCTGACCCCACAGAGCCAGGCTGGGCCAGAAACAGGCAAATGAAATGATGTGACCAAAGGGTCACATCGATGAGCAAGGTGAGCAGAACCTGACTCCTGCACCTGAGCACACAAGGCAATGACTTCCATGGGGAATGAGCTCCCTTAAATGGTGAGATGGGCAGAATTAGCCTGGTTACCTTGAAAAACGTGTGCTGCAAAGGTGCCTGACAGGGAAGTGCAGTACATGGAGGAGGTTTACGGTTAGAATTTATCAACTTCCATTCATTTACTCCTGGATCACAGTTAATGAAAATTTTGATCTGAATGCCCAACGTCTGCCTGTTCAGGACATGCACTCTAAAGTTCTTTCTTTCACCCATTCCACTTACATGGACAATGGACGCGCCGCATGATTACACGCCTGGGAAGATGGAAAGCCATGATGTCAATCCCTCTTATTTCCATGGCTGAACCTGAGAGATGGGCTGTCTCTCTCTGAACAGCGTACAGCATGCGCCTACCAGCCCTCAGGTCACAGGACTGATTCTCTCTGATGCTGTGCAAAAATCAGGGGATCTGGTCCATCAGCTGCTGATCCACTGATGTTACTGCATGCGAGATGTGTCAGACAGGAGGTTACCTATAATCCCTTTGATCTACTGTGAATAACCCTTTTTTTGGGGTAACTCACAAAAGTGACCTGAGTTTGGATTTCATTATTCTGCTCTCCCCCTATCTCAGCCCTTTCATTTTCCTCCCATCCAAGGAAATTTGAGAGATCAGAGTAACTGCTGAAGAGACAGACACAGGAAAGCTTTTGATCCAGTATAAAAACAGCAACGAGAAGATCTTTGCTTCACGTGGCATCATTCTAAATCTCCAAAGATAGCTCACGTTCTCAATCTACAGCTCAATCTAGTTTATAAGAGATTACAAAGTGCAATGTATACTCTGTGTACGTCAGAAACAACAGTTTCTGGAAGGGATCTCTGGTGATCATCCCATCCGAGCCCCATGCCCAAAGCTGATCATCTACAAGCTGCTGCTCAGCACCATGTCCGAGGTTTTCTATGGGAACATCTGCAAGAAATCCTTGAAAATAAAGAAATACACACCTGGATATACTTTTGAGTAATAGATCACCTCATCACAGAATTAACTAAGCAAGTATTTTATTTTTTTCCTCTATTATTAATAAATAAATAAATAAAAGGCAAATCTTTGAGAATAGTGAATAGTCCTCAAGATGTCCAGCAAACACCAGTGGGCTGCAATGGAACCTTCATGAAGTCGCTGCGTTATTTTCAATGGGATTTCAGGCTTCCTTCAGCATTTTCTATTTAAGTAAAAGGAGAGAGAGGGAGTGGCAGCATGTGCAAGTACAGCCACCGAGAACTGCAAGAGTGGGAGGTGAGGGTGGCGACAGAACATTTTGCAGAAAGGCTGAAGCAGCAGCACTGAGAGGTACCACTGGATGCATTTTAATAAAGGGTTAATTCACATGCACAGCCAGTTGAATTATTTCAAAATTTAGTTTCAAGATACTGATTTCACTGAGTTACAGGGATTAAAAAAGCAACCCTCTGAAAAAAGAGTTTTTGACTAGCATTGACTTTCCTCAAGGTGACAGCTTGTGCTGAGTTCCTCTCTAATTAAGTTATGGAAATAAATAGAATCATAGCCCAAGCATGTGGCTAGTATTTTTCATATATGTTATTTAACCAAATTAGAAATGTTGATAAAAGTGTTCCTTTTTTTTTTAACCAAAGTAAGAGATCAAGTGGTCATGCAAACAAAGCTAATGTTTCCTGTAAAATACCCATAGTCTAACATCCTTAATATTCTAGACCAGTCTTCCAAAGAAGTTATTTTAAGACAGCTTATGCATTTTGCCTGTGTTCCCTATCCACAAAACCCATAAAAAAGCAATAAGGAAGGTCACTGCTTGGTTCCAGAAGATCCCAGTTAACTGATTAACCCTAAACACATCATCACTTTCAGCTGCTTTTTATTATCTGCGCTGCCCATAGCTAATGCATAACGGCTCATTTAAAAAGCTAAACTCAATGATGGTCTAGCCCAGAAAATAATGACTATGCTTGTAAAAATCAGGTCATCACCAAATCACCCGTATCACAAGCAGATGAGAATCAGGTGTGGTTGAATGCTTTTGATTGGACTCCAAGCCCCTCGCTGATCTCCACGCCGAGGACAGCCTCAAGTAGGTTATTAAAGCTCAACATTTGCCATCCCCAAATGATTGACACCCTGGAGTATTTCCTCAAGTAAGGAGGAAGATACTGTGGATAACAGCACACGCTGAAGGAGAGGCACGGGGGGAACGTAAGCTGAATTCCAAATGGCACCCTCTGAAGAAGCTTTAGGATGCAGTTTGCAATTCCTGTATTTAAAGGGGCACTGTTGTCACATGCC
Organism: Oxyura jamaicensis; assembly: GCF_011077185.1. Lineage (NCBI taxonomy): Eukaryota > Metazoa > Chordata > Aves > Anseriformes > Anatidae > Oxyura > Oxyura jamaicensis. Next base: position 52,843,783 of record NC_048897.1, on the reverse strand, counting down.
CAGAGCTGTCCTTTGTTTCAGAAAAGGAACAAAAATACCCTGCCCCTCTTTTATGAGGTGATTTCCTTGAGATGTTTACATGTCAGTGCTGCTAACTCCATGCTTCTACTCAGTGTCTCCCAAAGCCCATTTTCAGCAAAAATTTCAGTTAGGGACCAGTGCTGTAAGACTCTCCGGCTTTGGTTTAAGTCTTGTCTTTTCTGGAGAGCTGCTTACTAAAAAGCTAAACCCAAATTCCCAGAATTAGCAAACAAACCCTTCAGCAAAGCGTGCCTCCTCGGGGCTTGTCCACCCAGCCGAGCTCCTGCTACTGAATTATCCAGCAGGAAGGTGATCTCCACGTGCTGTTAGTGAACCGCTTCTTTCCTTAATGCCCGTAGGTTCCCCACAACAAATCCTGCGTTTGCACACTGCCGTCCCTCCAACACAGAGTTAAGCTGGAGTGATGCTTGCTTTGCTGAACCCTCTGGAGGGTGCGAGCCATGCCAAGTAGCAGCGGTTGTGCAGATTGCCTATAAACAGCTGTTTTGCTTCTAAATACTCCATAAAAGTATAAGCACCATAAATTACTCCTCTTCTTAGACCCAGGTGTCTAATTGTTAAGTATAAGAGTTACTGTAGAGTTATTAGAAAAGCTGGGAAATGCCATCCACGACACACTGAGCTGCCATTTACACTAACAGGCTGTCGCACTGAGGCTTTTCCCGGCCGCGCCGGCACCGCGCGCAGGTTAACGCAGGCTGGGGCGGCAACAGCAGGGAAAGGCAGGTGAGTGCTTCCCGCCTTACCGTGTTCCCTGCCTGCAGGAGGAGGAATTCCCTGCACTCTTGAAGAGCCCAATCCTTCCCAGTGCTGCTGGGAGGAGCAGTTTGGACCACGGGCTCAGGCAAGGCCATTTGCACCCGGGCACACATCCCACCACGTACAAATGATCAGGGGTTGTAGCACTCCCAAGAAAACTTTACCATCGTGATCCTGTTGATGAAAGAGAAACATCCCAGGTGAGCAGCAGGTTCCAGATTCTTTTCAAGATTCCTTTTATAAATATCCACGTTTATCATGGGTAAATTCCAAAAGTTCTTCTGTGACCCGAGAAGCTAAATGCTACCGTACCTTAGAAGAGCATCTTATTCCATTTAATCGAGAAGGCCTAAGTACTTGATCCAAGCCTTGCTTCACTTTCATCCTCCTTGGCTTGTGGAGTCAAACCTGGAGGTGCTGCGGGCGGCACTACAGTGTAAAATGTAGTGGCAATGAACTTCCCCAGGCCAAGCCCTGTGACCCTGCCGTGTGCAGCAGCATTCAGCTTTCAGGAGGAATACAGGTGGATACAGGACGACTCCTGAGCATTAAAACCATCCTTCTTGCACAGGAACGGGCAGAGTTTCCTGTCGAACCCTTCAGTACAGTCACCAGACCCAGGACCGCTGCTTCAGGTTTACCGGGCTGGGGCTAAAAATAAACCAAAGCAAGAGCATGGACCTACCTGAAGTAGCACCTTGGTCACGCACCCAAGACCACCATTAAGTCTATCCTTCCCTCTCCAGCAGAACAAGTTTACCTCTCCTCATTTCAGCAGCAGTGCCAGAGAAATGCTGCACAGCAGTGGCAGCGACCCCAGCCCTGCAGCACAAGCTCGTGACCGGTGGGCACACTCGAGAGCCATCCCAAGCCGCTCCACGAGCACCCACGCACCAGTTCAATGCACAGACACGTTTTGTTTATGGATGTAAACGACTGGCTAAGCTTATTTCAAAATTGCCTCTCCTTCCAATTTTTATTATTATTTTTAAGACAAAGAGGGGAAAATGAATGCATGTAGCTAGCTTATAGTGACACTTCAGTCAAGGGTACAGACTGGATGTGTTATTAGGAGGGTGGTAAACAAGCCTCCTTTTTTGAAACCCAACCTGCTTTGCTATTGTCCGTATTGTTGATTCAAATGTTTCTGCTTCAATGTGCCTTAATTAAAATGTTAGTGGTCAATATTTCCTTGAAAGCATCTCAAGAAGTTTTTATTCATGTGTAATTGCTTCACAGATAATGCCAGAGGAAAACAATCAAACAGCTGGCAAATAAGCCCTCTGTTGGGATATTTTAACACATTTCATCTTCATCTGTTTAATTTAAAATCAGCCCGTGCCATTCAGCCTTGCAGACTGCACTGGTGCTGGGCTGAGCAGTTTCATAAACACAGCGGGCCCAACTCCGTGGGAAGTCATTTCAGTAGGTCTCCCAGATCCAGCACGAACACAATCAGCACCGTAAACTCATAGGAATTCAAGTCCAGGCTTAAATAACACACGCAAATTCCTCTCAGTGTTGACAAATGTATGCAAAAATAAAGTAAGTGGCCTCTGAGTTGGTTTGAATTTGCTGCTTTGAAAAGCAGCTGTTTCACTGAAAAAAAGACAAAGAAGACTAACACCAGCAGTCTATCTGCAACTCTTTTGAGATACATTTTTTAAAGAATACTGCTTAACATAACACCAATATGATGGATGTACTTTTTTCCCAGTTTAGTTTCTTAACACATCTCTGTGTGTTCCAGTGGACTTCCTGCACTCTCCCTGCTCTCAGAGAAGCCACCTGGCACTGAGGGTCTCACCCCGGCCCCCCTGCCGGTGCCTGGGGGAGGCCGGGCACTGCCCACGCTGCCTGCTCCTGCGCTCAGCCCGGGGCCCTCCCTGCACCCTGCAGGCCCTCTATCTGCCCATCTCTGACATCAAGACTGCTTTTCTCGCTGTCTCACCCAGATCTCTCACTGCAACTTAAGCCAATCTGCCTGTCTTATCCCCTGGGGATCTTTTGGAAAAAGCGTTCCCTTTCTCTTTTGCCCATCCGAAGGCTCCTACTAACCACACTGTGCCCACTGCTCCTTGTGCTTCTCCTCACCCGGAGGGATCCTCACGAATTATTTCACTCCTGCACCAGAAACCTTCCCGGCCCTCCAGCCACCCGGCCTTTCCCACTGCCCTGAGGCTGCCCCCGGGCCAGGCCACACCAGCGCCATGGGGCTGCTTCCCCCACACCAGCAACGTCCCCGTGCCTCCTGCCAAGCACAGCGTCGCTGCGTTCGGAGTCGCTGCGACTCACAGCCCCTCCTGCTGCACTCCACTGCCGCCTAATTTCCTCTGCGAAAGCTAAGGGCAGAGATCCTGCTGCCTTCTTACCAAATTGCGGCCTGTATGTTTTGGGTCTCTTCAAATCTGTCCAGGCCATTTCCGAGTGCCGCTGTCCTTCTCGGTCTGGTGTCACCTGGAGCTACTCAACGTGCACAGACACCATCCCCCAGAGGGACTGGAGACCAGGCATTACAAACCCGGGAGGCACCACCATGAGAAGCCGCCTGGTGTTCTTGATCCCTTTTGGCAACCAACCTCTGGCAGCCGCTGCCGAGTGTGCCAGGAGCCCAGGCTGAGCAGGAGGGGAAGGGGGCCATTGGAACCAGCTCCTCCTACCCCCATTTGCTGGAGACCTCTCTCCAGAGCACAAGTAAGGGGTCATAGCTGCTTTTAACTAATGACATTGTCGTCATGGGTCACTGTGTCGGAATCCTGCCGGGTAATCCCGGGCTGCCCTGGCGCTGGTTTCAGAGAGCTTTTCCAGCTGCCCTGCAGCGGAGACTCCCGCACACCTCCCAGAGCCCCACCAGCACAAAAGTAATCCAGGATTTCTGTTAATGTTTCACAAACCAAACCATACATGCACCTACAGATTTGCAAAAAACAAATGGTCGAAGAAGGCCTTACAGCATGGAAATGCTCTGAAAGACAGCACTCGGGTGCGAAGCAGTATCCAGGCCACCACAAGAGGCAGTGAGAAGCCATTTGTGATCAGCTGTTCACATTTTGGTTATGCAGTTACAGGTTTTCCCTAATCACTGTCAGTTTAATTTATGAGAAGTGCCTCCAGCACACTGGAGCAAGATAAAAGAGAACACATTAAATGTGGACACTACAGATGCTCTTACTTCCCATTAGAAGTTCTGGGTGGTGCCCACTCCCATCTCACAGTACTAGGGCATCAAGGAGCACACGCTCCGAGTTTCAGTAAACACAGGCAACGTGAATACTTCTATGAAAGGAAAGGTAACTTGAACAGCCATGGATTTTTTTCTGGAAACCTGCATGCAATAGAATTTCCTATCCATTGTATCCCAGTGACCTACTTGACACTTGTGTGCCTGAACTGAAAATGATCTGGGGAAAAAAAAGCATCCCCCCCAAATCCTGTGAGCAAGCCACAAAGCACTGCCTGGGGACATTTGCTTACCCACAGCTGCTCTCTCGCCTTACTCTCCCCTATTTCAAAGAGAGAGTTAAGTAAAGATTTCTTTTTCTAAACAAAGCTTACTTTGACAGGGGTCTCTGTCAGTGCAGGCTGCAGTGGAGCTTGATGGAGTAATGAAGGCAAAAAACATGGCAGAGTGAAAAAAAAAAGGGGAATGAATAGATATCCTGAAAACTACGGATCAGTAGGTAACCAGGCTCCTATTTTACTGGAAAATGTATATTACAGGAAAGCCTGCCTTAATGCTGGAAAGCTATTTAAAAATCCATCAGAACTCTAAAATATGCTGTTAGGGACACTGCAGTCCCAACACCTACTGCATAAAAATCCCAAGCTATTAGGCAAACCAACATCATTTCAGATCAGGCCATCAGCAGGCTGCCAAGGCTTAAAATAGCAGCTGCATTTTAAATGATTTTTAAACAAGAGAAGCGGGAAATTGGGCTGTGACGAGGCCCAGCCCCTGGCCTGTAAAAGGTGACCGTGAGCGGAGCTGCCAGGCACGGCAGGTGGAGTGGGACCTCGAAGCCTTGCGGTGATCTTCTCAGCTGATGGGGCTGCAATTAGCACCAAAACACAGCTCGCTGTGGCAATGAAAGGAAATAACGAGGCTGCTCTCCAAGAGCCTGCTGAAATGCTTCTCTCCACTGCTTCTCTCTTCTTTCCTTCCTGGAGTCTGGCTTGTCAGCCAAATCCTACTGCTCAGCTCTTCTGCGTGGCTCCAGGGAATGTTGCTCTCTCCAGGTTTTGTGTTCCTCTGGTGCTCGTGTTTACCAAGCAAGCGGGTGATGGGAAATGCAGGCCTCACCCCGGGCATGGCTGGCAACAGAAGTACTGGAGGGCAGATAAACTCGTACTGATCCCACTCTCTTTCCATCAGAGCTGGGAGAGGTGTCGTTCACCGGGTGCTCCATCCCACAGGTCCAGCCAAGTGCAGCACACGTGAGCATTGCTTCTGCTTTGCAAACGTTGCAAACATGGACTTTGCAAACACCCAGAAAACTGTCTTCTGTTATTAAAGTGGGATGCAGACGCTGACTGCCACATTAGTGGGGCTTCTGACTGCCAGCTGCCGTTCCTCAGCGCGAGTCCCCAGCTCTCAGAGAACACAAGCGCAGCAATCCGTTCCTGCAAACAGAGCCCTCCTGGAAATGTCACGAGTCCAGATAATCACACACACAGGCTTACAGGGATTGTGCCACCTTAGTTCTTGGGCTATAGTACTCATCTGCTTTCCCATTTCAGAAATTCTGGGGAGGCTCCTCCCCTCCATAACCATTTTCCCCGTACTAACAAGCTCTGTGTTCCCTGCGCAGCAGCACAGACACAGGCCTCCAGCCTCAATAGGATCAGAAATGGCTGGACAGGGCAGTGAGAATCACACAGAAACAGCCCTTTGTGAAGTGCCCAACCCTGCTGTGCCACCTCCCCGGGCCAGCATTAAGCGTTCACAGTAAGTGCCAGCACTGGGGAGCATCCAGGCAGCTCCCATATTAGCACCTGATGGGGAATCTCCATATCCACCTACCTCAGCTGGGGTCTGCATTGTCAATTGCATGTTTCAAACACAGAACAGAAGATCTGTAGACAATTTGCATCACAGAAATGGCCAAAGAAGCCCATCTAAATGCTGTCCTCATTCTGAATAGCATGGTCTTAGCACACTTGAAACAACTTTCTATCAAGCTGAAGTGAAACACTTTTAGAGAAAGGGGCATAAACTCAGAGAAGGAGAATGGAACCACGTGGGGCAAAACATCTCCCTCCTTTTCTCTTTGGGACTCCGCTCAAACACACCCCAAAGGGACATAGTGCCTGGGGCAGCAGCCAGCTTTCGGGCTGTGCCTTGGGGCTGTTTCCTAGCATGCCAGCCTTCCACCAAGTTTTAAAGCTAGAAGTGTTTGTTATGAGCAGTAAGGTGCAACAGGACGTTGTGCAGAGCCTGGCAAAGCATGAAAGGAGCAACAAGAGGTTAAACTGCATGGCTGGGCAAAGCAGGGGTTTCTACACACAGCTGAAAATTAGATGGGCACAGTTATGTGCGTTTAAAAAGAATTACCATGAAGGGTTTGATGAGAAGTGTGCCACAAACCAGGAATTTTGCAGTGCATGAAGCACGCAAAGCATTTTATCATTCCGGCTCAGTTCTGAACATGCAAGTATTTTGTTGGCATTTTACAAGCATTAAATACAACCTTTCATCAGCACGAACAACACCAGGCTTGCTTTTTTCTTTTTTTCTTTTGCTTGTACAAAGATTTTCATAGTAGAAAATAAAAATGCACACAAGCTACTAAGGAGCTGATAACATTTAACAGTCACTGCAAAGCTATTTAATTCAGTCTGAATAGTGTGACTGCTGGGGGTGTAAAAAGGTATTGAAATTACTGTAAGTGCTCCACATTTGCATTAATATTTTATGGCACAGCTGCCTCCCTTGTTCCACAATACACAGCCACGTCCTTCCTTACTTTGCCTTGCTGCTGCCGTAGCGCACTACGGTCAATAACGTCCACGGACAGCACGCTGTGCTTTGCTCAATCTTCCTAAATATGCTTACTGTCAGCTTCTTACCTCTTGTATCCATCAGGAAAACATCTTTCACTGCCAGGCTGAGCAGGAAAGGTTCAAATGTGATTTCTACCAGTAGCACCTCAAGCACACTGAGCTGCCACGTTGAGCACCACCAGGGATGGCCTCGGAGACCCCAGCGGCAGGCTGGTTTGGGTCAGCTCTCCTGGCTCCCGTGTAAATGTATTCCAGATCTTGTTTCACAACAGCTCCACAAGAGCTGAACCCCACAGCAGGGAGCCCAGCCTGCTCTCCCATGCCAGGGAGCGAGACCTCAATTGAAACAAGCAACAGCATATTACTGGCGAACACAACATATTGCCTTCCGGGGGAAGCAGAAACCTCCGTACCTGCATGGGTGACAGCTAAAGCTGAATGCAGAATGAAAAAAAAAAGCAGAAATGAACCAGAGAAAGCAGAATGAACCAGGTCCTGGGCAATGAAAAGTACAATCTTCAGGCAAATTCTTTTTCATTAAAAAAAAAAAAAAAAAGGATAAAAAGTTACAGAAAACTTCTTAAAGTCTCCGTGTGCATTGAAATTACAAAAAAAAAAAAAAAAAAAAAAAGACAAATCTTTACAAAAGGCATTTCTGCTTGTATGCCTCAGGCAAACTGCTTTTTGGATAATAAAGGGTAGCTCACGGATTTTTCATTTCTCACTGAAATTCTGCAAAGCTCCCACCCTTGCCTGGGTGCTTTTCCTTACCCTTATGGATAATGTGCACGCACAAAGCAGGAAACTAATTTCAGGCAAGTACCGCTAAGCAGCCTCTGATCTATTTGTGAGATATCATCATCTGCCCTTCAGCCTCCCAGATGCATCCTCCACTGCAATCCTGTACCTCCTCAGGCGATAATTAGGCAGCTCTCCTCTGTATCCAACCGTCCAGCAAGGATTCGTGAGCAAGATCGAGAGGGACAGGCAGATTCTCCCAGGGGAGTGGAAGACGCAGGCACAAGCAATGGCCAAAGTAACGACAGCGAGAAGAAATCTTCCCCATTTCAAAGCTGTTTTAAGGAAAGCCATGATTTCCCTGAGATGCCAACATCCAGCATGGACCAGCGGACAGCAGCACTGGGAGAGGTGGTGGCGAGGAGATCCACGGGCTGGTGGCAATAACAGGTCAGCAGCACCTCGAGTCCCATGCACGAGGCCACGAATGACACAGCGGGTGACACGAGACTCCTCCTCAGCTCACCAGCTCCCTGTCAGCAGTTGACGTGGCTGTGCCAAATGAATTAACTACTCACCAGTTAAACTGGGGGGTGCTGAGCTCTTACGTGATGGTAGCCACAGTCCTGGCAAGCTGACAAATCTCTCCGTGCTGCTGCGCTTTGGCCTGCCCCGGGGTTTGTGCTCAAAGACTGCTGACACCACTCGGTTGCTGCAGCCACTGCAGAAGTCCTCAGAAAGGGGCTTGAGTCCTCAGCCACCCCCTGGCACTGCAGCAGTGACTCTGCACCAAGGGGATGATTTAAAATATATATATTTAAAAAAATCCTTCAGTAGCACTGCGTGTCAGTGATTTCCTCCTCCACCACTCTCTTGCCGTGCTGCCATTAAAGCTGAGTGGGTCAGTGGTGTGGTGGCCAGCCCACACAGGTACCTGGGGTGTTGGTGGGCATCCAGGGCTGCAGCAGGTTCAGTGAGCCCAAGCACCATGCACAACGCCTTTTTGTCTGTTAGAGCACGAGTGTTTCAAAACTCCTTGCCTTGCTCCACTGCGAAGCTTGCTCTCACTTCCCAAACACGTCCACAGCTCCCAAACCCACGTACTGCTCATGGATCGGACCCACGTCTTTGTTTCGTGCTTCCTACAGGCTAGGGGGCTGATGAAGATACTTCCACCATCAGATACCTCGGCTGTCTGGAGGCTTGCGCAGATCCAGCACCAGCCAAAGCCCAGACCCCCAGTGCTGTGCTGCTGCTGCCCCTCTCCCACCGCCCCCCCCATGCTCCCAGAGCCCCCAGCATCACAGCACGCAGATCTGACCTCAGGCCGGGCATAAGCAAAACCCCACAGGTTGCATTTATATTTCTATCACGATGAAAGATCACAATTATCAATATCGGAAAGCTTTTAAATGCTTTCCATTTGTATAATATCTCAATTCCAAGTGTCTTCTTTTATCGTATCATACAAAAACGTGATGAAAGATGAATATATTTGCTTTCCTTATACGCTGGTGCTGATGCTATTGCCTTATATTAATTTTCCTCCTTTTTTAAAAGAAAATTTGCATTCATTATTTCTGCTCTCTCATCCAACCATGTGTATGAGGATTTAAGCATGTCACTGGGCTTCTAATAAATGAAAGGACAGAAAGGAAGATCAAATAACACATCAATGAATATCACCAGATACCAGAGATGGAAATTAAAAATGTCACTGCAATACGAACACAGGATTCATTGCAGCCAGAACAAGGCAAACACAAGTCAGAGAGGCAGCGCAGAAACTAATGAAGCAGCCGAGCTATATTTTCATTCCCCGCATTTTATCTTAATTGCTGTGACCAGGAGACCGATATAAACATCTGCAGAGGAAAGTGCAGACGAGATGCTCCACAAACGCGTGGGCTGAAGGTGCCAGCCAAGCCTCGTCGAGCACCGTCCCCGCTGCAGAGCCCGGCGGGAGCCGGCCCTGTGCCACGCCAGCCGCTGGTGCCAGCAACAGGGAACCCTGAGCAGAGGCAGGAGACCACATTTTAAAGCCCCCTAAGCAGCCCAGGCAACTGCAGATTTTGTGCACAGTCTTGGAGAGCTGTGTGTATTATTGTTTTACAGGAACGTATGTGTTAGTGCTCTACAGGAAGCACGATCTCTTCGCCCTACATGAGTTTTCTGCGCATTAAAAGCACATTTCTGTACATTAAAAGGCATTCTAGCAGCAACGTAACATGCAAATCTAGGAACGGGATGCTGCCAGTGCCTATAACTTACAATCGGGGGGTTATTTAGGCTGGAGAAAGCGGAGTGCCTCCAGTTTTTGAAAGCAATTTCTTTAGCACACTCATACAATGGAAACTGGAAAGCACGAGGTGCTGAAAGACAAGCACGGCAATTCTGAGCGCATACTCTAAGGCTCACCAGGAAGCACCATCTCCAACACTCCCTTTTACCACCAATGACGTGTGCATACAACAGGTTTTGCTACAGATCCCCCCATGAACTGATGCATGAATTGCTTCAGTAGAATTCCTGTGAAAGGGCTCCCTTCTGGATATTTTTCTATAGAAGTTTCCCCACTTTCTCTCCTTCCTGGTGCTCGGTGGCACTGTAGCAAGAGGGAATCAAAGGGCAGCCTCCTTGTAATTCAACAAGGGTACATCATTATCTTACCCAGAACAAAAATAGCACTCCAGCAGAAAGCATCGCCTCCTCCTCAGCTCACCAAATTTAAATCCCGTTTCTCTGGCTTCTTGGCACCGTGGTGAACAGGGAAGGCTTAGAAAGACGGAGCACAAGGGGCGGCGTGAGGAGCAGCTGGCAGTTTCGGTTAAGTCCTTTCCCCGTTCCCAGCCCTGCGTCTTCATTAGCTTCTCGTAACCTCCCTCACCTCGGTTACCTTCATCACACCCACCCCTCTGACTCCTCCAGCACTGCAGGCGACCTTACAAGAATAAATTGGACTGTTTTGCTCTACATAACTAAGCATATCATACTAGCTGCGTGTGTCTCTATGCCATTAAGGAAGAAATAAAGCAAAGCTAAGGCTTTCCGTCAGGCACATCCAAATGCTGCGGTCGTGACCTGCTAGGGCACGATGCAGAGTACTTCTGCAGCAGCCCAGCAAAGAAATTGGTGGGAATTAAATAATTATTGACATCAAATTTGATTCTGCATGCTAACAACAAGATTTGTGCCGTGGGCAGGAAATTAGGGGTGAACCCGGCCTGCTGCGCGTGGAGCCAAGCAATGTGGCTGCCATTAACGCTAATGACAGAGACAGGGCGATGCAACTCAGTCCCCCTGCACAGGGCTCAGCGTTTCCCTGAAATACCTCCTTCCAGGCTGAGAAGGGAAACCAGCGTCGTGAGCTCTGAATTAGGGCCCCGCGCTCCCTCTGAGCAACACTTCTCCGCAGAGCCGCGATGGCACACACTGCTCGGAGCCACGCTGCAACGCTGAAGATTAGCAGTTTGGTATTTGTGCCATTTGACACACAGTACCGGCAGCATTGTGTGTCATCCCAAGCCAGGGAAGCTGTGATGCTCCCTGTCTGCTAAAATATCTGTCAACACTGAACACGTCTCGGTCAGCCCCACGTCCCGCAGCCCCGGAGGGACCACCCCGACTGCGGGGCTGCAGCGAAACCCCTGGGGGATGGCTGCAGACGCAGGAGGAGCTGTGTCAGACAAAACCTCTGGGCTCAGACAAGCACCGGTGTAAGGAACTGCCCCTCTGAAAGCACTGCTCTTCAGGTTAAGATGATCCCTGTCAATAGGAGGGCACGAAGACTGGGCCTAGAGGTGGGTCCAAAGCTCAGCCTTCTTTTCCTCGCTGCCATCACAAGCTTAGGAGATGATCCTGAGCACCCCCGGGCCTTGCTAACAAGTCTTGAGGCTGTCTGATGATGTTCATGGATAGCCTAGGGCAGATGCTGAACTTGTCTGCAACAAAAACTTCCTTGGGGCGATGGAGATGATGGGCAGCAAAAGCAACTGCTGCGGCCACACACCTTGAGAACCGTCAGAGAAGCAGAAGCCACATGAGCCAACCATACAAAACTGGGATGTGAGATTCAAACCGGGAGTGAAATAGCTGGGGAAACCTCGCAGATGGTAAGCTGAGACCCAAGGTACCTGTGACCCCCCAATGTATTAAGCACAGTGAGACTTTACACGCACACCAACACGTATCTAACTCAGCCGGTGTAAAGGGATGGGCCCTGGAAACAGAGCTGCAGTGAGATTTAAGTGGATCTGTGAAGAAAAGTAAGGGTTGTTCCTCCTAAAGCCCCAGATCAACCTCTTGATCCTGGAATTGCAGATCTTCTGCAACAAGCACGGTTCACTGCCAGTGTATCTCTCTCACATACTGCACAATAAAATCTCTCCGTATCTGTGCACTGAATCTGTTTGATCCACATTCTTCATCCTGACTTCCAAATCCATTTCAGAAAACTTTTAACATAAATTAAAATTCTCTTCAACTTCTCCTACTCAGGTTGTGCAGGCTGGCCTTGTGTCCAACAAGGATCTGAGAAGTAAGAGGGTTAAAAAAAAAATACACTTTCAGTGAAACAATTAGTACACTTTTTTTCGTTGTTAAAAATCTGGTAAATTGTCCTTCAGGAACAAGCATAAAAGCCCTGATAGTGCTCTGCTTCTTTAAATCGAACGACTTAATTTATACAGTAAGCTTCCTTCCTTATAAAAGGGGAAAGTGTCCTCCAAAACTCAGGCAAAAATGTTCCTAGGAGTCAAGCACAAAAGCTTTTTCTTCAAAGAGGAAAGATAAGATACACTTTAAAGGGATACGTCCAGAAAAAGAAGAAGAAAAGGAGTTGAAGCCTAGGATGAACACAGCTTGGATGTATGCAGCAGCTTCTCCTGGTGGCTGAGCAGGAATGGAAACCTTCCTCCTGAGAATACTCTGCAGAGGTGAGCAGGTGCCTTTATGCCAACCTGAAGCAAGAAAAGAGGATCTCCGGCCAAAGCCAGAAGGGCAAAATGTTCTTTTCTTCGATAGATAAGGTAAGGATAGAAAGTTGTTTTCTGAGAAAGAGAATGTTACTCTTCTGTTTACCAGCCCTACCCCACCTAGAAAGCAGAGAGATCTTTCTAGAAGAAACCAGCGACGAAAACCAAGTTGATGAGGAGTTGGAAGGTGTTCAAAGGAAGCTCTGTGCCTGCCCAGGAACAGGCATGGGCTCCTCTGCTTCCAAGAGCAGCAGATGAGATCTTTGGCAACACGGATTCCTCGTTTTTTTTTTTTTTCCCTTCCACTTTTAAACACTGAAATACTTTGACAGCAGACCAAACAGGACTGATATGTTTTGAAGGTTTGACTTAGATCTGCGTACGTTAAAGGAACAGAAGAGATCATAGCCTTGTCTAGCGTTACTCTTGGTAGCTTTAAATGGAATAGGAACAGTTGCAGCACCTTCACCTGCAGAAGTGCCAAGAAAATTCCTCCCTTTCCTCGGTACGTCTCTAAAAGCCGTGTCATGACTGAATGCACCATGACGGCAACGGTGCCTCTGTAGGACTCCCCTTGAGCTCTCCAAGATACAGCAATCTAGCAGGCATGGCTGATGAGAACCAAGTAAAACCAGCCCACTGGGACACACAGGTACCTGCTTGGCTGTAAACAACGTGAACTACTCATTCTTCACCAAGCAGTTGTTTCTCCCTTCAGTCCAGCAGAGGAATTACACCCTTAGCTACGTGCATGTGTTTAGTTTAACTCCTTACCTCTGATCCTTACCCATGAATGTAGTTATCTGATGTCAGGGCGGTTGTTTCTTGTTCTTTAATGCATAACAGCAATAAAAAAAAATGCCCTCAAGCAGCAAATAATTCAAAGTAGTAGCTGGATAGTTCTTAGAAAATGGTAAATCAGAAATATGGGACCCCCCAAAATAGTACCAAGTAGCCATTATGCCTCTGTGGTACTGCAGAGATGAAGGAATAAGATACAGCTATGAAAGACAAATATTATTTACTTCCAAACACCAAATGAAAGTGTCCTTCTGGGTCCTGCTGTGCAGCGTGTGAGCTGAGACCTGGTAAGCACCGTTTGTGGACGGTCCCAAATAGAAACAAGCACCAGGGGAGAGAAAGGAACGGAGGTTTTCACAGGACGTGGTTCCCTCTTGCATTTCCCGGGCACGTCACGGGCAAGACCCAAAACGCCCCGCCAAGGCCAGGCACCGCTGGTGCCCCGCTGCAGGCAGGTTTCTGGGGCCGCTCCGCAGCCAGCGCCTCCTTGTGCATGGGGAACTCAGCCCCACTGCCCATGGAGCCGTACAACGGGGCAAATGGCAAGGTTTGGCTGGAGTCTGAGACCGTGGGAAATTGATAACGATATTGTGAGACTTCTTGAACCGCTAAGCCACCTGACACTTGCAGATCTGTGCAAAGGATCTGGCAGACTTCTGCTGGAGCCTCCCTGTAAAAACAAACCTACAAGTATTTCCAAGCCTGCAAGAAGTCCGTAAAAATAAAGTAACCTTCCCCTCTCCCCTGACACTGACCAAGGCCAGCCTCCGCCACCATTTGTATCTGTACGAGTTACTGCAGCAGCAACAAGCGGGGTTGCCAGTGCTGCTGAATGCCAGAGCTAACGGGAAAATGAAACCCAGGAAATTACTGGAGAGTGATGTTTTCCAACCCAGCGTGGATATTAAAGTTTCCCAGCCAGCTAGCGGACCGGTAATGGAGATGAATGAGGAGGCAAAGACTTTTTGGTGGATTTTTTTCAACATTTCATTTTCGAGCTATACAAATATAGCGCCTTTTCAAATCCTAAATTAGAGGCTGAAGACTTAAATTAGCTCTTCAAAAGTGCTCTTGGATCCAAAACTAACGTGGAATACAACTACAGTATGTTTTTCTCTCTTTTTGGTGATTTTTCATCCATAGATTTTTCAGAAATAAAAATTTTGTTTACTTAAAGAGATTTTGTGATTTTATCGCAAAATTAGAAGCATTTTTTTTCTTGCTCCATTGACTAAGTTTTGTGTTCAATAAGTGAGCATAGCCTCGTTTCAAAGGTCTGTTTTTGAAAGTTACCTAAATCCACGAAGAAAATTGCCTTTCTCTACCTAATCCTGCTAAACATTCAACAACAAAATAAAAGATGTTTTGATATAAAACAATGGCTGAGTACTCTGGACCTTTCTGGTTCATTTGGGGGCCTCTAACAAAAGCTTCTCACGGGCAATTATTCAAGAAAACACACCCACACCCAACAGTCCTGCGGAGAGCCCCTGACACAACATACGGTCATAAAGCATTGCACAACCACCGCACGGCTGGGGCTGGAGCACCTCTGGGTGCCCCTGTGCCCCCCAGCCCCAGCAGGACCCCCAGCAGGGTGCCCAGCCCCACGGCCAGGTGGGTGCTGGAGATGTCCCCGAGGAGCCCCCAGCCCCTCTGGGCAGCCTGTGCCAGGGCTCCGGCCTCTCGGCTCCCTCCTGCAGGTATTTAAATTACAGAAAATCAACACAACATATCCACTGATAAAGCAAGATTATTTTACACTACTTGGAAATTTCAGTCTCCAATACTTTGATTTCTTATGAGCTTTAACTTGCCTGACTTGTGTGGTGTACAGGGTTTTCTCTCCTATCTTCTTCACAGCTAGATCCAATCTATGCTGGTACCTTGAGCTTACTGCACCAGCGATGCCTGCCTACAGATATCTGCCCATTAACAGATGACAATACCCGGTGAAGTATCAGCCTGCATACGATGGGAAATCACCCAGGATTTAATCACAGCTGGAACCTGAAGCCTGTTGTGTTCCAGAAATACATCTGTATTTGAGGTGCATTAAGAAGCAGCATATGATGTTCAAAACAAAGCAACAAAAACATCATAAATCCCAGACAGCAAATCCAAGAACAAAGATTAACAGCTAAACAAAACACGACAGGAGGAAAAAGATGTCTACCAGAAGGAAGTCGAGAAAAAACAGAATTTCCAAACAACCTTTCTAAACCCTTCCTGCTCAGATCACGCAGCACCCCAGCCTCGAGACCTTGCTTCTTGCCACAGGCACACCTAAAATTAAGGATGAAGGACAACCTAACCCGTGGGCACTGGAATAAGAGAGAGGCGCTTAAATGCCATCCAGAAGAGACTTAATTTTTTGTTCTTAAGGATTTTAATCAAACAGCTATGTGGAGCCGACCTACGGAACACTTCTAGCAGCCGTGCATGCCTGGAAAAGGTGGTGGCTCACCAGGCAGCCTGAAGACGGGGTGAGCCGGAGCGGTGGGACCATGAAGCACCTCGCCGAGCCCTGAACGCCTGCTCGCCCGCGCTGTGAGCCTCAGGCCAGCCCCGTTATAAGTACAGAGTGCTGTAACTGCTCTGCCTGGTGTGCTTGCGTGCAGTCAGCAAGGTCTGTGTATTTATTGGACTTCAACAAGCTAACGAGCAATTACTGATTTGGTTATTGTTTACAAAGTATGTAGAAGCCTGGCACTGGTATGAGTTACAGCTAGTTAAGCAAATCATGAGGCTAAGGGAGCAGCCTGACAATTCCTGCAAGGCAAGAAAAACCCCCAAGAGGCAATTGCCCTTCTCTACCATCCCATAACTGAACCACAGAAATCACCACCACTTGGGTCTCTGAAGTAGCAAACACCTTGAGGTTCATCTGACAGAGAGGGTATTCTGAGGGAAACAAAAGCCCAATGCTTATCTAGTCACCAGACAAGCTTCTTTTTGAAGGACTCGGTTTAACTACGTATGTGCATGTGGGTATGTTTCTTTACATGAGACTCTCCGAACGTATACTGCAAAGATTTTCCACCTTGAAGTATTTCAAACAGACTTCTAACTGGTTTTCTTAGCTTGAAGTGTGCACAAAACCACAGCTGCATGAGGGCTTTCAGATCTTTTCACTTTCACACAGCTGAATCCAATCACATAATTAGAGGTAAACGTGAGGTTTACCATTACACCTATAGTGAAAAGCTGTCTGACTATGAACTGGAGCCGTGCCCCATCTGACCCTGGCGTTTGTGCAGGTCAGACGGGCATTTTTTTCAGTTTTATTTTCTTTTGTACAAGCACATGGGATACATTCATTGCAGCATGAAGTCTTCATTTGTTTCCTCTTTTTCTATCAGCCCTAGTGACCAATTAAAGCAAAGCAACAAAAAAAAGCATCTCTATTTGCTCTCTTACCAGTTTTGACAGCAAGGGCAGCCAACATGCATGAGATTAAGGGCTGTAGTATGTGCTAGATCTTCACCCCATGCATGCTGCTGGCAAATCTTCCTCTGATACAGAGGCAGACGCAGTTGGACCTCAGCTTCCTCTTTCTTGCCATAGTATTGTGATTTATTTATTTAAGATGTGTCTGCACAAGAGCAGCCCCATCTGACGTCAGTGGGAGCAGCCACAAGACTTCTGACCATAAAAGCTGCAGAAATTGCACTAAAGGACTCTGGTTTCTAGACCAGACTTCAGAAAAACAAGTCATTTCTTTCTAAGAGAGCATGGTAAGAAGGTCCCAAGTGGTTTACTTACAGTACACGTCCACGCGTATGGACTTTATGGCTGGCGAGCCCAAGCCGTTCTCGGCCTTGCAGTAGTAGCGGCCTCCTTGGTGTCGCTGGATGTTGGCTATCCTCAGGGTTTCATTGAAGACACTTGAGTCTTGAAATCTGTCAGAGGCACTTCCTGCTGTTTTGGTCCACCTGATCTGAGCAAGCACCAAAAAAGATTGTTACTTGAAGTCTGCAATTTGGAAAAAAGAGCAGAGTCTAGATCTCACCGCTGGCCTGGGAACCGTGCGCACAGCAGCCAGGGCTTTACCTTGGAGGTCCTGGGGAACCTCTCTGGAGAACTGAACAGCTCACACTTACAATCAAACACTTCATCCGAGAGCCCTGAGACTGTAATCTTGTCTTTATCACCCTGTCTTAGAAATAGTTGATTACTTTTGATGGAAACACCACACAAAGTAAATGCCACTAGCAGCGATGTGGAGAACAACTCAAGGCACCCTCGGTGACACAGCCGGAACGGCTGCAGAAAAATTCCCCGTTAACAAACAGAGCTCACCAAAAAAGCCTGCTGTACTCTTGCACTGAACACAAATAGTTTTTTCTGAAATCATATTCATGAAAGATGAGGGCACACTGGAAAGTACCTTTGAAACAGCTGATGGGTTATCTTGGCAACCATAAAAATCCAATCTGAAGCAGTCGCTTGAGACCACAAACGATAAACACCTATTTCTTCAAGTTTTCTTAAATGTCTTTTA
This sequence comes from Oxyura jamaicensis, assembly GCF_011077185.1. Lineage (NCBI taxonomy): Eukaryota > Metazoa > Chordata > Aves > Anseriformes > Anatidae > Oxyura > Oxyura jamaicensis. The sequence continues at coordinate 52,825,966 of NC_048897.1, read as the reverse complement.
CAGCAATTACAAATTCTTTTACTCTGAAAATTATTTCTTGAAATGTGAAGACTTTTTAAAGAAAGCTTTTCAATGTCAGAGCCATCAAAGTGCCCATACCACTACGACCACAGCTGCCTTCCGAACCCAGCCGTGCACAAGAGGCTCAGGTCCCGCAGTGAAACACAAAGACCCTCTGGCACTGACTCAGTAAAAGCTGCACAGCCCACTGAGTGAAAAAGCAAAACTCAACCATGCCAGAAAGTTGCAAGGGACACGCCTGGTTGTAAAGAAATCTCCAGGCAACGGGTCTAATATAATACCCACTGTCACCACCCAGCCTGCTAAACGCCCCGCTTCCAGCAGTGATGTGGGCTGGCCAGCAGCCACGGAAAGCCTTTTGCGTTTTATGTCCAGTGGGAATGCAAACCCTCCGTGAAAATTAGACATCAGCGACTTGTCATGTTAACCAGAAAACAGGCCCCAGGTGAAACTCCCTGCAATAAGGTGAATTCTTCCTCCTCTACCTCGCTCTGAGGCTCAGACCGCCACCACCCTGCTGCTGCTGAAGGGAGCCTTTTCAAAGGAATTAGAACAGAAGAAAAGCCTGGGTCAAGAGTCATAGGAAAAAGCTATTGAAGTAGAAAAAAATATATATATTAAAGGAAGATGGCAAGTAAAGTTACAGACACCCACATTAGTGTGTGGGAACCATCAGCACTGGCAGATCATTTATACACAGGAACAAATTTAAGGCTTCATTGGAAAGACCTCTCTTTATTTAGGTTGTGCGCTGCTGTGGTACCCACATTTTGTCAAATGATTCTCACCTTCAGCTACGTTTGTTAGGCTTACTGACCTGATGGGAGGTGACAGCTAGGTGGATATGGACACTGCCAGCACCCGGGCTGGATGAGCTGAGCCCCTGCCTGTAGCTCTCAGCGCAGTCAGCTATCGTGTGCAGGGCACCAGACCTCTAAAGAGACCCCAGGTACCTCCTGCTCCATCAGGTCACACAAACAACATTTGATTCCAGACCAGAACCCATGCTTTAAGCAGTAGTTTTTTCCAGTGTATAGAGGCCACAAATGGGATATTTGCATAAATATGAATTAATGTCTCATCTGAAGCTTCTCAGAGCTGTCTCTTCTCACCCCCATCTGCTAATTCTGTTCCAGGATGAAGGCCAAATCTTCTACAGTCATTCATAAAAATGAGAATGACACAAGACAAGATAAACATTTGGCTATTAGTTCCCAACCTGTGGTCCCCAAAGATTGCCCAGAGATGATCAGATGATCATACAAGAAACATTTACATGCTGGTCTGATGGGTTCTGCTAGGCAGGCTGCCTACCAAGCCACCTGGAGCTGACACTAGCCCAGTCTGTACAAGGCACTGCAGCCTCGGCAGCACCCAAGCTGGACACACTGTGCCTCCAGCCCTCAAGTGTGCAGGAAGTTGGGTGACCCATGGTGGATACCAAGGTGGCCCCAAGGTGTCTGACGCTGGCCAGGGTTGCCTTGGCTGGAGGGAGGGCATTCCCTCAGGGTGCACAGGCATTCGAGTTGCACCATAGCCAGAGCTGGCCCAGGAATGAGGCCAGGACCCCGGTAACCTGCACAGGAGCACGAAGAGGATGGGGTCAGCCTTCCTCTCATTGGAAACTTCTCCTGGACAGGAGAAGTCTTCTACAAAAGGCATCAAAATGAAAAAAAATCATGACCAGCCATAGCCTACGTAAATTCTTCTCCCCTTGAAATTAAGGCAGGTGTGAGCTTCAGAGGCTGAAATTACAGCAAAAACTAATTCCAAAATGTTCCCATCTCTTTCTGACTCGTTAAATTCATAAGCCTGAGTGGCTTTGCCCTCTTGCAGGTGACCTGTATAACTCTCACATGGTTTTGCTGCTCTGGGATAAAGCAAATATGCCCAACTCCACATTACAACGCTCAGCCTGCATGTGAGGGAGACGCTATTAGCACTGCTATATTTACCAGTCCCAATCTGTCTGTACTTCTATTATAAACTCTTGGCTCTTGGGCTTTTTAAATAATCCATACAAATGTGCTGCAGAATAATTTTGGAACAAACAGTTTTCATGAGCTGCCGAGTACAATTTCATCATATATTTTTCAAATGCTCACGTATCTTAAAACAATATTTAAGTTGCTTACTGAGTCTCCTGCATGCTCTATTTTCCTATATGTAAATCCTGTACGTAATCGGAATTATAAAAACACCTCCATTTGATTCTTAGCTGGAAAAAAAAGTAATGGCAAGACTTCTCTCTTCCTCCCATTCCCGTCACACACCAAGTTTCAAAGAGTGTAACGCAGCTTGTCCTGTCAAAGACTATGTAATTTAAATAAGTCGTATTATCAGCATCCATGTAACTGATAAAGTTTATTATATATTTATTAAATATATATAGAAGCATTTATCACTTTCATCATTTTATAAATACAAAAGCCTTCAACACCCCCAGGTTTTAACATTGATGCAGTTATCTTCTCCTTTTCAGAAAGCATTTTAAGAGGAACATGTTTGGCTGTAAACAGAAGTAGACTTTTCAGCTTTAAAAATACAAATACACGTATGTTTCAGTGGCGGGAAGAGCACTTATAACTAAGTAAATAGTTTTACAGTATATGTAGAGATGCCTGAAGAATGAAAAGAATAGTTGACTCGATTTTCTCCTAAAAGATATTCCCCGGAAATGTCACTGGTCTGATTTCTCTCAGTTCATTATTTACCTTAGATTTCACTCCACAGCCACATGAAAACACGCTGATCAATACCACATTGTAACTTACTGAATGAACTCCGAAGACGATGCTCAGACACTATGCTAATGCATTAATCAAACAGCCGAGCACAGGAATGCCGGATGGCTGAGCCTCGAGACCTTTTTTCGGAGAGGTCTGCATTGGTTTCACCCACCGCAGCTTCCAGTCCAGGCTTTGGGCTGGCCTCTAGTGAATTTAGGAGACTGAGACCATCTATCTAATCCATCCCTAGAGACTGAGCACCTGGTGGGCAGGCCCTCAGCACTACCTACCACAATGACCTTCACGGCAACTGCTGCCACAGCGCTGCCATTCCCGTTTCAGCACTGGGAGAGGTGGCAAAGGGGGACCCTGGGCTCATAGGACATCCTATGGCAGGTATTGGCCTCAAATCCCAAACAAGCATCCGTGCTTCTTTATGGCAGAGGATTGAGAAAGCCTCTATGTTATCCTAAAATAAATAATAAATTAAAAAGATATTTTCAAAGGCAGTAGATTAAGTGAATGTCTACATAGTTGAGATGCAATACTTTCACACTGGTTGGCACAAAACAGTTGCTCATCCAGATTTATGTTATCAGTGTTATCATAATCTACTCCTCTGCTCAGAACCCCCCAGTCTCCAGTACAGAAGTAACCCTGCACGCTCTGTGTGTCTACTCCAAGTGTGCATCATGCGGGAAGGCAATAACTGCTGTTTCACCAAGAAGTCAAAGCCATTTCTACTCACAATGCAAACTTTTAATTGAAAAGCTGCATCTACCACTTCCTGGCATAAGCAAATAACTAATATGGCTAACACATGATAATCCATCACACAGATACTCGCTTCTGAGGATGCAGTTTCCCAAGTATTCACTGTTACTCTCGCTGGTGCTATTGCAGATTTGGAAATCCCACCCACCCGCTGTCATTACTCTGCCATATGATCCCGGTCTTTAAAAAATCCCTCCTTCCTTTTCTCTTTTCTTGTAAAACAGGCGTAAGTCAAAGACTATTTATGAGCAATTCAGTTAAAAATTCTTCAGTCTTTAAAAAATGACAAAGTTATGACCCATCTAGTCATACAGTGACCTATGTACTTGTCTGATTTGTACATGCCCGTAAGTTCTCTGAACCATCACTAGCTTTGACGATATTTTACTGGCTTAAGCAGATGCCCTGGGACACTCAGCCATATTTCACCCTACGGCTTCCATGTTCTCATTGAGCCTTTCTGCAACTTGAATAGGAATCACAGACTTCCCATTTTTCGACTAAAAATGCAGATTTGAAAAGCTTCAATAGTATTGTGCTTGACTTTTCTCAGCTTCCACCAACTACTCCTGCCCCAAAAGAAAGCAGCAGATAAGAAAAACATACTTGACATTAAAAAAATGAAACACTTGTTTTAAATATGGTCTTTGTCAAGAGAGTATTTATATGTATTATTGTATATATATTTAAAATAATAAGTATTAATTAATAAACAATAAAATATCCTTTAAATTATTTACTCTGAAAAAAAATATTTTTCTTGGTTTAAAAAAAAAAAAGAGAGAGAGAAAGAAAATCAACAATAAAATCAAGGCATTCAAGCATCAATTTCCTAAAAAATCTGTCTTTTTAGGGTTTGGATTGGAACATACTGAGTGACTGCCTTCATCAGCTAGACACAGGGAGTGAAGGGAGGAGCAGCCAGTGCTGCTGCAGAATCAAGTGCAAAGGAATCATCCTTTATATATACACACACATATTACAACAAGTAACCCTAAAAGAAGAGAGATTTCCAGGCCACAATGCACAGCAGGCACCTGCTCCAACACCGCCCTTCCCCAAAGGTAGCATTGTTTTAATCAGAGATGCTTTAGCAGTACCAGAGGTTGCTTTTTGAGCCACCATTCAATATTTTCAATAGATTTAGCAAGGCATCTCTTCATTCTTCCTTGGAAACAGCTGATGGAAAACAAAGTCTTAACAGTCTTTTTCGTATATTGCAACCCTGATGTCTAACACAGGAAGGGTGAGTAAATGCACGTCTTAAAATATACCTAGTGCCAGGGCTGGGGGCTCGTACTGCACTGCGCTGCCATTGATTGCAGCCACTGCCCGCTGACATCGCTGAGAAAACAAGGATGAGGAGAATCTCCTGATCACTGCTAAAATCCCCAAATCCCTGCCTGAGATTAAAGTCCTCCTTTGTATGCCAACAGCTGTAAGAGAGCTCTTTGCACAACTTCACTTGGATGTGTGCAACATTTCTTCATGCCCAAAGATATCTGAGCTTTTGGAAAAAGCCATCTTAAAAATAACCCCAGAAGAACAAAAAATATCCCTTCAGCTTGTCTTGCCACTAGATTAATCTTGTTATCAGGAAAGCAATGGTTGGGGCAGCAGCTACTGGAAGCAAGAAGCACACACCTTCACAATAAACAGAGAGGACATTATGTGACGGCCTTTTTTAGGCTGGGAAGGAGAAAGTGACTTCTGCACCTTTAATTAAAAGGAATTGTCTGAAGCAGATTTCAGTGTATGAAACTCCCCGACCTTCTTCCATCTGCACAGTGGAGATATGAGCCCACTGCACAGGGAACATGCTTTAACCCAAACTGCCCTTTATTCCTTTCTGTTGCAGAACCAAATGACTGCAAGGCAGATGTCGGCCACCACCGTGGGAGCAGCAGGGATGGGGTTTGTACCACACTTACACGGCACAGGTTTTACAGCCAAGAGTGATTTAGAATCACAGATTACCCCAATTTGAAAAGGACCCACAAAGATCATCAAGTCTGGCTCCTGAGAGTTGGATTACCTTGGACAGGACTAGAAACTGTTATCAGTGAGAAACAAGATGCAGAACTGGAGGGTCTTTGCTTTCCAATATATTTCTTCTAACTCCTCAGAGTCGGATTCTTGATAATCATGAGAAACAGGTGGGTTTTTTTCCTCCTCTCTGCCCTGTGCCTTAAATAGCTGGCTGTACTGATTACTGGTGGTTGCGTGCAGGCGAGTCTAGTTTATGCATTTATACGTTTATGCCAGTGTAGAGTGGAGGAGCAATTTGCTCGGCATCAAAAGGCTTGATTACTTCTGACTTGTTCAGCTCCACGGTTTCTGCACAGAACTGCTCAAAGTCCTTGGCATGACGGCCATCAATCACCAGGCTGCTCCAACAGCACCTGGTTTGTATGGGTGCTGTCCTATTTGTGTCCAGGGAAACACTTCTGCAAGGACAATTAATGGGGACAGTCAGACCCCATCTGTACCTCCCAGGGCTCCCTTATGTCTTGCCCCTGGTCACCTAAAGCAACCCACGGCTGTCCCTGCACCACACCCACAAGGCAGGAGATACAGCACCGATCAGCTCATCCTCACCACGGGTGAAAGGCAAACATCTGCATCCCTAAAATTATGTGATTAGTGACACATATGGATAAATAACATGGGTGGGGGGTGTTGAGTTTAGATTTTTAGTAAAACAGGGGCAGCACGATGGAGCATGCCCAGTGAGACAGAGGGTACAAGCCATCTGACTTTACCAGAACAGACTTTGCTATGGGCTAGCAGTATGCTACAGTGCTATGAAAACTTCTTTCGTATGGCAGTGTCTGAAATAGCAAGTATGAAAATGGCTTCAGGTAAAAGCACTGCTGATTGTCCAAAACTTCTTACACGGCATATGAAGAGTGGCAAGACAGCCGATCCCAAGCACGCGTCCTTCCTGCTAGAAACAACCCCTGCCTTGGTCAGGGCCAGAAAGCAGTGAGGAACCAAACACGGGGCTGAAGAGCCTTTGATTTCCAGCTGTAGTTCTTCAAATCTGCAGAAGCTGAGATGCAGTCACCTGGGGAAATCAAGCACCAGGACTGCCCAAATGTCACAGCAACACCAGAGAGAAAGCTGAGCACTGCCCACAGGAAACACGTACGTGACCAGTGACTTCCAGGGGAGAACCTGGGTGCTCATATTTGCATACATACTAATGCCTCCTTGGGTTGACATGAAGAAGCATGATTTTTTTCTCATCTAAAACATCTATGACAACTGTTAACATGCAGCACATGACCAATTCTGATTCAGTGCCAGAGATCACAGAAGAAATTGTTTTCCAGCTCGATTGCTATAACACAAGGAAAAATAAGTTCCTAGTATTTTCTAACACAGGAAAAATTGAGGTTTTTAATTGCAGAGAACATAAGTGCCAAAAACCCATGAAATTACAAGCAACCAGGTCCTGCAAGAAGAATTTCCCTGCTTTTTCCATAGTTTACTTTAGCCCAAACCATGGCACTCATGGCAGTGCTGGGGCCAGAGGCTGCACTGAGGACTGCTTCTGACGTTAAAATGGTAACCTGCAGCACTCAAGGAGTCAAGAACAACTTAAGACACCTTGAAATCTGATTATGTAAGAAAAACTATATGTAGGTAGGCTAACTACCCCTTTGCCTCCGAACTTCCTGCATTTCTGCAGGACAGATATTTCCTATTTTATACCTAAAGCCAACTTACCCAGGAGTTTCCAGGGCCTGGCAGTATAACTCGGAGTTTTGTATGAACTGACCTCCTGCACACACAAATGATTCATCTCACAGGTACACGGAACACAATGCATCTCCCCCAGCAGCACAGAAACTCAGCTCATCGCACAGAGAAATGTGGTTTAATGGTTTAACACCGCCACCGCCCCCCGGCCCCGCAGGCCGAGCCGCCCACCTGTGGTGCAGCAGGGTGCCAACAGGCCTCAGGCAGCCACTGAAGGAAACATCAGGCTGGAATGCTGCTGCTAAGTCTGAGGACAGAGAGCAATCATATGTGTAACGATGGGATAACACCTCCTGAGCAGTCTGGATTAATTTCTAATTGCTGTTAGCACTAATAGGAAGCTCCCAGACGTGAAGGAATAAAAGCCCAGAGCTGGCAACAAAGCCAGGTTCTGGTACAGAAGATCGCACTGTTACACTTTCTGTGCGTTTCCCCTCAGGGCTGGAAGGGATTCACCACAAATCCTGCAAAGGCAGGCTCAGTGTCCATGAACCGAGGAGCAGGGCCCACCCCAGACAACCACCGGGCAGCAGCGATGTGCTATAGCACAGACAGGGCACTCCAGTCCTGCACAGAGGAGTAAGGAAAGAGAAACTCAAAGAAACTACATTTTTCAACAAAACTACATTTTTTACACAGGTATTCCAATGCTACAAGATGGAATAAGCATAAGATGCTGCTTAGATCAAGCAAGATCTAAAGCAAGATCTTGCTTGAGATAAGATCCTATAACAGTCTGGGTTTCTTTGTGAAAAGGTAGTGTCTGGGGAGACATCTAGATATACTTTTTCAGAAGATCTTTGAGTAACCTCGTAAATTATTAATTGCAGCCATTTATCCTACTTTGACTATAATGTTTTTCCTTAGGATTTTAAGAGCTTTCACTGCTTCAAGAATTTGCACTTTCATACCAAATAATCAATGTACATTTTACTATAAATATCTCACTGAAAGAGGGAGCTTTTTCCAACCTGCATGGCAACAGAGCACCTTTAGCATTAACTGAGAAGGGCTGAGTGCAATCAATTTCACAGAGCCTTGTTTCCACTGAGGTCGGTACCGTCTTAAAATTGTCAACAGTTGCAGGACATACAAGGGCCTTGCACGGTTAGGCATTCCTGATGAGAAATTATTCACTGTCCATCAAATGAATTATTCAATGGGTTTCATGAAAAGATCCAAACATGTGTGAATGATATGTTTTTTATTATTCTCTCACGATTTTTATTCAGCAGCATTAACTTGCTTCAAAATGAAATATAACTTCACCTGCATAATAAAGAACATAATCTAAGGGCAGAACGAGGCAGACGGCCCCATTTGAATTCTCAGTTGTTAATTTTTATGCTGGCCTTCCAACGCTGGTATACTGTGTTAAATACCCAGAGCCATAAATACAGCCTCATAACTTAAAATGCATGGAAATGCATTCACTGTGCTTCCCCAAAGGTTCGAAGGCAAATAAATACAAGACACTTTGCAACTTTTAGTTAGGCACAGACTTTGTTTTCAAACAAAACTTGGTTTTCAGAACCAAAGTCTGGTGTATGCGAACTCACAGGAGCTACCAAAGCAGGCTGTGGGCAGAGGGCAGGCGGTCTGGAGATCAGTCCCTGGATGAGCTGCAGAGAAAGAAGCCGGGTCCGTGAGGGCAGGGAGCAGGGACCTCCACCAGCCACCTGCCCCACGGCAGCTCCACCACTGCTCGCAACTGCTGGACAGCAAAGCTGAGAGATATCTGATGCTACAAAACAGGAAATAATCAGATGGATGAGGAGTTTATGTTATTTTTACCTGGAACTGCTGCCATTGCCCTCAGAATACAGCTTAAGGTGAGGGCCCCACTCTGAGGGTCAGACCACCAGGAAGGCGTTGAAGAACGGGCAAGGGCTCTGTAGAGCAAAGGCATGTTACCAATTAAAGTCACAGAAATGTGCTCCAGAGTGTGTGTCACGTCAGCTCAGACATTTTAAATATCAAGTCAAAAGTCAGGGAAAAGCAATCAACATCTTGAGAACATAAGCGAGGGACTGAACTTTGACCCCAGATCAGTTTTTACCATTTGAGGCCAAGTCAAACTGACAGTAATGGCATTAGGCAGGATTCCCCCACATCCAACCTAAGGTGATTATGCAAGGGATGTTTTATCCAAGCTGCTTCACTCAAAGTCAGCAGTGCCCAAGGACCATTCCAGGAGTGCTGGGGTCTCAGCACAGGGATGTGAACTCCGTTCTCTGGCAGGAACCATCTCTGTGGACCCCACGCCAGCCACTTCACCTGCTGCAGGACCTCCAGCACTTCTGCTCAGCTGCCACAATGGGAATTGGTGCACCATCCTCACAGCATCCACAGCCATGGGAACCTAACCTTACCCTGAACAACTTCTTCTAGCCCAGTTTTTTAAGCAAAGAGTCTTAAGTGCTAGGTGGCTGCTATTCTCCCCAGCAGGATCTTTTGGAGCCCAGTGAGGGGCTTCACCCAAGGGAGCCTGGGCACAAGGCCAGCCCCAAAGTGACACGTCCCACAGCCCCTGCTGCCCAGAGGGGGTCAGAGATGTGGGGGGTGTTAGTGGAGGACGGAGATCTGGGGACACAAGAAGTGGTGGGAAGTCAAAAGCCACCAGCCCCTCTGTTCCCAGAACTGCTTGTCTCCCTCGAGAGCAAAAAGGCATAAAAACTTGTTTGTCATCAACTCAGGAGACTGGAGTCTAAACAGAAAAAGGGAAAACTGTCTACTAAACAGGGCTTTTCTACTTTAAAGTCAGTCTTCATAATAGGATTGCATTTCAAATGACAAAGGCATCTGAAAATCCAGGCATTTTTAAATTGATGCTTTCCCCCCGCCCTTTTTTTAACCACCCTTTCAGGTATTACCATTACACTTCTTCTCTTGAGCTCTGTCCATTTTACTTCCCTGCAGGACCCCAGGGAGAAACCCAAGTGTCCCGGAGAGCCAGCTTCACAGCGCACAGCCCAGATGCTGTCAGACTTACAACAAGTAAACCCATAAAGGCAGAAGGAAATGTTTCTCTTCTCATCTTTCAGTAATACAGATCTTGACTGCTGCCTGCGCCAATGATCAGGGGAGATATTTTTGGGCAGACGTGCAGCCTTGGAACTGACTGACAAGTGTCACAAATTAATATATATGCAAATAAGAAAACAAAAGCAGCAGCTACTGACGCCAGCACGGCTGCACGCATGGCGAAAATAGAATTGCAATCGAACGCTATTTCTGTGCAGATGGAGAATGCCACGAGACAGACCGACATACTTCCAGCACGACTGAGCCAACGGGAAAGAAAAACTCACTCGTTTCCTGCTGCGTGCGAAGCAGCCGGCCAGCCTTGTAGCCAGAGCATGCCTTTGCCTCCAGGGGCTCCAGCACACGGCGTCCTGGGTGCTCAGTTCCCCCGGCGCTGCCACCCCTCCGCCAGCCCAGCTCGGGTCTGCAGGGCCAGGAGTGCCCCCTGCCACCGCTGTGCCAACCCGGGCACGGTTTTGGCCCACCTCTGCTTGAGCAAATTAAATCCACTTAAATGAACATCATAAACCACCAGGCCTAAATGGCTCTTTTTCCACTACACTGTCTTCTGCAAATAGCACCGAGGTTATTGATTTCCTGCGATGCAATATCAGTCTGTTTACTTGAACTAGTTCCCATTTTAAAAACTTCATAAATCGTAATCCAGGGAAGTCATGCCGTGTTTCAGACACCACCGATACGTAGCCTTGGTGCGTGAAGAGACTCTGAGGAAAATCCCGTCTAAATACCAAAAGCTGATGCAGGTTCTAATTTTACAGCCAAGTTGGACCTTACCAGCGTTTCCTACAGCACTGCCTGCATGGCATCCTTCTGAGATTAAACATGAACACCCACCTCATTTCCCGACAGCTTCTTGAATTAAGCCACAATCTCTGGGATCCAGTAACACTAGCCGTAACGCATTTTCTTTTCACAGGAACCAGCGCTCACGCATGCCGAATGACACCTGGAAAACTCATCGAGCTAAGACTGAGTGTGAGATCCTGAGCTTTGACTTGTGTTAGCTGTGATGACAAAGCAAGGAAATGACATTTTATTTTGTTTGAAAGGTGGGAGAGAAGGGAAAATAGAAGAAATCTTGAAAAGAGAGAGCTGGCAGCTCAGCAGAGCAGACGGCTTAGTATGAACTGCTATCAACAGGGTTTAAGAGCAGAAAAGATCAGCAGATGTTGAGCACAAGCCACAGATACTGCATCAAGCCCACGATTTCTCCTAACGTAAAAATCGGAGGCAATGACTGAAATTATCAAACAAGTTTTTGTTGTTGTTTTCTTTTGTTTTAAGAACACATTTTTCTTTCCACATCCAACTTATCGTTTTGGCGCATGGCTAGCAGTCACAAATTCCTAACCATCATGACAGCTGGAAGGCCAGGGGTCTGAAGTGATTCAAGAAGAGAGGATATTCATTCACAGAAATTACACCTGTCCATGCCTAGTTAAGACAGTCATCGGTTGCAACCTTTTGATCAGGAAATCCCAAACCATCAGACTGCCAGGGGCTGGAAGACTGAACACATCCTGCCCGTAGACCCTTGGTGCTGGACAGGGAGAGGACAAGGGACAGCTCAGCCAGCGTGGAAGTTCCCGGGTTTCGGTTTGAAAGCACCACTGACAGACACCAGAAAATGCCTGTTCCAATGTCATTTCTGTGTACGTATCTTTTGTTTGTCTCATAGGATGAGGAAGTGGCGAAGTCTCCTTCAGCCAGTGAAAGTCTCAAAAAGGTTTGTTAAACAACATTAGGGAAGGACTGAGTCTCTGCAGTCCTGCACCTGGAACAGCTGATAAGGATCCTGCAAGACCTTTGCTCGGGGAAATGAAGCTGAGCACGTGCTTGAATCCTACTGACTCTGAGATTATGGCTTATTTTCTAATCTGAACCCACCAAGAAGGAAATGGATCAAAAATCCAGTAATCACAAATAGCGTCATTCATGTCTAGTTGAGTTTTCTTGGCATACCTTTAAATGACTCCCACAAGTGCCAAGGAAAGGGATCTGGGAACAGTTCCCACATACACCAACAGATCTGCAAACAGACAGTAATTGAAAAAAGAACCTAGTTCAGCTTGCAACGAGGAATAAAAGGACAGGGTTAGGGGAGCAGATTTGTAGAGCAAAAGCTAAGGAGAACACCCCAATATCAAGCAACAATGAGCAGAGATTTCCAAAGGGAAGATACCACCAAACCAGTCAGTATTTAAAACTGGAAAAGTTGATAGCACAAGGAAGAGATGCTACAGCCGTTTATTCAACCTTTCCCAGTACAGACATGATCCATTCCCAAAAGCTCTTCTGCACTGGGGAGTTCCCTGAGGCTCTGGACATCCTGCTACATGTTTATTGCTCAGGCCCTAACGAACTTTTACAGCTGGAAAGGGCATGCAGGGTGAGCTGGTGCCTTGGGGCTGGCGGGGATGGCGCAGTGAGCCCACCCAGCAGCCCCAGCAGGGCTCTGCTGCCACCATGAGCACGTGGTCCTTGGTCTATTGAAGTTGTACTGCGGCATTAAGATAGAAGCTTTGAGCTCAATTAGCTCTGAGCTTTCCCTTCCTTCTATATTAAGACACCTCAATTATGAACATAAAACATTTCCTCCCCAAAAAGCCCACATCCCCAATAAATCACCAAAATCTACCCTAAGGGCTCAGAAAATCATTGCCAGAGACCAAGAGAACTGCAACAATTATAGCCCAGCTTTTGGGGTTGATTTGATTTTCATCATATTTTCACGAAGAAACAACAGAACAGAAGAGGCAGCTGAACTAAGCTGCCATCGACCCCAAGTTACGTGGCAAAGCCTCCCCGGACTGTAGGCGGCTGGCTGGCTCTGGGGGTTGTCAGCCTGGAAGGGTTATTATTTATTTTTTTATTGTGACTTTACTTTCTTTGGATGGCGTGCAAATTTCCTTGATTTTACAAGAGATTTTTAGTTAATTATGTATTTACCTAGTTAGCATAATTGTCTTCAATTATGTAATTAGTGTTCATATGTGTAATCATTTGAACATGTAATTATATCTAATTACACCATTAAAACGTGCAAGTCATAAATATCTTTATCATTTTGATTGATAGACATACAGGGAGAAAAAAAAACCTCACTTGTTATTTTTATCTCCTGGATCCCGAAATCTGCCAGAGTAAGAGGACTCAGCCTGCAACGCTGCTGTAATTATTTACAGGGACCTATCAAGACTACACCAAGGTTATACTTTCCAAGCAGAGGTAGAAAGAGTCAACTCACTCAGAAAGAAGGAGCAGTCACCCAGCGCAGCAGAACTTCTGCCATACAGACGCTAACAAGAAGAATCTGGGAAACACTTTTTTTGGTGCCTAATTATGAACTTGCTGTTCCGCAGAACAAAGGCAGCCTGCACTGGAGGCAGCACAGAGCAAAACACACACAAGTTGTTCCTGTTTGTCTCGGGGGATGGCTTTTGCATCCCCAAAAGAAATTTTAAAGCTCTGTGTGCTTTTGAGCCACCTCAAAGACAATCATAGAATCACAGAATATCCAAGGTGGAAGGGACCCACAAGGATCATCCAAGTCCAGCTCCACAAAGCACCACCCAAAAATCAGACCCTGTGTCTGAGAGCACTGTTCCAGCCCCCGACCACCTCTGGGTGCAGAACCTTTCCCTAACCCCAGCCTGACCCTCCCCTGTCCCAGCTCCATGCCGTCCCCTCGGGTCCTGTCACTGTCCCCAGAGAGCAGAGCTCAGTGCCTGCCCCTCCGCTCCCCCATTTCCTCACAGGCCATTCCTTCACCCTTCTCCCATTCCCATACATTTTATGTATCTAAATTAGCACTTGAAAGGCGCCGGCATGTCAACTGGCAATACCCCATGGCAGCTCCTTCCTGCTACCACGCCAAATTTTGGTGTTATTAATGCTGCAGGCACCTCCCATTCAGAGAGCTCCACGGTGCTTCAAGGAACAGTCTCATGCGTGCACCTGAAAGGCTCTCCCATGGTTAGTAATCCTGCCCCCCGCGGTACACTACGAGCCCTGGTACCTGGCGAATACCAAATGAATTAGGGCAGTGTCAGCTGAGTCTTCTTGTAACTGCTTCTGGCTGGAAAGGCAAACGTTTGCACACAGATTAAATAGTTAAGCTTATTTGAAGTTCAGCTTCTCTTCTTCAGGTTTAGATTTCTTTTCTTTATTACGGTACAAAAGAGTCTCTTAAAAACAACAACAAACCCCCCAAAAAAGCATGTGCCTAAGCTGACAGCAAAGGCTGGGCAGGGGGCACGAAGCCCAACAACAGCTCACACAACAGCTCCTCAGCTCCTCTGAGGAGCAGCCCACGATTACAGAGCATCCTTTGGCACAGGGCGCCTGGGTCTCCCCCCAGTAGGGTCGCTGGCACTGCGCAGAGCACCCAGACGCAGGCACTCTGCTTAGAGGGACATAAGGAAAAGGCTCTGAGGACGAACTGAGCTTCGAATGCTGAGGGACTGAACCGCCAGGCACAGGAGCACAGGCTGGTCTTCCAGCAGGGTCCCCCCGGAGGGCATTGCCTCTGGAGCCAAACGCTGGAGTCGAGCAGAGAAGGCACCAGCGTGAGCTGGGGGTCACACCAGCCTCCTCGGAGGCAGCAGGACGTGTCGGTGCTTTTGGATCGAACATATCGCATTACTGGGAAAGAGCTCAGATGGGTAGCAAAACCAACACGGTCTCCAACCATGAACACTTCTGGCTGCTACGGGAGAAAATACCTGGAGGAGCTCGCCGCTCCCAGGTTTTATTCCCAGATGCAGAACACATCTTGTACAGTATCCAAAGGAACGGGAATGATTTCCCCCTCCGCTCCAGAAAAATCCCGGCCAAGTGTTTCTTTAGGAGTTATCTTTCCCCAGACCAGCTACCAGAAGGTGCTGCTGCTTCAGCCACAGCAGACCTGCGCACTCTGCCAGACTCCCCGGGTTACTACATTCTCTCCTTGCTCGACAAACAGATTCTTTCTCCACTGATCAGTGAGCTAGACCTCACAGAAACAGACCTTATTCCAAAACCACCTGCCTCCTTTTTGACAATGAAACCAGGATGCTCAACAGCCATGGAAAAATAGCAGCTTCTGCAGCTTCCCAAGGCGATTTGTGTTGTCCAGCCTTTCAGCCAACTTCCTACCTTTGGCTGAGAGTCGTTTAGAAAAAGGAAAACAAAAGCTGAGGGTGGACAGCCAGAAAGCAAAGGCTGCGGAGCAGTCTGGGGGGGGAAGACCCAAGGAGAGGAGAGAAGAAAGAGGCGATCCGTTTAGAGGAGAAACATTCGTATTTCAGTAAGCCGGCAAATTTTGCTCTTCTCGTTCTGATGATGGGAGATCCGTGCTCTGTGTTCTTCAGAAACTTTCTGTAGGGGATTTTTGGCAGCTTTTAAGCTTCCACAAGGGTCAGTACGAAGCTGGTACGGTAAAAATCACCAACCTGGATATCATTTCCAACTCTGCGTGATTCTCTGATAGTCTCATTTCAGTGATTGCTGGTGCTTTAGCAGCCGTAAGCTCAATATTCTCATCTAAGAGAGAGTGACTGAAATTTATACTTCACTTGCCCTGATGCTGCATTTATCTTGATTTAAAGTGACCTCTTTCCTCCACCAGTTCCAGGCCCTTTTTAGAAACCTGCAAACATATTTCTTGTCAAGAGACAGCAGCCTCCTGGAACCAGGAGAATCTGCAAGACACAAACGCTCAGATTGTTCAGAATAAAACCACCAAGGAGTTTAATTTCTTCATCAGCTTGCAAACCGCACATCTTTTAATCCAGCTTCATGGAGACGATAGGCTGAACGGCTTTAAAACACGTTTCTTCCTGTGGCATATTCACAAAATATTCAGTGGGGCTACGTGCTGTTGGCGGCATACGACTGATTTACCACAGCAAATTGATGTCATTGGAGAAAGGATTACATTTTAATAATTACTAGCCACAGTAAACGATGAAGCAAATAGAAAAAATAATGAACAATAAGCCCTCAGGTCTGGATGTGAATTCGTGGGAACAAAAAAAAGAATAGGCCGACACTTGGCAAACGTTTCTGTAGACACAGGGAAGAAGAAGAGTCGTATTTTTCTCAAAACAAAGACCCTGCCCCAAGACCCAAGTGAATAAGCACTTTAACAACCCACCAGCAGAAAGCGCCGATGTCGGAGGTTTGGCAGAATTGTGTGTGGAAGCAGGTGGTCCTCCTGGTGCCAAGGCCCGCAGCAAGGGAGGCTCCATTCCAGGGGAAAGCCAGCTCGAGACAAAACAAAAAAAGCAGCTCCATTTAAAAGTTGAAAGCCTGCTCAGAAGGATGGCCTGCCACGAAGCTGGGAAGGCTCCTGGACTCCCAGAGAGGGGACAATTGTTGTATTCTGAGGACGAGCGCGCAGCGCAGCCCCTCAGGGAAGGCCACGTGCCTCCTGCAGGCACTGCCGCACACCGAGCCCAGGGGTTCCAAGCCTGGGTGCGCGGGGGCAGTGAGGGTGCTGTGCCCTTCTCACCACCGCCGAACGCTTCCGCAGCCCTTGGCACGGTGGAGAAGAGGCTGCACAGCTCCCACGTTACTGCACCCACCCTTTTCTGTATGACCCTCCTGTTCGCAGGCACCAGCGGGAATCAATGACTTAACTGAGGTTTCAGTATTAGATTGTCACCAGGCAAAGGCTTCGGGTCCAAAGCACAATTTGGAGAAAGCGGTTTGTTTTCTCTCCTGGCTTGCTTTTTAGGAAGGCCAACCCTTCCCCGTTGTGCCCCTGTCAGCAGAAATGGCTGGGTCTCAGCACCTCTGACCCTCCCTCCTTTCACTTCGCCTTGCCTGCTCCCTCCCCAGGGTTTCCCAGCCACCTTCAAGAAAGGCTTTCCTCCCACAGCTGAGGCTTTGCAAGATTTAGCACTGAGACAAAGGCATCAAAAATGAAGTTTAGCAGCCAGCAAAGGCAACTTTTGAAACTCCCGCTGCCCACGGGAGGTCGGTGAGCGCGGCGCTGCTGCCGCCTTCTCCCGGCTCCGCCAGGCACACTGTGCCTGCCGAGCAGCCAGGCAGCTCCGTCAGCAGGCACGCAACTGGGGCGCTTCGCAGGAACACCTTCATTATTTAAAAGGCATGACACGGTAATTACTGAGGGCGGTGAGTGCAGCCTCCTCTAGCGTTTCAGAGCAGGATCCTACCTTCACCTCATGAGCACGCGCAAAGAAGGAATTAACATTTTCTGGTTCTCCATCCATTAAAATGTAAAGAGCAGCATTTCAGAAAGCAAACAAACAAACAACAAAAAAAGGAAAACATGTGATGTTCGCTTTGATCAGCTGGAAGTGAAACATGAAAGGCTCCTTTGAGGCAGAGTGGATACTACATTTTCTGTTTTAATTGGCAGGAATTCTTATTAACTAACTGCTGATGTGGCCAAAGAAAGCAATTTGTGGGGAGGGGGTTCCTTCCCCTGAACAGCTGCTTTCCCATTGCCTTCTGCATATCATTATTAGAGTAATCACACTCTTGTTAGGGAAATTGATGATGATTTCATGCACCACTCCTCAGTTCACGGAAAGACTTTACAAATGTTCAGCGAACACCTGACAAAACCCAGCCTGACTCATGACTAAATTAGCCTGCATTTTATGCCGAAAACCCCTTCCTAAACGTTTGACTCAATAAAGCTCACGTTTAGCAGCGAAGGGCATGCATTTCTATCATTCTTCAGCACTAAAAGAAACGTGATTAAGATTTCCATGCCATTGGAAAACCACTGATGCTACGATTCCATGTCTTCTTCCTGAAGTGCTGCACCCGAGTCCACACCTCCGTGCAGCACCGCACAGGCGTTCGGTGCTCACCACAGCATTCCCCCGCTCTGACAGGAGGAACAAACATTTAGGCCAGCAAACACAGCGTCCCCACAGCGGGAATGCATCGGAGGGCAAACCAGCAGGAGCCCCTTGGCGTTTTAGAGGGTTGCTCGTGTACCCCAGCGCATCCCGAACTGAGCGCCCGGCACGCCGACAGCGCTGCTCTGCGTGAAGGGGGCAGGGAACCTCTGCACAGATGCTGGGGCCAGCTGAAAGGCCATTTTTTGGCAGCAATAGCAGGTTTGGGAATCAAACATATACAAGGAATGACTTATAACCTGCAAGGAAAATATTTGGTCCTTGGAGGATGGCAGAATGAACACAAGGTTTGGCTTATCCCTACCCCTTGCTTGAGAGGGAAAAGAAATAGAACATCCCCTACCCCGAAATATCATTGCCTATTGCTTCTTGCAGCAACAGGTTTGCTCATTGAAACCCCACTGTACCACACAGCGCTGGATAATTAAAATCAATCGATTTCTTCGCCTGCAGTACAAACGTGCAGCACAAACCCCCTCACCCCCACACCGTGGAAAACGGCTGCGACGGCGCGGGTGCGAGACCGGCCGGCCCTGCACGGCCCGCCAGCCCTGAGGTGGCTTCACCCCGAGGGACCCACACCCCGCACATGATCTGAGAACGTCCCCCGGCTGCCACTACTGCTCTTCCTGGAGGCCGGGTCTCTGCAGAAGGAGCCCCTGCTCCTTCAGAAGATGCTGCTTCCTTCCAGTCCCTGTTCCCCTCCTCGCCCTGGGACAGGCACAGTCGCTGCCCCCCTGCATGGGCTGCGCCAGCCACGGGGCGCTGGGCAGGGTGAGCCTAAGGCACATCCCTCCACGTACCTGTGCTCAGCTGTAGGGCAGCAGTACGGGAAAGCCCCGCCGGTGTAAATAAAATGTCAGCTATCAGGGGGATAAACCACCCAGTGTTCTACCTGCATCACAGGGGTAGCACCCTTAGCACAGCCTCAGGTGTCTCTGCAGAGCTGGCAGGCCAGCACCGCGCAGCGCTCGGTTCCTAGGCTGGCATCTGAAAGGATGGGGCCGGGGGGCTCAACCGCGGCTCCTCGCCTTGCAGCACACACGAACAGCCCCAGCAAGGCACGCCGTGGCATTACAGTGCCCCACTCCCCAGACAGGAAGGGAATTGCAGAATTCTGTTAAAAAAAATAAATAATAATAATAATAAAAAAAACCAGCCAGCTCTGGGTTCTACCCAGTAATTGATGACAAAAGAGCTGCCTTTGCCCACCCACCATTAGCCTCACCTGAGCGTGGCTGCTGGCATTTTAAAAACTTAATCAAGAAAAATTAGTTTCTATGGCAACTAATGGTGCGTTTAATAGATCAAGTAATGAGCGCCGTGTATAAGAATGCTGCGGACTGTGACTAGCAGCAACGTCCCAAACGCCGTGCAGTCACGGCACAACCAGTGGGCACGCACTGAGTGCTGGGGTGCTCCGAGCTGTCGGGGTGAGCAGGAGCTGGGAGGTGTTTGGGGGAACCACTGTGCACGAGCGTCTGTAATTCCCTCCCTCTGCAGTGCTGACTGCAGCCCTCTGTTCTCTCCAGCGGGCTCGTTGATAGCGATGAGCCCTAAAGAAATGTAAGCAAATCACAGAACCGCTTCCCGCAGTGCCTCCAGCACTGTGCACGTCTCCGAATCTCCACCTGCCTGTAACTACCTGCCTGGAGGATGCTGCGGGTGGAAAACCAGGGTAAACTGAAGGCGTATTCTCAAAAGGTCTTCCAAAAAGGTCCTCAGAAACCTTTGTGTGGGTTCTGTGCTCACTGGGCAGGTGCAGCAGGCACGGCCATGCGGGGTGCAGCCCCCAGGGCAGCGGCACTGCCCCCCAGCGTGGGGCACATCGCTGCCAGAGGCGCACGCAAGCTGTCAGCCTGCTATGGAGTGGCATCAGTTAGTTGGAAAGGTAAAAGCAACACCTGGAAAGACAAAAGGAGTAAATGCACATTCCAGTAAAGCACTGACACGAAGGAGAGAAATACAGCTGCTCCTCCCAGCCCCTGGATGACTTGGATGGTCAGCGGCCACCTTGCAAAACAGACGACAGCCACGGCTACAGCCTCCTGAGACGCTTCTTCCCTCTTCTTGTATCCAAGGGGACCTGCAACATGGTGGGAAGGAAAACCAGACGGGCACTGTGCTGGTAACAGCAGTCCCCCAGCATCAGCAAGGTCTGGGGTCCTGGGGGTGGTCCATGGGACAGTGGGGGGTGTGGAGAACACCCCGCCCTGGGGATGGCCGAGCACACAGCCTTTGCAGACACCCCGAGGACCACCTCTGCTCCCAGCAATTGGCAGCAGCGGTCAGAAGTTCACCTAGAGGCCCCTCTCTGAACCACACAGTCACCATGCTCCTTTCAGGCCAAGAGGAAGGCAATGAGAAGACAAACATCAGACGAGAAGGCCCCATGTCCTCTACAGCCAGGCAGAGAGCTCGGCTGGGTCCTGCTGAACCTCTTCCAAGCTCGGCTTCTTGCGAAGATCCACCCAGTAGTGCTGGCGTCTTCTCCAGCCCATCGCCAGGACTGGCGCTTGCCTGCCTGCCATCTGGCTGAGGCCGTAAGGGCCCCAGAGCAGAAAAGTTCACGTGTTTTCCTCTACTAACCATTAGACACTTGGCTTTTAATCTGCCTCTCAGCAGTTGTGGAGACCTACTGCGAGCTCAGGATCGGGAAAGAAGGTGAATAACGCTAATTGGCTCCAATAACAAGAAAAAAATGTCTTTTGTTAAGTATGTGGTGGAAAAGAGCAAAGCAGGTGATGGCAATTAATCAGTCCAACCGATCAGGTAAAAGCGATGACTTTGAGGCAGCACTAGCAGTGGTACTGCACACGGTGCACATATGCAGGAATGGTCCTGAAGGAACCTCAGACAAGACCTCTCCACCAGTAGTAACCCCTTGGGGTGACCCAGGGGGTGTCTCCCCTCCCCTCAGCTTCCTCCTCTGTCTTCTCCTTCCATCAACGCCTGGCTTTCTCTGCCCAAGGATGGACACAAGCCTTCCTCCATGAACCGACCATCTCACCTCATGCACCTTCCCTTGCTTTCTCTCCTCCTTTCTCCATACCAGACGGTTTTTGCCTTGCAGGCCCATGAGCATGTGCAAGGCCAAGCCCTGATGGCACGGGCACAGCTGCCGGGCAGACGCCCCCAGCAATGAGGAGCCAAGTCCACGAGGCAGCTGAGCTTTCAAGCACCTTTGGATAATTCTGGTCTTCCTCCCAGCCTCCTCTTGCAGCACCACGTTACCCAGCTCAGCTTCCCTTGCTGTGTTTGTGCTGCCACGTCTCCTCTAGCAGCGATCCTGTGCAGCATCACTGCATCTGCTGCTGGTGGGGACCAGCTGAAAGCAACTGAGAGCTTCTCGCTTCAGCACACTTCCCTTCTCAGCCCAGATTTTCCCTGAGAAGCATCTGCCTTTTGCTCCCCTTCTCTGACAGTGACGAGAAGCATCCTCTGATCCAAGGGCGTGTGGAGCAGCTCCGTGCTCCCACCCTGGGCCCAAAAGACAAGGCTGGGCTAAGGAGCCTGCTGGGGCACTGAGGATTGCTTCAGGCTCCTTTATAACTTTTAAAATCCTTATTTACTGTGCCTGGCACACGGTTGCTTACCAACAGCATTTAAAACAAATGAGTTTCTGTGTTTGCCAATAATAATTGAAAGTTTGAAAACCCATGCAAGTTGAAGAGCATTCTGAAAATAGACGCACCATTACCTGGTTTATCATCTCATTTCTACGGTCTGATGAAATAAAAACACAACTTCTCATTTTGAAAATAACTTCTACAAACTATAATCAAACAACACCTTGTCAAGTTGCCCGGACCCGGGCTCAAAGAAAAGAGGAGTGCTTGGCAGTAAATGCTGCACCACCCCTCCCAGCCGGCCGCTGCCTCTCGGTCACAAAGGAGATGCTGCGGAGCTCCCCCGAAGATCCAGGCCCGTAAAGCAGGACGTATCCAACAAGCAGTATAACAAAATACCTTACGCTGGCTGTATTTAAAATACCCAAGAGTAATTATCGACAGGTAAGAGTAGCTTTATGGCGGCTGGAAACAGCGAGCTCCAGCCTGCTGATTTTACATCCATCCCCATCTCCTGCCTGAACGTGATCGGTGCGTTTCCCCAGTAGCCCCATTGACAAAAGCAACACAAACGTTGGGGAGATTCATCACGGGCTTGTTTCAGAGCAGGCGGATTTTATGGGAAAAGGAGTCCGAGGGAATCCACGGGGCTCCGGCTCCCATAAAGGTGCGTGCCAAAGTTTAAACACAGCAACGCAAAGAAACAATAGCGTCTCAGCCTTTTTGGTTGTTGTTGTTACTTTCTGGAGCACTAAAATTGAATGGAAATTTAATAGGAAGGTGATAAAAAGGCTAATGTTCAGACGCAGCCCTGCCAAGCCTCCCGTATTTTGCTGCGGAATCACCCATCGGAGACTACCAAAACCATCCCCCTGCTCTCAGGCAATTAATCTGAAAAAAAATATTGCAAGTCTTAGAGAGCTCTAACACGAAAGCGAGCACAAGAGAGCCGGCTGAGGTGCTGGATGACACAGAAAATCTATAAACAGGTAAAATGAAGAGAAATCAATTTTCTACCCTGAATCCCAGATGAGAAAATAGAGATTTTATGAAAAAGCAGCCGTGTGGTTGCTTTCTTGATAAGAAGCTTTGGTTGTACAGCTTTTTGCCTTTTTTGTTTTGATGCAGCAGCATCATAAGCTTTGTTAGTGCTTAAGCCAGCACCTTTCATGGCTGGTCCAAAGCAGTTACCGACAGATAAGGGCCCCGCTCGCTTTGAAGCCGCCTGTGGCCTGCAGGGTGGAGAGGGGCCGTCGGTGTCTGCCGCTCGGCGAGGCGCCGCACCACGGCTCTGGGAGCCGTGCTGGGGGAGATGCTCTGCAAAAGGAACGTTCTCCAGGGAAGCACACTTGAAATATCAATCTGCCTTTATTCTGGTCTTTTCTGCCTGCACCTAAGTGTGCTATTATCTCCATGGCAAAGCACCTGCTTCACATCTGAAAAAGAAGTTAAGTAAGGCCAGATAAGAGAAGTTTGGGCAGGGTGAAGGAACCCAGCAAAACTCGCAGGCACTGAGAGCCAAATGTTTCAGAGGGGCTGGAGCAGCCCAGCAGATCCCATCCTCCCACACCGAGCAGCCCCTCACTCCCTAACCATAACCACCCCCTCAAGGCAGTGGGGCTGTTAAAGGAGTGAGATGCTGGAAAAAAGTTCTGTAAAAAACTTTTGTTTTGTAAGAAAGTGCTCCCACCCTGCTTCTGCAAGCACTGCTATCGGCTGCGGTGACGGAGATCCTCCTCTTTTATTTTTAAATCTTCCCATTAAATTGGAAACGGCTGTGGAGCACATGGCAGAGGATCAGCACATCCCTCCTTCCTGGAGCAACATCGCTCGTCTCCAGAGGATTCCCCTTCCCCAGCTCCCCCCGGACTAACAGCACTTCCCAGCTGCTGGGGCTCAATATCCCCGTCCTTTGGGTTGCAACAGAGATGCTTAATTTGCCACTGCACACGGAAAACCCTTGCAAGGCATTCGAGCACTCAAAATCTCATACAACAACGTGCACCGTGAAACTTGGCCATCCCAGCCAATTCCAGTGCGCCCTCAGCTCTCAGAACGAAACGAGAAGGCACAGCAGCAAAGGGAGCAGAGAGCAGGCTTGGTTCATGGAACAGAGCGAAGGAAAAGATGGAAATGGAAACTCACAGTGGGGGTGAATTAAGCATTACATTTGCACAGGGTCCTCATGTAAAATAACCCCACAAGGTGCCCACAAGGGCAAAAGGGGGTGGTGATCGGGGGGAGGGACACCAGGCAGCTGTGCCACAGGCTGACCAGACTCTCTAGCTTTGAATTTGATGCTATAAAACAGAGTGAGGCCTGGGAAATGGTAGTTGCTTTCTGATTAACCTCCATTTTCTGCAGGAAAAGTGCCGCGGTTCTGACGATGGCCACGATGCAGGCACGGCAAGGTCCCCCTGGGCCCCAGCCATTCGCTCTGGCACACACCGTCTACGCTCAGTTGTGCCTGCCCCCGTGTTCGTATTCCCTTTCCTTCCACAACCTCTACGAGTATCAAGCGCTCACCAGGACCCCACGTCACAACATCAGCTTGCTGGGTTTAACACGTTCCCAGATAACAATACAAGAACAAAAGCCGTAACCTTTTTAGCCGTTGATGCTCCTTGTGCAGCCCCCCGACGCCCAACCCACAGCCCGGACGAGCCCTGCTCCAGCCCAGCAGCGAGCAGCGGGTGAGGCAGCCCGGGCAGGCTCCGGGACAGGCAGGGACCGGCGGCGGGGGCTCACCTGTGGCCGAGGATGGCCGGTGACCAGGCAGGTCAGCTCCAGCGTCTCGCCCTCGCGGATGGTGTAGACCCGCTCCGAGTAGCGCTCCTCCTCGATGTTGCACGCCAGGCCCGAGTGCACGATGCGCACGGTGGGGGGGGCTGCAAGAGCCAGAGAGAGAAAGCAGGTGAGCACCGCCGGCACCTGGCCGGACCCAGCACCCTCCCCACGAAGCAGAGGCCTGGCCAGGAGCTGCGGGTGGGGGCTGAGCACCCTCACCACGCACGGCCTCTGCCTCCCCAGCACACGCGGACGCCCGAGGAGGTTGCCAGGGTTTTATTAACACCCGGCGATCCCCTGGGCGAAGCCTTCACGAGCTCGTTTGCACTTGGGCTATTTTTGTTTCGGTTTCCGAAAGAGCTCTCCGTTATTGTTCTTTTTATTAGATGTCTTTCTAAATGTATTATCACGCTCGTTATGCAAATGAGGTGCCTTAATTAATCCATTAAAGTTAAGCAGGAGAAGGGGTGGGGCCGGTACTGCTTCTTTTCTAAGTCAGCCCTGAAACCCGGTGGCTGTCAGCGGGACCAGGGCCTGGAGCAGAGTTTAGGTACCAGCAGAACCCTTACTTGCATCCTCCTGTGAGCCCAGCCCAACCTGCAGCACGTGACGCTGCTTTACGTGTTGTACACACGTGCATGCAGCAACGTTGCTCCCAACACCCCGTGTACAAATTACAGCTCGGCTTTAGCATTTTTCCCAAGGATGTCTCCTGGCTGCGCGATTATCTTTATTTCTGAAACATGACGCTCCCAGTTTTAATACTTTTCAGAGCGTGGATCAACAGAAGGAAGCTGAGCTCCTGTTACAGCCCTGCTGCCGAATGAACTAACAAACGCTAAGCAGCAGACGAGCAAAATTATGATTCTGCTAAGTTTTAAAGACCCGGCATTTCACCCACTCTCTTTGCCCGCGTGCTGCTCCTGGTTAGTAAAGGTGACAAACGCCGGTGCCCTAATCAAACCCTGAAGCCACCCCCAGAAAGCCAGAGAGCAGAGCTAATGCCAACCCAGAATGACGATGCCACGAGCTGCTGGTGGCAGGGCTTATCCCCTGCCACAAAAACCAACCATTTCCATTTACAGCCACGATCCCGGCCCCGTTCGGCCCCTTGGCAGACCGACCACATACATGTCCCCATCGCCGTGCCCCTTGCCGCCCTCACCACCGGGCAGGCAGCGGGTGCAATCTCCGCGCGTGGTCTCCACACTGCGGCCCCAGCCTCCCCAGACCGCTGTCGGCGCTGCACGTGGTGCCCACCGCACGCCCTGCTGGCTGTTCCACTCGCACTCTCCTGACACCCGCGGCAGGCGCACGTGGGAGCCCGGGGGTGCATCGCTCTGGCACCCCACCGAACCCCCGTTGGCATAATCCCACCTCGGCTTGACGCGAGGCTGCCGACAGCTCAGGTCTCTGACCCTCGGTCTCTGGAAGCTGAAGAAAATGGGACTCGGGCACAGGGTCCTGAACAGGACAGTGTGAGGGCAACTCCAGAACAGGAGGAAAATGGTTCCAGGCTGTTATGACGAAGCCTGATGTTCCCAGCTACCTTGCGTTGCTCCCATCCATCTCAGCCTACCACAGTTAGATCATTTTTCGGTAAGCTTGGCCTAGGCTAAGCCCTTCAGCATTTCAGTAACCTATCCTCTCTGCAGAGCACAGGCACAGGCACAAGAGTTTTTGCAGGCAACCAACGGGTGCTTCCCGCACCACGGCTGTGCTCCCAAGCCCACAGGCACACGGCGACAGCTCCAGAAGGCTGCAGGACCAGCACAGAGCCAGCCTGGGGGGACGGCTCAGAGCTCCCCCAGCACAGGAGCAGAAAGCTTGCCCTGCTCCCGGTCACCCACCAGCCGTCAGGCCCTCCCTCTGCAATGACAGAAGTGTCCTGGGTCAGGAGTCGGTCCCGTGTGCTGTTCTCTGACCTTAAAATACTTTGCTGGGCCTAAATTTATTTTCCTAGACAGAGCGGCAGCGCTGATGCCCAGCGGTTGGCAGTTTTCCCTGTGCCAGGAGAGCTGCTCCCACTCCACGTGCCTCGAGCCGTTGTAACGAGGGATCGCGCTTCAGAGCCCCCTGCAGAGCCAGCACCAGCTGCATCCCGTGCCCTGGGACGTGGAACATCCTCCTCGCCCTGCCACACACAGCCATGGCACAACAGGGCCCTGGTCCACACCGGGGGCTTTTACAATCTCCCAAAAAATAATCATAAAATACTGAAACGTGAAAGCAGAACCACGAGCAGAAAGGTAAAACAAGGTTCAGCACGGATCGTGAGACTTATGATAAAATTAGAAGAGTCAGCAACATCATGCCAACATCCTGCTGCCTTTTAAATTCATACTACATTAATATTACATTTTAATTCATATTATATTCATATTACTTCAAATTACATTTGGAGCATCCTTTGTTTTAGTGTCTGTGCCACTGCTCCGTATCCATTAGGATACCCCTACCCATCGGGAAGGCAATATAGACCCCAAAAAAATCCCCCCGGGTATAACTACGGCAAAAGTATACCTTTCTTTCAGAAGAGATCAAATGAGTAAAGGAAAATCAAAAATCTTCGTACTTCTTTAAGTTTTAATGTCCTGTGGTTCAGAACACACTGCGTCGTTATGAAATGTCACCTTCCTCTCTGCCACGGGAATATTCATTACAGCTGCTTCTGAAATACGCCTCCAAGGATTTAATACCAGACGAGACATTAAAGTAATATATACTTGGCATTTATTTTGTTTGTGGCATTTGAGAAGAATTTGTCTTGCGATTATACACGGTAAATATTGCACGGAAGAATCCATCACGCCGCTGTCCTGGCGCTACGTGCGCACGACGCAGAGCCGAGCGGGAGGTGGGGAGGAGAAGCTGAACGACCGACCAAGAACATCCCCCCTTGCTTTTGCTGCAGATCAGTTGCATGGCACCAGGAGGGTTCTTCCTCCCAATGAAAAATGGAGCCCATCTGACCTTTCCCCACGTCTCACTATATATTGATGTTGGGCAGCGCCCTGTTATTGCCTGCTCTTTTCCAGCGATTCCCATTTATTCCCCCTCTCCGCCTCCTGCACACACTCACACGCCTACACAAGCAATTTGGTTTCAACTTGCAACAGGTTCCCCAGACAGTAAAGAGCCAGGGAAAAAAAAAAAAAGGTGTCATAAAATTTCTGTGAAGACAAAATTAGAAACTCCGGAAGATGAATACATACGCAGGTATCGAGATACATTTCATACAATTTTTTAAAAAAGACAAAGCTGTCGCTGTGATCAATGTTAGCCCAGCCAACTTCCACCTGGAACGTGCAGAATAACATTTCTTTTCTGAATAAGTGTTGGAGCAAGTAGAAAGCGTTTTTCTAACCAAGCAAATAAACAGTGAGAGCACGCCAAATGCTCAGAAAGATGCTTGGTGCCCGGCAGCACGTCTGTGTAGCTGCGGTGCAGGCAGGAGCCCTCGGATGGCTGCAGTGCCCCCGCCTGCCTTTCTGTTCAACGTCCCAGCACTTCTGACCTTAATCACAAAATTTTCAATGTATTTCCTGGAGAAGCTCAACTGCTGGGATTTTATTAATAAATGATCATCGTGGCACACGGTGGAAAATATTGTTGTAATCTCAGACCTCACCAGCAGGAAACGGGACCGGCCCCCGCGGCGAGGTGAATCTGAGACATTTCAGCATCGTCTCGGGGAGCCCCCAAATTGCTGCTCTGCTGGAAGCTGGGGGCAACTGGGAGCCCACCGGTGGTGGCTGAACACTGATCTAGGGGGCCTCTTGGTCTGCTTGCCTTCGTTCACTTTGCATCGTTTGCTTTCCCAGCCTTGACGATGCACTTCCCTCCGGGCTCCCTCTACCACTTTCCTCCCCGGTATTTCAGCAACAAGCAGAAAGCGAAGCCCTTCTCCTCCTCCTTTTTCACGTGCTCCCAGCCACCTCCATGTTTCGTCAAGTTACGGATTCATCCTGGATCTCCAAAGCTGGACATGCACGCACCAGACCAAGAGCAACAAAGAAATAGGGACAAAACCCTTGCACATACCTAGTGCTCCAGAAACAGATACCACCAGACAGAGACCATACGGCAGAGGCCCTAAGTTTTTAATACTTGCCCACCAGGAGGAACAATAAACAGCACTGTAATGAGTTGTAAGGGGAAAAAAATCCATCTGTTCCTAGAAACAGCATTACGGTTCCCCTAACTCAATAGATACTCTGCTGATAAGCTTTGTAGTATCAAAATTAGGTCAGTCTGTGACAGTAGTGTTGGGAAGAGGCAGGGTGATTTAATTAGCTCAGAGCCTTCTGATGGTAGTGCTATCAATCAAGAAGCCTTCCCGAACTCTGGAAATGTGGTTTAAGTCGCAGAGATATGGGCAATATCAAGCAACATGGCAAAAACAGTCCAGTCCAGGAGGAAAAAAATAAATAAAAGTGGGCTTCATCCTTCTCTTGCAAGCCCGATGGGCAAGGACAGATCAGTAACAGCACATACATGATGGGTGCTACCACGTGCATAAGGGGAGAGTAGGTAGGAAGTATTTTGTACCAATGGATGCATCTTTTCAAACTACCAACAGCTCCCTGCTATCATTTTTCTACTAAGGGTACTGCAGGTGATACGTAGCCATAAAGCTATTAGAAAATACCAAAGAAAAGATATTTTAAGCACAATGCGGAGCAGACCAGGAGCATCACACCCAATTTCAAATGCCCCTTACTGGAGCTCGGCCCTGCACGGAGCAGCACCACGCAGGCAGCCTGTAGCAGGCGGCCTCCTGCCTTAGGTACCTGGCACTCAGCTGGGACCCAAAATGAAGCATGCAGCTGAATATTTATTGAATAAAGGGTAGGTGTTTAACATTTCCCATTTCCCACAAAGAGTACTACGCTTCCTAAAAGTAGGAAAGGGCTGGTCCAATAATAAACTTATCAGCCCAGTGAGTATCACCTAACCTCCAGCTGGATAAGGACGCGTCAGGTCCCACGCTACCTGCAGTAACACACTCCGAACTCTACACTGGTGAGAAGCGTTGCCACAGGGAGGTACATTCATCATGGCAATACCACTGAGATTCCCAGTCATTTTATTTGCAATTAGCAAAATTAAGAGCTGATATGGGTATTGGAAAACTCAATTTTGAGAGTTGCGAACATCTGCAGTTACTTTAAATCTTCTCTTTCTAAAAATAAAAATAAAAAATTATTTCCTCATTATGCTGCAGAACCGCATGAAATTCACTGGGGACTCCACTCGGTTAATTTCTTGTTAATTGGTTTTGCGTGGAAAGGCTCAGGAGGCAAAGCACGGCTGCAAAACCACAGGCAGGATAACCAAATTACACCCAGGCACAGCCAGGGCGGATGAAACAGCAGCTCCTACCGGGGGGCTAACGCTGGCCCCGATGCTTTGCAGGACATCCTCCACACGTAGGCAGTGACCATTCAACGCCCCAGCTCTGGAGCACACCCAGATCTGCAGCAAGTTCTGCACACACACGGGGATTTGGCTGCCTGCATCCTGCTGTAGGACTGGGATAAACGTTTGCCTGCAGGGGGTAAAGCAGATTACTGGTGATAAATACACTTTTCTAACAGAAGCATTATGGGTTTCCTCTTTCACATGTATCATTTTTAATTACATTTTGAGTAATCCTGCAAGTTCCACAAATCACAGAGAACTTCTCATCGCTAGGACTGAAGTAAATAATTAAGAGCTGCTGATTAAAGGACCTGAGTTCTGATATTGCTCAGAGTTGAATCCTTTCACCATTGTTTTCCAGCAAGGTCTCAACCAAATCCGTTAACGTCAGTGGAACTTCTCACCAGCAACTAACTGTGGCCAGAGATGCTTACATTTGGGCAGAACGTTAACACTGAGGCTCTCCGTGCCTGGCAGCAGCCCCCATGCAGATGGGTTCCAGTCTTACTGGTGCTGCTTCAGCCTTCAGCTAATTGTGGGAGCACAAACGTGGAACATTCTGTGCAAAAATGTCTTACTGCAAGCTTTCCGTGAAACTCAGAGAGGGGCACAATTCCTAAAAGGTGTAATGAGTTAAAAGGCTCTGCCCATCCACCAGCTAATTCTTGCCCAGCGCTTATTTGTCCCCGAATGTTTACTCAGGATTTTTGCAGATTGTCCTGGAACGTCAGAGAAGAAAATGTTTCTCCTGACGTCTGTGCATCTCCTGCAGTAACTCTTCCTGCTTTTGGCGGAGCTGAGCCAGCAGGCAGACCTCGCCGCGGCGCCACCGCCGCTGTCGTTGCCGCAGGAGCACAGGGCCGCCTATGGAACAGCCACCGCGGGGTCACCATCATGCACCTCTGCAAAGGCCAAGAATTAAGAATAATTTCCTCCACACTCTTGCAGGAACTCATCTGCTGCCTGAACTCTCGCTGCTCCTGTCGCCCCTCGAAGGGTCAGCTAATTCAATCCGCGCAGACGGACTGCTCTTCTCCACGCTGCCGCGACGCACGGAGCCTGGCTGCCAGGCTCCTCTCCCAGGAGTCTGAGGACAACGTCGGCAGCTCTGCTTCGGCCAGGCTGCACACGGGGCGTTCTCACGGCAGCAGCCTCTCTCTTCAACTTGGAAATAAAAACTGAGCTGCCTGAGTGCCAGAACCAAGAACGCATCCCACTGGTACAGGGCTTCCAGACGGGATTTCTGAGGAGTTTCTTTGGTTGTTTTGTTTTTAAACGGGGTCCTGGCTGCAAATAAAACGTCACCAAGACGCACTGCCTTCTAACTCTTACTTCTGCTCGACTCCCTTAAACTGGCAATTAGAGCACATCACAACAGCCACTTTTCCTACATCACATTCCACTCTTTATACGTTAAAGTAGTGGCCCCTTGCAGTTGGTATCTCTTATTTCCCAGGCTCTTATTCCGGCACGCTCAGAGGAGGACAGCACCACCACGTCTCGGCTAGCTCACAACACACCAGGTGGATTCCATCCCTTGCTCACAAAAGTGGCATCTCTCCAAGACTGCACTCATTTGGGGGGAACTGCGAAGACAAGTGTGGAGGGAAACCTTCCTACACTCCATCCTCCTCCCTGAGTTGCTTCTTGAGCAGTTTGCAACCTACAGATTTCAAGCAGTGGGTTCAACGAATCTTCCAAAATAAGAAAAGAAATGATCTGCAAGTGACGGGCTTAATTGAAGCAACACTTTGTTGTTCCTGGCATCACAAAACAGATGATATTGCCAGACCTGTTTCAACAGTACTATCGTCTAGCAGTAAACATGCCGTACGTATTACTGCATGCTCAGAACAGCCCATATGTTGACTTCGCCCAACATGGGTTCACATGAAAGTCAAATGTATTAAAAATCACCTCTTAAAGATGAATCCTGATTACTCATATTTGTATCCTTTGACAAAGCATCTTTCAGAAATGTCTTTTTAACCAATAAAACTCCGGTAGGAGGTTTGTGACAAACAGCACCACAGAAATGGAGTCAGCCCTAAAGAAACTGCTCGTGTATAGTGCTACAGAAAATAACCACGGGTCCCAAACCAACACAGAATCACAGAATCATTTAGGTTGGAAGAGACCTCCAAGATGACCCAGTCCAACCTCTGACCTAACACTAACAAGCCCTCCATTAAACCATGTCACTAACGTGGCAAAGGCTGCGTTCAAGTTAGGAAAGTGGAAGTTTCACTAAGCTGAGGTTGTGATAATTACTGCACTTACAGACAGGAGGGGATCAAGAGCAGAGGCTGGAGCTCTAGGCAGGCACCTCACCTTGCCGAGGAACAAGAATGATCAGAAGAGGTCAACTCTGGACCTTCATCCCCTTGTCCACATTCTTTCTCCTACCCTGCACTATATCAGCCCAAGCTTCATTTGCCACAGGTACAAGCCAGCAGAGAATTAGCCTGCCTCCACCTCCTCTGCAGCCAGAGCAGTGAGGGAAGGAAGATCCGTGTCCTCTGGGGCACAGAGGTGCCGGGCCCTATTAATCTCCCAGTGCCACACACATGCCGTGTGCTGCTCAAAGCCGTGTCGAGGTCCGTAGCGCAGACCATCTGTAACAGGCCATTTGCTGATGAACCAGTGGAGCACAACCGAGCAGAACAAGGTTGGGGCTCGCTTCCAGTAAGAACACTGAAATGCCTTTCCCCAGGTCTGTACTTTGACTTAACGCTAAGACTTGGCAGACCAAAAACTGCTGGCTCCTCCGCAGGCCTGTACGTACCTCCAGGAGCAGGTCCTCAGAGCATGGGTGGAAGAGCTCCAAGCCTCGGGTTCCCTGGAGCCAGCTAAGGCTGGAGCTCATCCCGTCCTGGCTTGCCACCAGCAAACGGCTTGGCAGCACCGGCACTTGGCAGGGCGATGCCCAGCCAACGCACGGCCAGCCAGGGCACCTCACCGGCAGGACTCCTCCACCTCTAGCTGGGCGGTGGGATAAGGATGGAGATACTTCAATGGCACGGAGCACGGCTTTACCTCAAAGACACGGGACGGGGATTGGGTTGGAGCTTCAGGGTGTGGGGAAGAGACAGCCCAGGAGGACTGGCTGAGGGAGGCATCGGTCTGTCTGGGCCCAGCAGAATGCATCCAGCCTGCCAGGGATGGGGCAGCCACAGCTCCTCCAGGCAGCCTGGGCCTGGGCCTCACCGCCCTCTGAGGGAAGAATTTCTTCCTCAGATCTCATCTAGATCTCCCCTCTTTTAGTTTAAAACTATTGCTCCTTGTCCTATCACTACACTCCCTGACAAACACGGTCCCTTGCCTCCTCTCAAAGCCATGCTCAAGGCTTGATCAGTCAACCCAGGCAAAAGGAATAAAACTACTTCTGCGGATGCCCCAGACCATGGGGACGTGCTGCGGGTGCTACCAGCCCTACGTGACTGCCAAGAGCAGGGATCACGTTTCCCCAAAGTCAGCCCGTGCTGGTTTCGGCCCAGCCCTGCCGTCAGGATGAACGCTTCTCTAAATGCACCACGGGCCTCAGAAAGGGCTTCACTGACTGAAGAAAGGCAGTTTACTATTAAAGAGGAATTCAAAAAAATACACAACCTTAACATGAATGCAAACAAAAACCCGCCACTCCATAGCGCTAAGCAAGAATAAACAGCTTTTAAACAGCAATTTGCATTTCTTGGGAGATAGCACAGATCTGTCCCAGCGAGCAGCAGCTACCAAGAAAACAAATCTCCTTTCAGGAGGAGAAATATGACTTCTTGAATTAAAATGGTGTTTCCTGTACTTCAATGTCTCACACCTAGTTTTCACATCTTTGTTTTGAAACACTGGGTGTAGGAGTAACAGCTGAATGACGGGAATCTGTTCCATTAGAGAAAGCAAGAAACCTATTACGCCAGGTTTTATATATCCTAGGCGCTGCCGCAACTTGTGTCACTCCTTTTAGCTTCAGTAAGGAAAGAGGAATGCGGTTTTAAAAAATATAGATGGCGTAAGTGCCCAGAAAGTGCCTCATTTTTCTATCACCTCCTGTACTCCAGGAGCTCCCCAGTGCCCGAGTGCAGCAAGCCCAGGAGCTCGCAGTGCTACCTGACCACCAGCAACCCCCTGCCACCCCCACCAAAGGCACCAGCTCCCCAAAACAGCATGTAGGGGACATCACAAGTGGTAGCTTCTGCTGGTGGGACTTCAGGAAATGTTTCTCGTTGAGAACTTTTCGTTGGATGGAAAGTGCCTGTCTCTACTTGCTCAAGATGTACCTCAACGCCAGCAAAAAGGCAGCAGAGCTCTGTGCACGCTCCTTTCATCCTTAAAGGCAAGCACAAAGGAAGTAGAGTTTCTCTCACTGGTACAACATACTAAGCACAAACATGGATTTTTATAACAATACTGGTTTTCAGGAAATCTGCATACACAGAGCTTGGCAGCCCCTGCCTCACTCTGTATTTCACCTGTGTGCTTTGTTGTGAGGCTCTGTTTGCTCTG
The DNA here is from genome assembly GCF_011077185.1 of Oxyura jamaicensis. Taxonomy (NCBI): domain Eukaryota; kingdom Metazoa; phylum Chordata; class Aves; order Anseriformes; family Anatidae; genus Oxyura; species Oxyura jamaicensis. The sequence continues at coordinate 52,791,475 of NC_048897.1, read as the reverse complement.
AACTGATCCGTGCCCATTGCGCTGTGGAGCTGCACGAGCTGGGTGCCAGATTGCCTACCCACGAGCAGGCTGAGCTCAAGAGCCTAGAAGCAGCAGCACAGACTTTTTCCTGGAGGGAACAAAGCACGGCCTCATGCCTGACCAACCTGCTCTTTCAGCTCCCTGAGAGAGGGGACAGAGCTTCCCCAGGGTAAAGTAAGGAAACCCGACAGCAGGAGCAGGATTAAAATGCTTCTGGGGGGCACAAAATGGGAGCAGGTGGGAGAAAACAGCATGCATGTGGAGAGGAGAAATCCAGCAGGTGAGCCATGTGCTGCAGTTCTCATCTGCTGAACAATCTCCAAAGGGTGTTTAAAATTAGTGACAGCTCTGAGAAGAGAGTGCAGATGGGCACGTCCTCGCGATGGCCCTTGGCGCGATTTTGTCACCGAGAGCTCACACAGCCTCCACCTTTGGCACTCCAGCGATGGTATTGGGGTTTCCTTGGAGGACAAGCACAGAAGGGGGGAAAAGCACCTTTAACATAGGGCCCCAGAGGGCTGGCACCTGCCTGGGGACACCGAGTCAGCCAGGAACTACTCCCTTGGGCCAAGGACCCACCACCACCACCAGCCACTGCAGGGGCCAACGCTTTCGCCCAGTCCCCACGGGTCACCCGTTCAGTACCAACCCCGCACAGCATTTAACACGTCGGTAGCAGCCGCTTCAACCCCTCCAGGATGGACAAGGCGATTTCCCTTAAGCACGCCCGCTCCCTTGGGGCCCTGGCACGGCAAGCGGCTCTGGGGCCCTGCCAGCCCTGAGCCTTGTCTTCCCGGGGAGAAAATCTGGAGCCCCGAGCTGTGACTGCTCGGGAGCCTTTCCAGGCAGCCCAGGGAAAATCCTGTCTCCTCACAGCACGGAGCAGCGCCGCTCCACGTTTCAGCCCAAGCATGCCACCAGCCCAGACAAGCGGCAGCAAGAGAGCGGCTGCTCTCCTTCCCTCCCTTTGGCTGTACAGGCACAAAGGGCAGATGCAGAGAAGTGCTTGGAATAGAGGGGGCTGTGTTCCCCAGATCCTGTGTGACACTTGTCATTGCCTGTCTCAGCTGACAGAGGCTCAGGACCATCGGACACACCACGAGCCTGTGCGGAGGAGCTACAAGGAATGAAGAAGCCCCGTTTGCAGCAGCTTGTCCCCCAGGGCCAGGCTCTGATTGAAGCTCTCCTGGGACTGGGGGATTCCCAACATCTCTGTCCATCAGTCCCTGCTTCCTCGGCCTCGTGGCTCCTTGCATCTGCTGCCCTCCTGGCAGAAGCCCAGTCAGGCCACTCCTCCCAGCCCAGCCATCCCCAGCACAAGATGCGGCAGTCTCTGAGGCTTCTGCTCCATCAAACGTGCTTCAGAGGGGCCCAGCGCTTCACATCCTAACTGGGACTTGGATTTATAGACACACAGAAACAGAAAGCACCTTGCCGACGGTCTCCCTTCCTCAGGAAGCCCAGCTAAGAGCTCACCATTAACGTCCCACTGAACGTGCAGCTTGTTCCCAGAGTTAAGTCAGTGCTTAGGTGCCAGCGTTTCTGATTCATTTCAATAAAAGTCAATGAATGATCAACAAATCAATAAAAATTAATGAAGAAAATTATTAAACTCCCACCTTGGTGCTCATGCAACATTAGGTTGTGTAGTATTGTTTATACGATTTACCCATCCCTTTTCGGTGGCTGATGACATCTCCGACTTTATTAACGGCGTGCAATTAGCCATTAAGTTTCATTATGGAACTGCTCCTTTCATGCAAAATTTGTGTGAGCCTGTTAAAGCATTCAGAGTGGGAAACGTCTCTCATTTCTCCCAGCCAAAATTAACCAGCGGTGCTGAGCTGCTCAGAATGTTACACAGCCCCCCCGGTAGCAGCAGCACGTTCCTGCAGCTCCACATCCGCTGCCTCCACCTCGCAGAGACTTGCAGGGGGCCGAGCTTGGTTCGGGGGAGCCCCCTGCACTGCGAGGGCAATTGTAGATGAATGCAAGCAAAATGTTCTCGGGCAGAAGAGCTCGGCTCTGCTTCGGTCACCACAGGCTCGGCGCAGTGAAACTACGGCATCGGGGCTCAGGCTATAGGAATAAAAGCAGGGAGATAAAGGAAAGACAAGGATATTCCTTGCAGCTTCTGTGTTGTCAGTAATACCCTCTGCCACATTGGTTACGTGGATTTCCTGTACATTACATACCTGAACGCTTGATTTTTTGAGCATTTCTCAATTTTTAAAACCTTTAATTCTACAGCCTGTAGAGACCTGTAACGCAGCCGACATCACACAGCTCGGACTGCTCGTCCCCTTCGGACTCACCGTCTCACTAAAGGTCTTGGCCCAAGAGCATTTTAGATTATTTGCAAAAGATATTTGAAGAAAAAATTTATAAAAATGACTAGAAAGTTACTCATGAACTCTTATTTTTATGTGCCAAAACATCACGACAAACTCAAACACTTCCTCTGCAGTAAGCCTGAAATTTCTGGCTTTACCCATTCCTGCACCTTAAAAGAACAAAACCGAAAAGTTTAAAAACTGCTTTTACAGCTGAGCTCTGCTGAGCAGCACGCAGCAACGCCCCCGTCCTTTACGAACAGAGGGAAGCCAGCAACAGCCCTCACCACAGGCTGCGTCTGCAAATCCTGCGAGCAGTCCCCTCCCCAGCTTCGGTTCAGATCATATGGAAAAAGGACATTTTCCATGTCTTTCCTGAGGTTGTCTGCTTGTAGCACCAGAGGCCCCATAGATGCAGCCCAAGCAGAGCGACAGATCCTATAAAGGGAGAAGCTGAGTAACTTCTCCTTGCCTCCCGGGTGTGGGTTTCCTAAGAGAAACAAAATGTATCTGCTGCATATGTGCAGCCACTGTGCCGTTGTGTTTGTTCTGCTTTAAAATCTGCTTTGCAGTCGCTCTGATGACAAATTTAGATGCGGAAAGCAAAAAAAAAGAAACGCAGGATTTAGGGTTTCTGAGGACAGGACTCGTGTTTGAGCTATGAGGAATAAAGGTCGATAAGCGGCAGCCAGGAGCTGTGTGCCTAACGGGGCGCAGGGCAGGCGGACGCAGGAGGCAGGGATGCTCTCCTCCCGCCCTGCCCGGCTGCTCGGCAGCGCAGCATTTCCCCCGCTGCTCACCCAGCCCGCTCACTGCGGCTTGGTCATACGCAACTTCAAACCCCTCGTTCCTCCTCCTGAGTGCAAACCATTCTACATCCCCGAAGGAAAAATGTATATATGAACGGCAGAAAAACAAAAAGCTTTCTAAACTTTCCTTCCTTCCTCAAAACAAAAGTTTTGAATTCACTTGGAAATGCAGAACACTGGGATTTACCTTACACCTTGTCGGCTTACTGATTTTTTCCCCCTTCAGGAATTCCATCAAAACGTGTTTTACTTTTTAATTAGAACTTAAAACATTTGCAGCAAATGAGTTACGGGTAAGCAGCACCATCTTGCCAGGGTTTCAGTGTGGACCTGGAGCTAACACGAGGGACCAAATCCCTCTGAGGACACCAGCACCGCGACAGCCGCAGGGAAAACCTGAAGGCTTTTCCAGATCTCCAGCCCAGTCCCTTCTCTTGCTGTCTAAATATGGAAGGCATCCTTTTATATTTTGATATCAACGTGGATCTTATCACCATAAAATCATTTCCAGAGTCAAGTGCCAATTGGTATCTCCGTGTGAAGCTTCCCGGTGGGATCAGATTCTGGTGATAGGCATGGTAGTTCCCATCACATCTCCCTCCTTACATCTACCACGAGGTATTTTTGTGTGAACAAGGCCTTGGTTAAAAGCGTTTACCAGTTCTTTTTGCGTATTTCCCCAGGCAAAGCAATGAATTCCGGTTGCAGAAGCGACTTCAATGCACGGGCCGTGGAGAAACTTCACAGAAGAAGCGTGAAGCTGCGGCAGATGAGTTCTGGAGGGCCCTGCTTTGGGGACGGCATCCTCAGCTGGAGGAACTCGGCAGCACCGAAGCAACTTGGCTGGGAGTGCTTTGATTTACAGCAGCTGACAATCTTGCCCTTAGACTGTGGCTGTGATCTCAGAAAACAAAATGCTTGAGAAATACGAGATGAAAATGGAAAAAAAAGTATAAGCAGATTTCTTCAAAACTATTAGATTATTGGCTCTGTAAATGCACTCCTAATTAGTGTATCATAAGCTGTCCTTAATACATTTCTCAGCACAGCAAACTGTCAGATTATATGGACTCCTGGAATCTGAAATTAATTGGAGGAACTAAAGATAGCGCTCAGTAATGAAAATATCCACATATGCTTTAAAATGTTTGTAATAAAAAATAATGATCGCATACATTCTTCTTCCAACTTAAAAAAACGAATATGGCAGCCTAATATCCTCCTCATTATCTAGGTCCTCGTAAGTCATGAAACCGTTTCATAGCTTTATATCTTAAATTACAGCCGATTTCCTGAGCGCCTGTCTGACGTTCAGAACAAGATCCAAGGGGCTGCGCATCTCCCCGCACACACGCGAGCACCCAGCCTACACAGAGACGGCCGCAAACGCGAAGAAAGGTTTAAAACGTCGCTCGAGGAACATCGAAGGCTTTGATCAAGAGATGTTAAACCATGGTGAGAAATAATGCATCAAAGGGTGCTGCTGCCCCGCTGGGGGAGCTGCCAGCTGGCGGCACGCGGGGACGTCCCGGCGGGTCGCGCCTTGCACGGAGCTGCAACGGGGGCAAAAAATAAGGGGGGATGTGGGGTTTGCTTCCCTTGGGAGCAACGCCGAGGGTCTCTCTGAGGATGAAAGGCTTGGGTAAGGAGCAGGGGAACCCTGCTTAATGAACCCAGGGACTTCCATACCCCAACTCTTCTCTCAGAGCCAAGACCTTAAGAACCTAAATATGCTGTGAGGTTTAGCTGCATTGGTACCAAGCCTAGAACAAAACCTGTGGCAAAGGCAGCCGTTCATCATCATTTTCCTGGCATGCTTTCTGCAGCAGGGAGAGGGTGACACCCTTCGGACAGTGCTGCTCGGGGGGACAGGGAGGGCCATGCAGGGCCGGAGACCCATGCCATGACACGGGTCCTGTGGATGCCTCCAGAAGACACGTGCCCCAGCCACAGAGTAAGAAAAGCACATCCAGCCAAGACCCACAGAACCATAATCCATTCTCATTCCTCCATCTCCTCACTACTAGTGCTTCCCTTCACGTGTCACCCCGGTGACAACTTCAGTTCCTCATAAAACTGAGGAAACTCCAGGAGACCAAATATATCCCCCCACACTGTACGCATACTAACGTGAAACCACTCCTCGTTGCACTGGATGCCCCCACTCAAGACCAAGGAAACCCAGAGAAATAAAACGAGATCCTCGCCCCCGTTCTTCGGGGAGAACTCGGCACAAGCAGACCTCCGAACTGACAGCCCAGCCCCGAAACCAGAACACTCCGCAGCTGGTCCTCCACCAGCTGAACCCCGAACTGGACGAGGAGCCCACAGGAGAGGACAAGAGGGTGGGTTGCCCTGGGTCACAGCGCCCACGCCGAGGGGCCACACGCCTCCCTGCACGTGCGCCCCCCCGGCTGGGCCGAGGGCAGCACAGGAGCACGAGCAGCCTTCGTGCCGATCCCACACCGACCCAGCTCGGAAGTTGCTTATGTAAGTAGGGAAGATCAAAGAGTTCTGCTGACAAAGAGGCCAAAAAAAAAAAAAAGAAAAAAAAAAAAGGGGGAAAAAAAAAAAAAGGAAAGCCTTTTTGGTTTAATTTAAATGAAATTTGAGCTGAAAGGATTCAGCTCTAGCAGCAAGTTTTTGTTTAGCAGAATTTTCTGCTAACATTAACAGCAAAAAAAATTAAGTCAACAAGAGTTTTTTTTTTGTTTGGTTGTTTCTTTTTGATAAATGTCTTCTTACCCTTTTATTTGCACACGCACACGGAGCCGGGACGAAGCAATAGTTTGGAATGACGGTAGGGTCAGACGACACAACATACGCTACTTTAAGTTACCGAGTAATAGAGGACTTGCTCTTTCATGATTTACAATGGGAATAAACACCAATGAAGTAAAACCGGCATAAACAGGAAGGAAATGCAGCCTTGGACATGCAGTATTGCCCTCAGGACAAAGTCGCTGCTCGCCGGCCCCACAAGTACGTTCCCGTCAGATTTCAGTGAGGTCTCAGCTCATGGCAATAGGATGCTCGGCCTGCCACACCTGCAAGCCCCGCTTTGGGTCGGTTGCAGATCACACCACAAACCAACAGTTTTGCTGGTATTCAGATGAGACCTGACTAGAGCAGGAGGTGGTTGTTCCTCTAAAGCACGTTCCAGGGTCCCCACAGTGACACCCCCCTGGCACGAAGAGGCCACAGAGCGCTCCTGCCCTGCATCGCAGCTGGGAGCCGTGCGCTTGCTGTGGCCTAAGGGAGCGGGGGAGGAAGCGTCTCAAACCTGTCCAAAGCGAGATGGAAAAGCGACTGCTTCCAGTCCTCAGCTTCTGGCTCACAGCTTTTGTGAACCTTCTACAAAAGATAGAGGCTTTGGAAAATGCTCCATATTCCACCGAGACCATTAACCAGGCGGCGACCTTTAAGCTGTACCAAGCACCTACGCGGCTACATCCCCACTTCAACAGTTTATCTGAACTCAACTCTGAATCAATTAAGCCGAACTAAATGAAGTTGTTCTTAAACTAAAAATAACAAAAAAAAGTCCAGACTGACATCTGCTACAAACCAGCAACTCAGATTCTAACCAGCAGCTCAGATCCAGAAGCTGCATTTCTGATGCAGAAGCTTCCCACATCCCATAGCACTGTTACATAACAGATTCCCAAGCTCGACTTCGCAGTGCCTGGGAAGCTCACACCATGAAACCACCCCGAAACAAGGGGCTGATGGAGGTGGCCCTGCAGGCTCCGCTCTCCCACAGGACCCACAACACCCAAAGCCTGGGGTGAACAGACCCGGTTCTGTTCCAGGGCCTGAAAGGCAGAACCAAGGTGACACAAAGCCTCCAAGCTGGCCAGAGCAGCTGGAAACGCAGCCAGAAACACAGCCTTCAAGCCACGGGTTGTTTAACTGCAGCTCCTGCACGCCAGCCCAAGTGCTGAAGACAACCTGCGCTTGTTCCTGCCGGCAGCTGCCTCTCCGAAGAATACTCTTTCCGTGGACTTTCACCTGGGGCAACTTGTCCAGGGCTTTCTATATTAAAAGGCAGTATTGATTTTCCCAGCAACGCCGAACAATTTAATATGATGAACAAATGTGATCTCAACATGTGTTTGCCCGTGTTTCTTCCCAGAAGGAAAACCCGCCTGACATTTGCAATAAAGATGCCATTCAAAAGGCTCTTGGAAAAGCGAGCTGCTAATGGCAGTCCTCGGGCACCCCAGGCTGGCGGGGATGTTGCCCCCACACAGTACAGAAACGACATCCCGCAGCAGGGCTGCCTGGCTGGTGGTGTGGGCAGGAAGAGGTAAGGCCCATCTCAAGGAGCATGCCAGCAGCAGGACAGACTCTCCCCAAAAAGCACTCTGCCCTCGGCCTGTCCTCGGGCCTGCCCCCAGACAGACAGCGGGGGGGCTCAGGAGAGGCTCAGCAGGGAGAGAACTCGGTCCTTCCATCTTACTAGTGGCTATGGGATCAAAGCTTTACAAAGGGAAGAGCTGCACCTCCAGGGGGTTTCTCAGACCCAGCTTTATTTTTCCAAAAAAAAATACAGGCTGCAGAGCTGCACCCTGCTCTGCTGGGGAAGCGCCTCCTGACTCCCAGCCAAGCAAGACAGATTTCCATGGCACAGCTCTGTTCTCGGGCTGCACAAACGTGCGAACGTGGTGTCAACCTGTCCTTATGCTGTGATCTGCTCCCACTCCTGCCTTTCTTCATTTCGGTTCCCTTGGTGCAGGGAGGCCAATTAGCACCACATGGCATACGGCACGAGCATAGATCCCTTCAGGACTGGAGTCATAAATATTAGGTGTTAATACAGAAAACCCTTGAGATGCTCAGATAGTGTTTCTTCTTGTACTTATTGACAGCAGAAATTCATTCTCTTTCCTTTCAAATACCAGATTTACCCGAGGCCATTCTCTTTCTTAGTGTTTCCCTGCTGCCCCACGTCCTTCCATCCCTCGCCCAGCAATGCCACTACACGGAGCCTGCTCTCCGGCTGGCCCTGCTCTGCAACGCCTCCGCTCCTCACCTTGCAGAGGCTGTCCAGCAATATGCTTTTGTGCTTCCGAGCAGAATTTCAGCCAGCGTGGCCCCTATTTACCTTTGTGTGTTGAGGGTTTCCAGTTCTGCGCATCTGGAAGCTGTGCCCCACCTTCCCCACCAGCCCAGACATCAAAACGCTCGAAGTCACTGCTGACATCTACTCAACTTATCCTCAAAAACAGAGCTTCAAAAACCTGAGTGGTAAAGGCGCCAGCAACAAATGCATATTTTATAAGATGATGCGTAAGGCTGTACATCTCTGCATAGGCAAGCCCAGTCTAGAAGGATTTCTGCCCAGATACTTCGATATGAGCTGAAGCCAGATGGCACAAAATCCCTTTGGGCTGCACAGTGCTAGACCATTACTGCTTTGAGGATGAGTTAAGCAAATTTACAGGAGTGCAACTTTCTGCATCCACCAGAGAACTTCATCTGGCTGTTACCCACGATCCCCACCGGCTCTGGCTACAAAGCCACAATTTCCCACGTCTCAGCTCTGCGAGGCAGAGCACTCTCCCTCTGAGAATCACAAGGCACGTGCCTTACCAGAAGAGCACAAGCAAGGGGCTCCTCCATGTGCAGCTCCACGGGGTCCCGCAAAGCCTTGATGGGACCACGAGGGCCAAGCAGCTGGGCCCCGCACCCCAGGGCACGAACAGCACTGCCCTCCAGCTCCGCGCTGTGCTATGGGGGCTTCCACCCAGAGCTCAGCCCTCCCTTCCTCCTCTCACTGTGGCATCAATATTTGAGTGTTTGCCTGTCTTCAAATGACTGTGGCCCACAAAATATTTACCAGAATAGCACAAAACAGAATCCCCAGCGTCACTTGTTTATTCCACATCACTTTGAACTTGGGCAAGGGAAGCCAGAAAACATGGTTTGATATCAGAATGTTAAAATAAAGTAGACATACGTATCGAAAAATATTTAAATCCTTTACAAAGTTTAAAAAAGCCTTGAACTAGATTGCCTGCTCTTCACTCACGGGACATGGGGTGGGAACCTCACACCCTATGCAGCAATGCTCATTGCCCGATGCTGCAAAGAAGATGATTGTTAGTCTTTGGTTACGTTGCAGGGTTTTTTTTAGGAATATGAAACCTACAATTGCTCTGCGTACTCATTGACAGTGGTCATCTGTGGGTGCTTAAACAAGAGACACACCGGGCAGGACTGAGCTTTGACCAGATTCAGCATAGCAGGTCTAAAGATCCCATAAACCTGGCCACAAACAGAAGGAAAAGAAAATTCTGAGCAAGTGAAGGACGATGCTCACAACAGCTCCCTTCAGGCAGGACAGAGGAGCAGACCACAGGTGCAAGCTGCAAATGTGAACGACTGAAATCATCCGCTTCAAACGCTGAACGCCCTGCAGGCTCAAGGAGCAATGAATTACCAAAATTAATCCGCAAATAATTTCAAATAAACAAACTTGCGATGACCGAAAGCTGTTTACACACAATTAGCAATCAGAAAAAGAAGAGCAAGCAGAACTGCTCTCATTAGCTTCATTAGGCTCTAGATCAGGCCTCGTGCATGAGCTGGTTATTACAAAGTTAACTGCAAGAGTTACGCACCCAGCGCCGTTTACGCTTTCATACAACACGCTGATAACCCTCTCCTTAGCCATCATTAGGAGTGTGGGAGGTAAGCCAGGGCCTCGCAGAGCTCCCAACAGCTTCGGCAGCGCCACTGCTGGCAGCACCACGGAGCAGACCGCTGCTCGGTGCCACACATCGCTGCTGTCCCTCCGGGCGCTTCTCAAACCATGCTCGTACCGGCTGCGCCAGGGAGGTGCCGCCAGGCACAGCTCCGGGGAAGGCAGGGCTTGTATCGTGTCTGCTGTGAATTTCACCCAGAGACACGGGGTAATTCAATGAAGAAAAGCAATCAGCGTCGTACGAAAGAGTGCACGAACAATGAATGGAGCCTTTAGTCTTTTCTGTTAAAGCTGTCACAAATAAAGGGAGCTCCATAGTCAGATCACCTGCCATCGAGACAGAATGTGACACCTGTGAATGAGAGCTCAGTCGGAGTTTATTAGACAATAACAGCTGAAATGAGGCTGACGAATACAAATCTAGCTGAGCTTTCTTTCTTCCTCCTAATTCATTTTGTCAGAAGGCAACCACAAGGAGAAAATGGAGGCAACGCAGCTTTCAGCCACCCTTGCTCTTGCCCCTACAGTTACTCACTGGCGGGGACCCGCGTGCAGGAACGACACTTTGCTGACCCGTCAGATGCCATCCTTCCTTCCAGCCAGCTCTGAGGAAAGCCAACCAACATTTACTCCTTCAGAGGAACACCTCCCCCCACCCCCCCCAAAGATAGGTATTGGAATTATTAAAAAAAAATATTAAGAAATCAAAAGCTACAGATTACATATTCACCTAAAATAAGGAAATTTCTCTTTAAGCAAATAAGAAAATGTTGACTTAGTAATATTAAAGCTTCTTTTTTTTTTTCCTTCCTGGCAAAATCAGTAACTTTCTTTTCAAGAAAGAACAGAATCAGAGGAAGGTCATGTTATTAACATTTAGTTGAATAATATTAATCCCTCATATTGATATATGTGCTGTAGGAAGTGGCATGGGGTGGGAAAGATGCCATCAAACTGTGAAGAATTGCTGATATATCTCCGTATTTTCTCTGGGGCAATCCAGCTTGACAAGGACCACACAAGGTGCTACATACTTTGAAACACCACCGCACACATGGTCATTGGATTCCCCGCCACGGCGATGGATTTACTTCGTGATATTCAGCCCCCAGTCAATGGCACCACTCCCTGTCTGTTTCCACAACGTTTCTGAACCACGTTTAACTTCGGCTCAATCCGCATTGGTGCTTCGTTTCAATAATCCCAAAGCCAACCCAACTGTCAGGGAATAGTGATGGAGAGAGGGATTATAATCCAGCTGTTGTGAAATTTCAGCGACCCAGCTAGGAATCTCCACTGTTTGCAGAAAATGTAAGCACAAAACCCACAGATTCTACCAGAGGCGAACAAGAGCATGTTCCTGACCTCACCCTTATCCCTCAGGATAACCACGTTGGAAGCCAGGATGACCACGACAAAGGCTATAAAACAGGTACTAAATACACACGATACGATACAATAATTGAGCTGGATGCTCAAGAAAAGGGACAGCCTGTCCCAAAAGCAAAGACTGCTTTGACTCGTTGAGCTTCCTAACCCACAGCTGAGCAGGGACAGGGCTGTAGGATGGGCAATTGGGTTATTGCCCACAGGTACAGGAGGTGAATACCAAAAGGAATTCCCTCTACCGTTTAAGAGCAAACTATAATCAATTAGGAAATTAGCTCTGGAAGTAAATGGGAAGGTCTCATCCCAGAAGGCCCTGGAATCCCGTCCCAGCAGTAAATCGGGAACGGGCAGAAGAGCCGGAACAGCCACCTTTGGGCTGCAGATCGGCCCGCTGATGAAACCTGATGATGAAAAGCTGCCTGCAACGACAAGACATGGATTTGGTAACACAGCTCAAACGTTGGCATCCCCTCCTGATCCTCCCTGGGTTACACATTACTGACCACAGCCCACCCTTCCGAGCAGCCCTTCCCAGCACGTGCACCAAGGCGTGCCAGGGACCGAAGCCCTCCTGCAGGGCTCGTCCTCCCCGCCTGGCACCGGCCGCAGCGGCTTGGCGCGCGCCTCTGGAGCCTCTCCCAGCTCGCCTGCAGGTTACCCTAAATCAGATTTTCTGTTGTTGCTCTAATGGTCTTATTATCCATCACGGCAAGTTGAAATGTATTTTGTCGCCCTTCCAAAGGTAATTCTTATTCAACAGAAAAATTTACATCTCTTTAAAGAAGGAATAAAAGGAAAAAACATCTAAGATGGCTGATTGCATTCACTTGGCAGGATAGAAGAGAAACACTATTTTGACTTTTATAAGCTGTCATTCCTGATTTTTTTTTACTTTCTTGTACATAAAACTTTCATTTCCAAAGCGTAGCACAGCTCTTATTTATTGATGCTAGAGGATACCTCGCTCCTGTTCCAAATCTGGACCCTGCTGTGCAATTACTTAACCAAGTTTAATCCCGCTTCTCATCGTAATCCAAACAAAACATATCTATGCACATATGTAAACCTAGGAGATCATTTATCCTGGTGATCCATCACGAGGAAAGATGATAATGTTCTGAATTATTACTGAACCATAAATTCCAATTAATCAGAGATGTTTGCTTGTATGCTTAAGCACAATGCACACAATTAGTTTACCGTTAAGAATTACTGAGCTAGGTTCTCTGAGCATAAATCAGGAGTAATTCCACTGACTTACAGCCTGCTCTCAGTGGCGTGAAGCTGCCTTGCACTTACAAGTCGGTACTAAACAGAATCTCACCTTTATACAGAGGGACATTAAGATTTGAGGTTACAGTGTCCAATTTGAGCCTAATGCTTCATTAGATTAAATATTAACTTTTTTTTCAATATTTAGTCATCTTATCCAAGAAAATATGCCTGTAGAATAGCTATTAGGCCTTTTTAATCATCAGTGATTGTACTTTTCTGAGCTTTTAAGCAAAAATACTGTTGCTGGCAAATATACCAACCTTTACCTCAAACAACGCCTTCGTGCCCGCGATGGGAGGCAGTAACGCCGTTCCGCACCGTGGCTGCAAAGCAGATTCCTCTAAGTGTTTGTTGCAGGGCTTATACAAAGGGAAAGCATTCTTGAAGTGATTAATTGATGCAAGATTGATTATAAGGAGCTTCAAAAATTATTACCTCAGTAAACTTTACTGATATATTACTGTTTCTTGTGGGCTTTTGGGGGATGTATTAGATGAATGGTGGGTTATTGTGTGGCATAAGTTAATGGAAGAAAGTCTGAGTGAGGGCTGTGAGGCATAGAGATAGCACCCGAACTTGGGGAGGGTCAGCACCGACGGTCTCCAGGAGCTGGAAGATGTGGCCCACGAGGTCTCTGGAGCAGAGATCTCAAAGCACCCAGCAGGGGTTCTGCACTCCACATACATCTCATCACGCTCTGATCGGGGCAGGGTCTATAGGGGCAGCCCCCCCGCACCAGGGTCTGGGGTCACATTATGGAGTCACTTCAGGGAAATTCATCACAAACACCTGGATTTAGAGTGGTTTGTAGCATCTGGATGGTGGGTTAGGGTAACAACAGATATTTCCCATGGGTACAAAAATTATGTTTGCAGTAGCACCCTCCTGAAGATCTGACTGCTGCCTGAGCCCAGGCACAGCATTAGCAAACAGGGCAGCGGTGGCCCAGCTCCCGCCCAGGGCTACGTGCAGAAATGCTCTGCTCATAGCATAACCTGACCACTGACATCCCAGCCTGCTGGGATCCAACCTCCATTTACAGTTCAGCCTGATAGGGACAACTGCCAGCACAAATTTAGAAGAAAAATCTCATATTCCTTCCTTCTGCATCTTCCGTATTGCTTGGCCACCAGCCTCAGAAGGGGGCACTGCTCCCATTTAAACAGCACTCACACCAGAAAGGGACCATTTCTAATGGGATTGTCTATTTCGGCCTATTTCAAACAGCAAGAAGTAATTATAAAATGCTATTGACAACTGAGCAACTTCCAGAGCACCAGCTTACCCTAAGAACATTTCTCAAGCTGAATATGTTTAAATTAAACATGGCTGAAAAGCTGAATGCTTTGCTTATTTTTGAAGAGGTCTCCCAGCACCTGCCCAGGTATTTAAATATCGCAGGTTTATCAGAGGTGGCTTGGTTTTGCTTTTCCCACATGAGATGATTTAGAGGAGATACAAGCATTTAGGGCTTCAAGTCAACGGGAGCATGACCAAATCAAGCAGTGGCTCTGAATGGTTGTTTTGTTTTGTTTTGAGCAGACTCTGGAACTCTTCCTGCAGGACACAACATGCAAACCACTTCTCTGTGCACCCACAACACCTGTGGGTGACCAATACTTTAGGGCAGTTTTTGCAAGCATTCCTCACCCTTTCCTCAACAGCCTTTAAAAGCACGGAGATCTGCCTTGAAGACCCTGCTAAAAGCAATTAATTTGGGGGTCATTTTGCTCTCCCACATAGCAAGACCAATATAGCCAGATGCCATCCACTCCTGCAGAGCTCCAACCAGCCTTGCTCATGGCTTCCACTCGTTCCAGAACTGCTGCTTCTTAAAACAGCCCCTGGAGGGGACCCCTGCCTGTAAGAACCTCTGTGGGTGCAAGCGGTCACAGCTCCCTCCTGTTCTGCTCTGGCTTTGTCAGTGTCCTGCAAGGAAGTGTTACATGACCTGAAATATAGATTTATTTTATATATTTAAAATACATAAAAGCATTAGAAATATGTAAAATCAATATATATGATTACATATTAATCATAGAACGACAGAATGGTTTGGCTTAGAAGAGACCTTAAAGATCATCTAATTCCAACCCCCGGTCATGGGCAGGGACACCTTCCACCAGACCGTAATTAATATTGCTATTATAGTAATTAATGTATTAATGTACCAATATATATAATTAATACTATTGTATTGGCCTCAGTTACATCCA